>NC_041390.1:531303121-531425317 GCF_002162155.2 Triticum dicoccoides | reverse complement strand
GGACGGCTGGATGAATAGTAGACGATGGAGGGGTGCCCGTGGAGGGGTGGTTGAACATGACCCCGTGGTGTGGAGGGCTGGATGAACAGTAGACGGTGAAGGGGTGGTTGAATAGTAGCGGATGGAGTAGCACGCGGTGGAGGCTGGATGAACAGGAGCCCGTGGAGGCTGGAGGAGGTCGACCGTGGAGATGAACAGTATCCCGTGGAGTCCCATTTTGCGGTAAGCCACACCCCTCCCGATGAACAGGACCCCCGTTTCGACCGTAGGAGGTTTGTTTCGTCCGTTTTGCGGTACGCCACACCCCTCCCGATCAACAGGACCCCTGTTTCGACCGTACGAGGTCCGTTTCCTCCGTTTTGCGGTACGCCAGACCCCTCCCGATCAACAGGACCCCGTTCCGAATGTAGGAGCTCCGTTTCCTCCGTTGTGCGGTACGCCAGGCCTTGTTTCCGTCACCTGTTCCGTCCAAGCCCTCCCGATGAACACGACCACACATTCCGTTCCGACCCAGCCGGTTGGCTCCCACGCGTTCCGTTGCCTCCCGATGAACATGACGCATTCCGTTGCCTCCCCATGAACACGACACATTCCGTTGCCTCCCCATGAACACGACGATGACGCTGTTTCTCCGTTCCGACCCAGCCATGTACACGAGCCCTGGCCATATGTATGCGCGAGTAGGCTTTCAAGACCCCGCCCGTATGTACACATACGTGGCCGTATTTTCTTTCTTGCACCCTGGCCGCTGTACGTACGTGTACATGCTATGTGCGCGCCTCTACTACGACACGTACACGCCTCTACTACGACACGTGCGTGCCTCTACATCCACCAGTATATATGTACGTACACGTTCACGACCAGAATGACAACGCTACGTATGCTTCGACCAGGTGGGTCCCGACTATCAGGAACTTCCTTGCCTGCGAAGATGTACCTGGTGGGTCCCAGCAATCAGGGGGGCGAATCATTTTTTCCCAGATGCACTTCCTTGCGTGCGAAGATGTAGCCGGTGGGTCCCAGCAGTCAGGGGCAAACATTTTTTCGCAAAATACAGTGGCCCATCCGTTGGGTCCCCGCTGTCAGGTGGAGGAATGATTATTTTGCACATAATAAGGAGGCACTTCTATCGGTGTTCTGGGAACGGGGGTCCCCAGACTTGCCTGCCTGCGGCCTGCGGCGTGGCTCAAAGGGGGGCCCAGCATGGCCCATCTTCACCAACACAGACCCAAGACCCTCGCGAGGGGCCAAGCCTCGCGGGGCGGACGACGCGGAGCTTCCTCAGGCACGACCTCATCAGGTTGGCTCGCGAGGAGGCGGAGAGATCAAGGCGGGGTACCTCACGAGGTGCCCTGACGCAAGCCATGACGACCAAGGGCGCCAGGAGGGTGCCAGCCCGGGCAGTGTCCTCCTTTCCTCTTTGGTGCAAAGGGGGCAAGCGCAGCCGCGGAGTACCAAGCCATCAGGCAAAGGTTGCCATTTCGGTGCAACAAGACCAGGACCAGGAGGACTGCAAGACGGAGGTCATTGTGGAGCCCAAGACGGTGTCACCACGAGAGCTTTGTGCAGGCGAAGACTGCTTTTGTCAGGATAGCTGGTACTAGCTGTCCTCCTTCAAATTAGCCCGCCATTGTTGGATCCCTTCCCGCTCGATATTTGGGAAGAGGACCAGGGCCTCTATAAATAGGACTAGCCACCCCCAGGGGAGAGAGGCATCAACAATCGGAGAGAGAGAGAGAAGGGTGACTGAACTCCTCCCAGCAGTTCATCGCCCCAGCCAAGAACAGATCCTCGCGAGGCTGTTCTTCCTTGTATTGTTCATCATCATCAGCCCAAGAGGCAATCCACCACACCACACACTCGAGTAGGGTATTACACCACAATGGTGGCCTGAACCAGTATAAACCCTGTGTCTCTCGTGTTGTTCTTTCCATAGCTTAGATCTTAGCAAGGCGGAGGGGTGCAGGTATGTAGGAGGCGAAATCTCCGTGCGCACCCCAGTGTTCGAACCTCAAGGGTCTGCCGGAATCCGAAATCCGACATTTGGCGCGCCAGGTAGGGGTGCACCGGAGTTTTCTCTTCCGCCACCGCCACGGCCTGCGTCGCGATGAGTAGCACGTCGCCCGCTCCGGCCGCCGGCGCCAGCACGGGGGCCAGGGGGCTCCGAGCCCTGGCCCCAGCCCTGCAACGGGTACGGTGGCCGGACAAGTTCAAGCCAACGATGCCGCCGCGCTACGGCAGCGCGACAGATCCGCTGGCCTTCTTGCTGGCGAGCGAGGAGGCGCTCCTCGAAGCTGGAGGTGACGAAAGGGTCATGGCCAACTGGCTCCCCATGGCCCTCACCGGCGCTCCGCGCACATGGCTGCTCCACCTGCCGGCAGCCTCCGTGGCCTCTTGGGAAGAGCCCCGCAGCCTCTTCCCCGCCCATCGCGCTACACCAACACCCCCGGTCGTCGCGGCCCTCCTGGGCGGCTCGCAGGCGCCGCCTACAAGTCACCACGTCAAGCCGTTCATCCGCCGGGTCAGCGCCACTTCCACGCGGCATGGGGCTCTCCCGGACCGGGCGGTGCCCAAGGCCGGCCTGACCTTCAGCTCGGAGGACCGCCCCTCCAACTCGGCCTGCTCGGGTGCGCTCCCCATGCTTGCACCCCCACCATCTACCAGGTGGCCGTCACCAGAACTCTCATCGATGGCGGTGCGGGCCTCAGCGTGCTCTCGGTCGAGGCCTTCAACCTCCTCTGCATACCCCTGGAATGGCTGCAACCCAGCCGGCCCTTCTCAGGCGTTGGGGGCGGATCATCCAGCTCCTTGGGACAGATCCGGCTCCTAGTAACCTTCAGCACCTACAACAACTTTCGCACGGAGCTGGTCGACTTCGACATCGCCCCCATCAGCCTCCCCTACAACGCCATCCTCGGCTACCCAGTGCCGGCCCAGTTCATGGCCGCGACGCACCCGGCGTACAACCTCATGAAGATGCCCGGGAGCAGCGGTGTCCTCACCGTGCACGGGGACACCGGAGACGCGCTGCGGGTGCTCAAGCTCGCCTTCAAGACGGCGGCATCGACACAGCCCGCCGACTTGGAGACCCCCGAGCCCAAGGGGGCTGCACCCGCCAAGAAGAAACAGTTGTTCACCCAAGACAAGGCAGAAACCAAGCAGATACCCGTCAATGAGGATGGGTCCACCAACGCCACTTTCACCATAGGCGCCAACCTCGAACCCGAGCAGGAGGAGGCCCTGGTCGGGTTCCTGTGCGCAAACAAGAAGGTATTCTCTTGGGAGCCTGACCAGTTGGCAGGGATCCCTAGGAGAGTAATCGAGAATCACCTCAACGTGTGCCCCAACGTGCGCCCTGTGAAGCAGAAGGCCAGGCGGCAGTCCACAGAAAAGCAGGCCTTCATCGTCCAAGAGACCCGCAAATTAGAAGCTGCTGGGGTCATTCGCGAGGTCCGATACCCGGATTGGTTGGCCAACCCTGTCGTTGTGCCAAAGAAGGGAGGGAAGGAGCGCATGTGTGTCGACTTCACCAACCTCAACAAAGCATGCCCGCAAGATCCGTTCCCGCTCCCACGCATCGACCAGATCGTCGATTCCATCGCGGAATGTGACCTGCTATGCTTCTTGGATGCCTTCTCTGGGTATCACCAGATCAAGACGGCAGTAGAAGACGTCGAAAAGTCAGCCTTCCTAACCCCGTGTGGGGTGTACTGCTACACATGCATGCCATTCGGGCTGTGTAACGTAGGGGCGACCTTTCAGTGGCTGATGCACATCACCTTGGGCCCGCAGCTCGGGAAGAATGTTGAAGCTTACGTCGATGACATTGTGGTAAAGTCTCGGGAGGCCAGGACCCTGATACAAGACCTGGAGGAAACCTTCGCGAGCCTCAACGTAGTGAACCTACGGCTCAACCCAGAGAAGTGTGTGTTCGGAGTCCCCTCGGGCAAGCTCTTGGGTTTCCTCGTGTCCCACCGAGGCATCAAGGCTAACCCGGAAAAGGTCAAGGCGGTGGAAGACATGAGCCCGCCAAAGACCCTCAGAGAAATGCAGAAGCTCACTGGGCGCGTGACTGCGTTAGGGTGCTTCATCTCCAAGTTGGGGGAACGAGCGCTGCCCTTCTTCCAGCTAATGAAGAAAAAGGGGCCCTTTGAGTGCACTGAAGATGCCGACAAGGCGTTCCAGGATATCAAGAGATACCTGACCAGCCCACCGGTCATGGTGGCTCCGCGCCCTCAAGAGCCCCTGGTGCTTTACCTCGCCGCCACTCCGTACTCCGCCAGCGCAGCCCTGGTGGCGGTTAGAGAGGAGCATCGAATCAAAACCGCAGCAGCAGCCCGAGACAAGGCAAAACAGGAACAAGGAAGGCCCACAGAAACCGCCACCACAGCTGAGGAGGATCAGCCGCCGTAGAGGAGTGCACCGGAGGTGGAAGAGGCCCCTCCCCTAGATGGCCAGCCTCAGGAGGCCTCATCACCTCAAGAGGCGCCATGGTCTCCGAAGGGAGCCGCCAGCACTGATGCACCCAACCTCGTCGAGCACCCAGTGTACTTCGTCAGCACGGTGTTGCGGGATGTGAGGGCACGGTACCCCATGCCTTAGAAACTCCTCCTCGCGCTACTGGTGGCCTCACGCAAGCTACGGCACTATTTTCAGGGTCACCCCATCAAGGTCGTCTCGTCATACCCCCTGGAGAGAGTGCTCAGGAGCCCTAACTCAGCTAGAAGGGTTGCTGAGTGGAACATAGAACTGCAAGCGTTTTAGCTCAAATTCAGCATGACCAGAGTCATCAAGGGAGCAGCGTTGGCGGATTTTGTGGCAGAATGGACGGAGGCACCAGGCCTCAAGGCCGACGAGGATCGGTCCCTCTCCCCGGGAAGCGAGGCTCCAGAAGGCTGGGTCATGTACTTCGATGGGGCGTTCTCCAAGCATGGCGCTGGGGCTGGGGCGGTGCTTATATCGCCCACTCAGGACAAGCTCTACTATGTTGTGCAGCTCTGTTTCCAGCAAGGTGAAAAGGTCTCCAACAACATAGCGGAGTATGAAGGTTTAATAGCGGGCTTGAAGGCCGCAGCTCCCCTGGGGGTGAAACGCCTCACCATCAAGGGCGATTCGCAGCTCCTTGTCAATTTCTCCAACAAGGTGTATGAGCCGAAAGATGAGCACATTGAAGCCTACCTTGCGGAGGTCCGCAGGATGGAGAAGCAGTTCTGGGGGTTGGAGTTGCAGCATGTGCCCCATGGCACCAATCAGGAGGCCGACGACATCGCCAAACGGGCGTCCAGGCGGTTACCTCAGGAGCCTGGCGTTTTTGAGTAGCGGCTCTTCAAGCCCTTAGCCCTGCCGTCATTGTCGAACATGGCTCAGCCTCGGGAGAAGCTCCCCCAGCCACCTGCCTCAGGAGCTCCGGCCTGTGGCCCGGCCTCAGGAGCACGCCTGCTCCTGACGATGGAACCTCATGAGGGATGCTGGATCATGGAGCTCCGGAGTTACTTAACACAAGGGACCCTGCCGGAGAAGGAGGAGGAAGCGGAGCGAGTGGCACGCCAGGCCACGGCATACTGCATCAAGGATGGAGAGCTCTACCGGAAGCGACCAAACGATGTATCCCTGCGCTGCATCCCCAGGGAGCAAGGGAAGGAACTGTTGGAAGATATACACAGCGGAGACTGTGGACATCATTCATCATCACGGACCCTCGTCGGCAAGGCGTTCTGCAGTGGGTTTTATTGGCCCACCGCGCTCAATGACGCCGTCAAACTAGTGAAAGCTTGTGAGGCCTGCCAGTTCCACGCCAAGCAGATCCATCAGCCAGCAGGAGGCCTGCAGACTATACCCCTTTCGTGGCCATTCGTAGTCTGGGGGCTGGACATCTTGGGCCCGTTTCCTCGGGCGCCAAGGGGCTACCGCTGCCTCTACGTCGCCGTGGAAAAGTTCACCAAGTGGGCTGAAGTAGAGGATGTCCGCACCATTCCCACGGGTTCCGCGGTCAAGTTCATCAAGGGCATCGTGAGCCGGTTCGGGGTGCCGAACCGCATCAGCACGGACAACGGTTCGCAGTTCACCAGTAACCTCTTCAGAACATACTGTGCTAACCTTGGAACGCAGATATGCTACGCTTCAGTGGCGCACCCCCGAAGCAATGGCCAGGCCGAGTGAGCCAACGCAGAGGTCCTGAGGGGCCTCAAGACCAGGACGTTCAAGAAGAAGCTGGAGGCCTGCGGCAGAGGTTGGTACGACAAGCTTCAGTCCGTGTTGTGGTCCATCCGCACAACCGCGACCAAGCCGACTTGGGAGACCCCGTTCTTCCTGGTCTACGGAGCCGAAGCGGTCCTCCCTCACGAGGTCAGACGTCGCTCCGCGCGGGTCCTGGCGTTCGACGAGGCACAGCAGGACGCCATGCGGGGGATGGACCTCGTGCTGGGGGAGGAATGTCGCCGAGACGCCGCGCTGCGAGCGGCGAGGTACCAACAAGCACTGCGGCGATATCACTGCCGCAACATCCGCCCCAGAACTCTCGAGGTAGGAGACCTCGTGCTCAGGCGGGTTCTCTCCAGGGAGGGGCTGCACAAGCTCTCTCCCATGTGGGAGGGCCCGTTCAAAGTTGTTCATGTTTCCAGGCCCGGCTCCGCGCGCTTGGAGACTCAGGAGGGCGTGCCGGTCCAGAACGCATGGAACATCCAGCACCTCCGGAGGTTCTACCCCTAAAAAGGCCCAGAGCCTGTGAAGAAGGCGAATGCCTGTGAAGCTATCGCGTTTGGGAAAATGCCCAGAGCCTGTGAAGAAGGCGAATGCCTGTGAAGCTGTCGCGTTTGGGAAAAGGCTCAGAGCCTGTGAAGAAGGCGAATGCCTGTGAAGCTGTCGCGTTTGGGAAAAGGCCCAGAGCCTGTGAAGAAGGCGAATGCTTGTGAAGCTGTCGCGTTTTGGAAAAGGCCCAGAGCCTGTGAAGAAGGCGAATGCCTGTGAAGCTGTCGCGTTTTGGAAAAGGCCCGGAGCCTATGAAGAAGGCTAACGCCTGTGAAGCTCGCCGCCCGTGACACTCTCACGTAATAATGAGTTGGGGTTGTACACACCCTGGAGTCTCAGGAGCACCAACCTCAGGCCCTGGGGCTCCCTCCCACGCCCAGTGGCAGCACTTAGCTCCGCGATGGTGAGAAGACATCGAAGACTAGATTAGGTGCCGGACGCGGCTTTTCATTTGCTTTCCGCAGTTGGCTTGTTTCCTTCTCATTCAAAGTTTTATTCAAGTTGTCGCCGTCTTTGGCTTGGGGTTCTTCGACTTTTCACTCTCCTGCCTCGATTTCTCTTATGCAAGGCCTCGCGAGGGGGGGGGGGACAGCCGAGCGCCCTCGCGAGTGTTCCTGTCCTAGTCGTTCAAAGGGTTCGCGACCTGGGTCCATTACAGGAGCACCCCTCCAGTCCGTGTCCCATGGGCATCGCGACACGAACACAGGGCCTGGGTCGGTCACCCCCCACAGCTGGGGCCGGGAACTATCCACACGCGGGCACGTAGCCGGAAGGCACGATAACGGAAGCAAAACGATGCCTAACAGCAATAACCCAAACACGCCCCCGCGGGGCTCCACACTACTGTCTTTTTTACGCAGGAAAAAGGAAAAGAAAGAATAGATCAAGCGCAGCTCGCCTCACACCGGCCTGCAGGGAAGACTCGAGCTGCCTCCGGGGCTCAGGCAGACTCCCTCTCGCGCTTCATCGGGGCGCGACGGCGGGCGGACACGCTACCACCTCCCAAGCAGATGCGACGGCGTGGAGGCTGACCGCGGCCACCGCTGGAGGAGTCGCCGCCTGAAGAAGAACCGGAGAAGCTTGGGGAACCCCGAGCGCCGCCAGTCACGCGAGCGCTGTCTTCTCCGTCATCGCTAGAGCTGGGTTCCCGGCCGCGGTCGTCGTCCTCGGGATAGCACCCTGCGCGGCGACCATCTTCCCCAAACACCCTCACGTAGAGGGTGGCATCGCCGTCAAACTTGAAGTGCAGGGTGCAACGACCGCGTGCCAGGGCCAGGCTCCCGGCTGCGGAGACCTCCAGTGAAGCCCATGAGGCCCGGCTACAGCAGCCGTCGGCCTGAAGCCAGAGGCCGCCCGAGGCGCCAGCCGGGAGCTCGCCAAGGAGGAAGCGAGGAAGCGGAAGCCGGGTGCTAGTCGGCTCTGCTGACCACACGACGAACTCCGGCAGCACCTCTACAGCGCGAAAGCGCGGCCTAGGGGGACGCGTGACCGGAGCGCGCCCCCCGGCCGCAGCAATCCACCTGTCGCCATGCTGAAAATAACCTTCACGGCTGCGAGGAGCTGCCGTGGTGGCCACAGGATGTTTGCGAGGGTGCCCTCGGCCGCGCTTGGGCGGGGGAGAGGCAGGCTCAACCTGGCGAGCCTTCCCCTTCTCTACGACCGAGAACCTCCTCGACGGGGCCATGAAGAAGGAGAAGCAAGGGGGGATGAACTGGAAGGGCGTGCGCCGATCCGTACTTATAGCTGGCGAGGGCCAACCGACGGCCCCCACGATCGCAGGTAATTATGACCCGCTTTGCATGCAGGGACTTGTCCAATGCATGCAGTTGCCGAGGCACCATGGGGAAGTGGAGACGCCCACATCCAATCAACCGCCACGCGGCGCCCAAGAACGCAGGCTGTTAGGGCCCGCGGCGCTTCGCTCTTGCCCTTTCGCCTCCCTGCACGGCCAAGCCCGGGCGCGCCTTGGGCCCGGGGGCTACTGTCGGTGTTCTGGGAACGGGGGTCCCCTGACTTGCCTGCCGGCGGCCTGCGGCGTGGCTCAAAGGGGGGCCCAACACGACCCATCTTCACCAACACAGACCCAAGACCCTCGCGAGGGGCCAAGCCTCGCGGGGCGGACGACGCGGAGCTTCCTCAGGCACGGCCTCATCAGGCTGGCTCGCGAGGAGGCGGAGAGATCAAGGCGGGGTACCTCACGAGGTGCCCGTGACGCAAGCCATGACGACCAAGGGCGCCAGGCGGGTGCCAGCCCGCGCAGTGTCCTCCTTTCCTCTTTGGTGCAAAGGGGGCAAGCGCAGCCGCGGAGTACCGAGGCATCAGGCAAAGGTTGCCGTTTCGGTGCAACAAGACCAGGACCAGGAGGACTGCAAGATGGAGGTCATTGTGGAGCCCAAGATGGTGTCACGACCAGAGCTTTGTGCAGGCGAAGACTGCTTTTGTCAGGATAGCTGGTACTAGCTGTCCCCCTTCAAATTAGCCCGCCATTGTTGGCTCCCTTCCCGCTCGATATTTGGGAAGAGGACCAGGGCCTCTATAAATAGGACTAGCCACCCCCAGGGGAGAGGGGCATCAACAATCGGAGAGAGAGAGAGAGAGAGAAGGGTGACTGAACTCCTCGCAGCAGTTCATCGCCCCAGCCAAGAACAGACCCTCGCGAGGCTGTTCTTCCTTGTATTGTTCATCATCATCAGCCCAAGAGGCAATCCACCACGCCACACACTGGAGTAGGGTATTACACCACAACGGTGGCCCAAACCAGTATAAACCCTGTGTCTCTCATGTTGTTCTTTCCATAGCTTAGATCTTAGCGAGGCAGAGGGGTGCAGGTAGGTAGGAGGCGAAATCTCCGTGCGCACCCCAGTGTTCGAACCTCAAGGGTCTGCCGGAACCCGAAATCCGACAACTTCCTTGCTGCGGCCGTGGACCCAGCTGTCAGCCTCTCCACGTATAGTCCACGTCCGATGGAAGCCGTTCCTTGACCACGTTGACCACGCCGTGCCGAGAGCACCAGGGCGGTGGACGACGGCGAGGCCTTGGAAGGGGACGACGCGGAGCCGGGGAAGACGCGGCAGTGGACTCCATGCGTAGAGGAGTACGAGGGTTCACTGGTTCGCTGCGGTGTGAAGCTGTCATTGCCGCAGAATAACAGGGGGTGTGGGTGAGTAGAGGGATGGCCTGGCCAGCGGTGGGAGTACTAGGGGGCGGTGAGGCCTCCGCCGCATCGCAGCCGGCCACGGGAGGCAGGAACACGAGGCACGACCGGCGCTGGTTTGGGCGGCTAGAGCAAGAAGACTAGAGGTTGAAGAAGCACTACGGCCATTGGATGGACATCGTACGGTCACTGGAGATAGAATCGTGCATATTGACTAAGTTGACAAAGCCCTCCGTCCCCATTATCACAGCCCCAGTTCAGCCCTTGCTCGACTTTGCTTGTTCATCATGCCATCATGTTTAAATTCCAAAGAAATTTGAAATGGGGATTGTTGAAACCCTAGCACCAAATGAAATTTAACTAGGTTCAATAAAAATATTTTCAATAACCCAGAATGCCCTTTGGAAATGTTCATAATTTCTGTTAAAGGTGAAAACCTCTTCCAAAAATGATGAACATGTTTATAGGCTATTCCTGGATTTTTGAATTAAATTATATAGTATTTGCATTTGGGCATTTAATTGCTAATAATATTTTAAATGCTCAAATAATCACAAACTGAAATGTTTACTGTTGGAAATATTCCAAACAGTGGCCACAGCCAGTTGCATGATTTTTGGAAATGCTCTGGCATTTTTAATAAATCCAAACACATTTACAGAATAATAGAAAACTGAGATAATTAGAAAAGGAGAGAGAGAGAAAGACCCGTACCTGGGCCACTTACCTGTAGCCGGCCCAGCTTCTGCGCGGCCCGTTACTGTGCAGCCCAGCTGCCAGTCATCTTCCTCCCCCTCGCCCCGAAGCAGCTGCGTGCTGGACGCACGCGCGCCGACGCCGGCCACCTCCTGCTTCGCCGTGGCAGCCTCCCCGACTTCCTCGCGACACCACGGAGACGCCCCCGACCCCCTCTAACTTCTCCCTCGCTCTCTGGACCTCCCTCCCCCTCGCTCCTCTGTTTCCCCTCCCGCGATCGAGCGGAGCTCGCCGTCATCGTCGCCGTACCCATGGCCACCGGCCACCCCTAGCCTCGCCGATGCACCCAGGAGCTCTGCCTCGACCCCCTCTTCCTCCCCACCGATCCACAGCCCTCCGGAAGCCCTGCATCGCCGCCATCGCCGTCGTCTTCTACCTCGGACCCGCCGGCCATCTTCGTCAAATTCGCCGGCTCCGGACCGTCCCCGACCTCGCCGAGCGTCCCCTCGTCATCGCCGTGAGTCACTGACCCTCTCCCCTAACTCAGCATGCTCCCGTCCGTGCCGTAGCGCCGTTCCCCACGAGCACCGAAGCCACCGTCCGCCATTGCTGCTGCACGCATAGCCTCCGTGCTCCCCTGGCCTCACTGAGCTGCTCTTAGTGCTCCCCATGTCTAGCAGGTGCTGCCCAGCCTCTCCTTTTGCTCACTGATGCACCATAGAGACGCGCCCGAGCACCACCGAACACCATCGCCGCCAAAGCTCATCGCCGGCATGAGTTCCGGCGACCCCACGACCTCCCACTCGGTCCTCTGGATGCGCGGGAGCAAGGGCCATCCCCTGGTGCCCTCAGCGCGCCAAATTGACGCCTCTAGCGCAAGTCCGGCGTGCCTCGCCGTGTTCTGTGGTCGCCGTCGGCTGGTCTCCGGCGTGCTGACGTGGCGTCGTCGTTAGGGGCTAATGACCCTGTTAACTAACCCTGTGACACTGATAGTGGGCCCCGTAGCGGGTCAAAGCCCGGGTCAACGCGGGATTAGCCCTGTGTCACTGACGTGTGGACCCCACACGTCAGGTTTGACCCGAGCCGGCCCTGTTGACTTGCTGACGTCATGCCAACGTCATGCTGACGCAGTAATGTTTTCTGGATTTAATTTAATTCTGAAATTCCGGAAAAATGCCTAAAACTTCTAAAATTCATAGAAATTTAACCGTAACTCCAAATTAAATAAATTATATATGAAAAATTATCAGAAAAATTCAAGGAATCCATCTGTACCATTTTCATGCATGTTAGAACAACTTATAGGTGCTGTTTAGCACAAATCAATTAAATGGCATTTGAATAATCACATATGGAGTTTGAATTTGAATCTTGTATTCAAACCAACTTCATTTAATCTGTTGCTAGTTGCATTAGCCCAAAACACATTCATTTTGCCATGTCATGATCATGCATCATATTGTGCATTACATTGATTGTGTTCCCTTCTGTGTTGCCGGTATTTGTCCCCTCTCGATAGACGTGATACTGATGATGCGATCGTTGACACTGATGAAGACTCAATGCTATCTTCAGAAGTGCCAGGCGAGCAAAACCCCCCTTGTTCATTCCGACAAAATCCCACTCTCTCGCTCCTGCTCTCTTTTACTGCATTAGGACAACAACGACATTTTTGATACTTGCTGCGGTAGTTGAACCCCTTTATCCTCTGCATGACCTGTCATTGTCACAGTAAATAGATGAAACCCACTAGCATGAGTAGGAGTTGTTTGAGCCCTGTTGTGCCTACTCATTCATGTTTGTCTGTCATGCCTACTATTGGTTAGAGTTGAGTCAGGTCTGATTCATCGGGGATGAATCAGAGGCGTGTGAACATGTCCTACTGTGTGTGAGCTAAGTGTGTGAACACGATTTGGTAAAGGTAGCGGTGAGAGGCCATGTAGGAGTACATGGTGGGTTGTCTCATTGCAGCCGTCCTCAGGAACTGAGTTCTGTGTTTGTGATCCATGACCAGCTACTACCACACATTGGAATGCTTAAGTGCCCCTCTCGACTTATTAATCAACATGATCTCTGTCCAGGAGTTGCAACTAGTTTCTGGTGTTTGTAGGTAGTGTTAGTAGTCTACCAAGTGGCACCCGGTACAGGTGGGCTTGGGACAGACTAGGCACAGTGGCACCCGGATGGTGGGCTTGGGAACCCTGCTCACATCGTTTGGGGCCGTAAGCGACACCCCGGCCGGATCTCCTTGCGGATGGAACCCGAATAGGCGATAAACCTGGACTAGAGACTTGTTCGGTTAGTCAGGTCGTGGCCGACTCCCTCGCCCGGCTTCCGCTTGAAGGTTGCCGAGGTACATGACGTGTACAGGGCGGTAAGTGGCGGGAGCGTGTGTGAAGAAGTACACCCCTGCAGGGTTAACATCATCTATTTGAATAGCCGGATTCCTCGGATATGGAAACTTGGACCCCATTGCATAGTTCATAGACAAGTGAAAGTGGATACTCTAAAATACGCAAGATAAGCGTGAGTGCTATGGATGGCGTTCTCGTAGGGAGACGGGAGCGGATCCATAGTGGTGTATTGATATGGTGAATATGTGGACTCGTGTGCGCCACCTCAAAAGAGTTACTTGCAGTCGTAGTTCAGGATAGCCACCGAGTCAAAGCTGGCTTGCTGCAGTCAAACTCCACCATCCCCTTTGTTGATAATGATGCATATGTAGATAGTTCTGATGTAAGTCTTGCTGGGTACATTTGTACTCACGTTGCCTATTTTATGTTTTTGCAGAGAGACTTCGGTCTCACTAGTAGTTCCGCGTGGACTTCGACGTTTAGCTTGTTACCTCAGCTACGATCTTGTGCCCTCGGCAGGATCTGGTAGATAGTCAGGCTTCTCAGCCTTTTTCATTTATAGATGTCTGTACCCAGACATGATAGCTTCCGCTTGTGCTTTGACTTGTATCCTCTGAGTGTTGGGTCATGAGACCCATGTTTGTAATATCTCGCTCCTCGGAGCCTATTGTATAAACTACTTGAGTCGTAGAGTCATTTTGTGATGCCATGTTGTATTTGCACATATCGAGCATATTATGTGTATGTTATTGTAATGCTTGGTATGTGTGGGATCTGACTATCTAGTTGTTTATCCTTAGTAGCCTCTCTTACCGGGAAATGTCTCCTAGTGTTTCCACTGAGCCATGGTAGCTTGCTACTGCTCCGGAACACTTAGGCTGGCCGGCATGTGTCCTTCTTCGTTCCAGTGTTTGTCCCTTCGGGGAAATGTCACGCGATGAATACCGGAGTCCTGTTAGCCCGCTACAGCCCGGTTCACCGGAGTCCTGCTAGCCCAGTGCTACAGCCTGGATTCACTCACTGATGACCGACACGTTCGATGCTGGGTCATGGATGCCTGTCCCTGTAAGTCTGTGCCACTTTGGGTTTACGACTAGCCATGTCAGCCCGGGCTCCTTACCATATGGATGCTAGCGACACTATCATATACGTGTGCCAAATGACGCAAACGGTCCCGGGCAAAGGTAAGACGACACCCATGGGAATACCGTGCGTGAGGCCGCAAAGTGATATGGGGTGTTACATGCTAGATCGATGTGGCATTGAGTCAGGGTCCTGACAGCTTTGGTATCAGAGCTTGACTGCCTGTAGGATTACCAAGCCAAACTGGTCGAAGTTGTGTCTAGAAATTCTTTAGTTATATAAGGGAATTGATTGTGGGATGGAACGTAAGGCTCTTTTACTCCTTATACCTCATGGCCTTCTGATCTGAGTCATCATCTTCTCTTCTACGGGGATTAAGAACTAGGCTATCTCTTCTTTCTATTAGGATCACGTGTTACTAATCCGTAGACTATAAGATTGTTGGACTTAAGCCTCGTTTCAGTTCCTACTGCTTCTGTATAATAATTGTTGATCTCGAAACCTTGATATTGTGCTTCTGAGTGGTTATGCCACCATTTTTGTGAATGTCTCAAATCTTTCTGAGCATTTACAGCCGTTATGCTGTCCGAGTCATCCCAGGTTTCTAGGTAGTCTGATGCATTTGCAAATCCTTTCTTCCCGTTTCAATGTTCCCATGGGCCAGATGAACCACACTAATTAGTGAGTTGAGGTACTCCGTTACCTTGACATATATGTTGGAGATATTATTATGACCCTAGGTGTCTTAGGGGATCACCTAGTAATCCAGTCGTGCCTTGTGTTCCCAGTGTGATGATTCTGGCTATCATTCTCGAAAGCATCCCGTGATGCTACTTAGTAGTAGGTATTCTACTCCTTGGGTTTTGAACCCGAGATTCACCCTACTTACTTCATGTTGATAGTAATTGCTAGTGCCTTTAGGATATTAGCAACCTTTGCATTAGTCCTCGATGTTCGTGGTATTCCTTTCTTCCAAATACTATGAACCGCTTATGGCAGATGTTCCTCGCTGATCGAAAGATCACAATCAGAGTGCTCTCGATGGGTTCTCGATTCTACATTGTGACTCTGCCAGTTCTACCTTTCTGCATGGGTTATCCGGAAGAAATATGTGGAATTCGTTCGACATGCTAAACCATGCATCCACAACTCAGAAAATCGTATGTTCCTTTGAGTTGTCCCTCTTTAGTTGTCTTCTGACCCTCGTCTATCAGTTGATAGTCAAGTTGATGTCGTGCATTCGTGTTCACCGATGCTCGTTATTCTTGTGGTCCGTCAAGCCGTTCTAGTTCGGAATGACTAGGAGAAACAAACTCCAGTACCTCTTCCATATCCAGAATTGAGTCAAAGAAGTTGTATGCCGCAGATCAAATGCCAATCCAGCTTTTGGTTCTGTTCTACCTTGGAGTATTACCATCTTTATATCGGGATTGTTATAGGAATTGCACACCATCCTATGAACTCTTGGTACAGTGATACTTCTTGCCATCATTGTTCATTCCTCGGTTCCTGTGTTATTGTAACCGGAATGCCAACAAGTGAATCGTGGTGTATGAAATCAATACTGCTAGCAACTCCGTTGCTTGGTAGCTAAAGGATAATAATTTCATTCTTAGCGTGTTGGTTTTTGAATCATCCTTCTAAGACTGATCGTGCTACCTAGTCCTTATTTCCTGGTGCACTCTTTGATTGATGAGTAGGATTTTGTCAAGTCCTCGCTCATTTGATCATATCATCTTGCCCTGAAAAGCAAGATTGTTCTCGAGTTTAGTAACATACCGGTGGTTCGTGATTTTCCGAATATCTTCTCGAAAGTATCACTAGGTTGTCACCTGACCGCTATGTTGAGCTCGTGATCAAGTTGGTTTCCTGTGAACCACCTTCTCTACAAGAATCGGTGTTAGATATCCCTGAGCTAGTTGGTTAAGCTAAACGACAACTTGGAGGGTTGGAGGATAAAAGCTTGCCTGACTTAGTTCGTTCCAAAGGGATATTCTTGTGTAGTGTGTGTTGAAGAAAGATGATATCTTCATCGATTGGTCCCTGTGATCAGTTGCTGGACCTATTGTCTTATCAATCCTTTGATTTGAGTGTGGGCTATCGTCAAATCAAGTTAGAACCAACGATATTCGTAATGTTGTCCTACTCGTGGTTGATCCCTCGAGCATACACCGTTATATCTTTTGGGTCTGACCAATGCTATCACCGTGTTCACATGATGGTGGAAGTCCAGTGATATGGAAATTCCGATGAGTTGTTATTGAGGCCATCAGCAGCATTTTGTCTCCCCCATGATTCATGTTGAACATCAACCTAGTGTTGGATACTTTTATAGGCAATTTCTTCATGCCCCGTTCATGAAGTATATGCTGGATGAGAGAAATGACTTTCTTTGATTCACGTGCATTTGATGTAAGTTGCCGCCGTGGGTTCGAGAAAGTTAGTTTTGCTTCCTGTGGAATCGTCCCAAGTCAGTCATGCATGTGCAAGGTATACTATGGTTTGGTAGATTAATTACCTCCACTCCATATGTATTCCCTAGCACACCAAGCCACTGATTGATTTGTTCAGGAAAAGGAGTTGATGTGCTAATCCTAGGTCATGCACAGAACTCCGATATCCTCGCTGATGGTTCCCAACCAGAACTCGGTAGTGTTTTATTGTAAGACTACCATGTGGGCATGCTTGTCTGGGACAACGTGTTCACATGTTTATAGCAGAACCAACTCATGTTTTGGAGCTTGCTATCGTAGTTCATCTCCCGAGAATTCCGCAACGTCATCTCGTCGATTTGTGTTGCAAACTTTCATTTTTCTTCCTAGACTCGATGAGTCTGAAATATCCTGACACCAACCAGATCTGAATCTCAGGCAGATATGATGGTTTGGAACATTTCCCAAGAACTATAATATCGGTCCCTCGAAAACCGGTAAAGTGGATGTCGTGGCCAACACACCCCGCCGGAAGACCTGTTATTATAATATCTTGATTGAGGAAGTTGGCCACCTCCCCATAGGGATTTCGTAGGATTTACTCCCTAGTTGCCCCTATGGATTTTGAGATCCCGAAGTCCGACCTTTTTACTTGATGTTCTAGATATCAAACCATATCTATGAATGGGTTATGCTAGCACATCAAGGAGAACATTAGAAGCGGAGTGCTAAATGTCTCTCGGTCGATCGTCCAGATTTTTTTCCTTGGCTCGCTAAGATGAAATCTGAGAAAGTGTTATCCTCCTTTGCATCTGCATCGTCCATCGCTATTCATCATGGTAGTAAGTTGTGTTGCCAGAATCCTTGACACAGATATTGGTAAAACCTTGATGATTATGGAAATGCTCAAGTTCTTGAGAGCACGCGCAAGCGCTACGTGTTATCATCGGCTCTAACTGGGATTCCTCTCAGTTTCCTCGGCAATGCTATGACCCTTTCAAACAGTGAATCCACTCTCTGTTGTTGGGTTCTTCCCCAGTTACCAGAATCATTCCCAGCATTTGCATTTTGTTCCCAGCTTGCACCGCCAATGTGCCATTCTACCATGGATCTCTTCCATTTCCGGTGATAAGCAAATTCATCCATTACGTTGTCTTCAACAAGGTAATCCACATCATCCAAGTCTGAATATGCCATTCTACTGACCCCCTCCACACGATCGCTTGAGAATTGCCTTAGGCTGGTATAAAGGTTTTCAATGATCTCTGAATCAAAGGTAATTCTTTTTGCCACTTAAGGAAATAATCTACGAATCACCCTCCTCCAGGATGCTTCGTCGTGGTATCATGCCAACTCAACTCCTCGCTACGTTGACAACCGTTTACCACCTTCTTAGGTGTGGAATTGTTGTCTACCTAGTGAACCTTCGTCATCTGCTCCACTCCATTCCTCTAGAGGTGTGCTTCGTCTCTCAGCTCAAGAGATGTTACTATGTCTCATTCCGTGAGTTGCTCGATCTTCGAGAAGATCGATTCCTGTAGAGTTTCTTTCTGTTGTCATCGTGTTGGATGAAGATCTCGAAAGCGAAGACATCGAGATCAATTTGAAGCAATGAATCAACATCTTTGAGGAGGATAATGGATCATGAAGACTGTGTCAGTTCCGTGTCCCCTCTGTCTTCTTACCTCACGTCTTGAATCTCGGGACGAGATTTTTGTTTAGTGGGGGTGAGTTGTCACAGCCCCAGTTCAGCCCTTGCTTGACTTTCCTTGTTCATCATGCCATCATGTTTAAATTCCAAAGAAATTTGAAATGGGGATTGTTGAAACCCTAGAACCAAATGAAATTTAACTAGGTTCAATAAAAATATTTTCAATAACCCAGAATGCCCTTTGGAAATGTTCATAATTTCTGTTAAAGGTGAAAACCTCTTCCAAAAATGATGAACATGTTTATAGGCTATTCCTGGATTTTTGAATTAAATTATATAGTATTTGCATTTGGGCATTTAATTGCTAATAATATTTTAAATGCTCAAATAATCACAAACTGAAATGTTTACTGTTGGAAATATTCCAAACAGTGGCCACAGCCAGTTGCATGATTTTTGGAAATGCTCTGGCATTTTTAATAAATCCAAACACATTTACAGAATAATAGAAAACTGAGATAATTAGAAAAGGAGAGAGAGAGAAAGACCCGTACCTGGGCCACTTACCTGTAGCCGGCCCAGCTTCTGCGCGGCCCGTTACTGTGCAGCCCAGCTGCCAGTCATCTTCCTCCCCCTCGCCCCGAAGCAGCTGCGTGCTGGACGCACGCGCGCCGACGCCGGCCACCTCCTGCTTCGCCGTGGCAGCCTCCCCGACTTCCTCGCGACGCCACGGAGATGCCCCCGACCCCCTCTCACTTCTCCCTCGCTCTCTGGACCTCCCTCCCCCTCGCTCCTCTGTTTCCCCTCCCGCGACCGAGCGGAGCTCGCCGTCATCGTCGCCGTACCCATGGCCACCGGCCACCCCTAGCCTCGCCGATGCACCCAGGAGCTCCGCCTCGACCCCCTCTTCCTCCCCACCGATCCACAGCCCTCCGGAAGCCCTGCATCGCCGCCATCGCTGTCGTCTTCTACCTCGGACCCGCCGGCCATCTTCGTCAAATTCGCCGGCTCCGGACCGTCCCCGACCTCGCCGAGCGTCCCCTCGTCATCGCCGTGAGTCACTGACCCTCTCCCCTAACTCAGCATGCTCCCGTCCGTGCCGTAGCGCCGTTCCCCACGAGCACCGAAGCCACCGTCCGCCATTGCTGCTGCACGCATAGCCTCCGTGCTCCCCTGGCCTCACTGAGCTGCTCTTAGTGCTCCCCATGTCTAGCAGGTGCTGCCCAGCCTCTCCTTTTGCTCACTGATGCACCGTAGCGACGCGCCCGAGCACCACCGAACACCATCGCCGCCAAAGCTCGTCGCCGGCATGAGTTCCGGCGACCCCACGACCTCCCACTCGGTCCTCTGGATGCGCGGGAGCAAGGGCCATCCCCTGGTGCCCTCAGCGCGCCAAACTGACGCCTCTAGCGCAAGTCCGGCGTGCCCCGCCGTGTTCTGTGGTCGCCGTCGGCTGGTCTCCGGCGTGCTGACGTGGCGTCGTCGTTAGGGGCTAATGACCCTGTTAACTAACCCTGTGACACTGACAGTGGGCCCCGTAGCGGGTCAAAGCCCGGGTCAACGCGGGATTAGCCCTGTGTCACTGACGTGTGGACCCCACACGTCAGGTTTGACCCGAGCCGGCCCTGTTGACTTGCTGACGTCATGCCAACGTCATGCTGACGCAGTAATGTTTTCTGGATTTAATTTAATTCTGAAATTCCAGAAAAATGCCTAAAACTTCTAAAATTCATAGAAATTTAACCGTAACTCCAAATTAAATAAATTATATATGAAAAATTATCAGAAAAATTCAAGGAATCCATCTGTACCATTTTCATGCATGTTAGAACAACTTATAGGTGCTGTTTAGCACAAATCAATTAAATGGCATTTGAATAATCACATATGGAGTTTGAATTTGAATCTTGTATTCAAACCAACTTCATTTAATCTGTTGCTAGTTGCATTAGCCCAAAACACATTCATTTTGCCATGTCATGATCATGCATCATATTGTGCATTGCATTGTGTGTTCCCTTCTGTGTCGCCGGTATTTGTCCCCTCTCGATAGACGTGATACCGATGATGCGATCGTTGACACTGATGAAGACTCAATGCTATCTTCAGAAGTGCCAGGCAAGCAAAACCCCCCTTGTTCATTCCGACAAAATCCCACTCTCTCGCTCCTGCTCTCTTTTACTGCATTAGGACAACAACGACATTTTTGATACTTGCTGCGGTAGTTGAACCCCTTTATCCTCTGCATGACCTGTCATTGTCACAGTAAATAGATGAAACCCACTAGCATGAGTAGGAGTTGTTTGAGCCCTGTTGTGCCTACTCATTCATGTTTGTCTGTCATGCCTGCTATTGCTTAGAGTTGAGTCAGGTCTGATTCATCGGGGATGAATCAGAGGCGTGTGAACATGTCCTACTGTGTGTGAGCTAAGTGTGTGAACACGATTTGGTAAAGGTAGCGGTGAGAGGCCATGTAGGAGTACATGGTGGGTTGTCTCATTGCAGCCGTCCTCAGGAACTGAGTTCTGTGTTTGTGATCCATGACCAGCTACTACCACACATTGGAATGCTTAAGTGCCCCTCTCGACTTATTAATCAACATGATCTCTGTCCAGGAGTTGCAACTAGTTTCTGGTGTTTGTAGGTAGTGTTAGTAGTCTACCAAGTGGCACCCGGTACAGGTGGGCTTGGGACAGACTAGGCACAGTGGCACGGTGTACCAAGTGGCACCCGGATGGTGGGCTTGGGAACCCTGCTCACATCGTTTGGGGCCGTAAGCGACACCCCGGCCGGATCTCCTTGCGGATGGAACCCGAATAGGCGATAAACCTGGACTAGAGACTTGTTCGGTTAGTCAGGTCGTGGCCGACTCCCTCGCCCGGCTTCCGCTTGAAGGTTGCCGAGATACATGACGTGTACAGGGCGGTAAGTGGCAGGAGCGTGTGTGAAGAAGTACACCCCTGCAGGGTTAACATCATCTATTCGAATAGCCGGATTGCTCGGATATGGAAACTTGGACCCCATTGCATAGTTCATAGACAAGTGAAAGTGGATACTCTAAAATACGCAAGATAAGCGTGAGTGCTATGGATGGCGTTCTCGTAGGGAGACGGGAGCGGATCCATAGTGGTGTATTGATATGGTGAATATGTGGACTCGTGTGCGCCACCTCAAAAGAGTTACTTGCAGTCGTAGTTCAGGATAGCCACCGAGTCAAAGCTGGCTTGCTGCAGTCAAACTCCACCATCCCCTTTGTTGATAATGATGCATATGTAGATAGTTCTGATGTAAGTCTTGCTGGGTACATTTGTACTCACGTTTGCCTATTTTATGTTTTTGCAGAGAGACTTCGGTCTCACTAGTAGTTCCGCGTGGACTTCGACGTTTAGCTTGTTACCTCAGCTACGATCTTGTGCCCTCGGCAGGATCTGGTAGATAGTCAGGCTTCTCAGCCTTTTTCATTTATAGATGTCTGTACCCAGACATGATAGCTTCCGCTTGTGCTTTGACTTGTATGCTCTGAGTGTTGGGTCATGAGACCCATGTTTGTAATATCTCGCTCCTCGGAGCCTATTGTATAAACTACTTGAGTCGTAGAGTCATTTTATGATGCCATGTTGTATTTGCACATATCGAGCATATTGTGTGTATGTTATTGTAATGCTTGGTATGTGTGGGATCTGACTATCTAGTTGTTTATCCTTAGTAGCCTCTCTTACCGGGAAATGTCTCCTAGTGTTTCCACTGAGCCATGGTAGCTTGCTACTGCTCCGGAACACTTAGGCTGGCCGGCATGTGTCCTTCTTCGTTCCTGTGTCTGTCCCTTCGGGGAAATGTCACGCGATGAATACCGGAGTCCTGTTAGCCCGCTACAGCCCGGTTCACCGGAGTCCTGCTAGCCCAGTGCTACAGCCTGGATTCACTCGCTGATGACCGACACGTTCGATGCTGGGTCATGGATGCCTGTCCTTGTAAGTCTGTGCCACTTTGGGTTTACGACTAGCCATGTCAGCCCGGGCTCCTTACCATATGGATGCTAGCGACACTATCATATACGTGTGCCAAATGACGCAAACGGTCCCGGGCAAAGGTAAGACGACACCTGTGGGAATACCGTGCGTGAGGCCGCAAAGTGATATGGGGTGTTACATGCTAGATCGATGTGGCATTGAGTCAGGGTCCTGACACCCATCAACTTAGTAGGCCCACAAGTCAGCCTACCACTATACTGGGTCCCAGCTAACAGGGGCAGTATTCATTTTTTCTGCGTAACAAGGAGGCTGAAAGTGCTAGTGATCGACTAGAGGGGGGTGAATAGGCGATTTTTATGAAAGTCTTCAAAACATGGAAGTTTCGAAGACAAACGATAGAAATAAACCTATTACCATGCAGCGGAAGGTAGACTACACTAAGCAAGCCATAGTCAAGTATTCAATGAAATGAAAGCACAAAGACTAATAGCAGCTAGGCAGTATAGATTATGATGGAAGATAGTATGAAGCCAATTAGGACAAGCAGTCACACAGTGAAGACAAATAGATAATGCAAACAGGCAATGACTTCACAAGGACCAATCTGCAAATAAAGAGATGGGAAGGATAGAACCAGTGGCTAGTTGAAGACAATGATTTGTTGGACCAGTTCCAGTTGTTGTGACAACTGTATGTCTGGTTAGGGAGGCTGAGATTCAACTCAGAAGACCGCGTCTTCACCTTATTCCCTTTGAGCTAAGGACACCCAGTCCTCGCCCAATTACTCTGGTAAGTCTTCAAGGTAGACTTCCAAACCTTCACAGACTTCGTTCACCGGCGATCCACAATGACTCTTGGATGCTCAGAACGCGACGCCTAACCGGTTGGAGGATTCACAGTCCTCAAGTGTAATAAGTCTTCAGATCACACAGAAAGGAAGACTTTAGTGATGCCTAACACTCTTTGGCTCTGGGTGTTTAGGGCTTTGTCCTTGCAAGGATTTCTCTCTCAAAGGCTTCGAGGTGGGTTGCTCTCAAACGATAAAAGCCGTGCACTAACTCTGAGCAGCCAACTAATTTATGGTGTAGGGGGTGGGCTATTTATAGCCACTAGGCAACCCGACCTGATTTGTCCGAAATGACCCTGGGTCACTAAGGAACTGACACGTGTTCCAATGGTCAGATTTCAAACACACACGACAACTTTACTTGAGCTACAAGCAAAGCTAACTTATCCAGCTCTGGATAAGATTTGCTCTCGTTGTCTCGGCTCGAAGACATAGGATTTTGGTTAAGCATCACTTCAGTCATTCTGACTGGTTCACTTGGACCCCACTTAACAGTACAGTGGTTCCTATGACTCAACAAAGAAGAAAAAGAACGATGAAACAACTAAGTCTTCACGCTCCATAGTCTTCACGCGATGTCTTCTCTTGTCATAGTCTTCAATGTGAATGTCTTTCACATACCACCTTTGACTTCAATGTCTTCATACATTTTTAGGGGTCATCTCCGGTAGGAAAACTGAATCAATGAGGGACTTCTACCTGTGTTATCCTACAATTCTCACAAACACATTAGTCCCTCAACCAGGTTTGTCGTCAATACTCCAAAACCAACTAGGGGTGGCACTAGATGCACCTACAATCTCCCCCTTTTTGGTGATTGATGACAAACTGGTTGAAGTTTTCAACGGGGATAGAAATATGTGAAATTGTAAAGGATTTAAGTATTGTCTTCGTAAGTAGCAGAAAGGCTCCCCCTGAAGATGTGCATATAAGTATTTTGCTTTTGAATGCAAATGCACATGGCAGGTTGTACTTGCGGAGCTCCTCTTCTACTTATGAAGATAATTCATCATGCATGAATTGATATAATGAAGATAATGAAATTCATAATGAAAAATGGACGTCTGCAAAATGACTTCGTGCAGAATTTATCGTCGCACATGCGGAATTTATCATTGCATCACATAGTGTCGAAAAACGTAGCAAACGACCATCAAGTTTAAGTGTTACAACTCAAAACGAACCAAATGTTTCAAAAGCGAGAGTTGTAAGCACTTGGCAAAAGTAGCAAAAAGTAAAGCAACCACCCATATGGACCCGCTTGAAGACTATCAACTCATATGCTTCTCCCCCTTTTGTTAGTAATGACCAAAAAGGTTTGAAGACATAGAGCTTCTACTCATTCCCATGAGGTGCAGGCAAAGCAGCAGGGTCGTCGTTGAGGTTCGGTGGTGCAGAAGAACTTGGTGCAGTGTCGAGACGCGCTGAAGGTGGAGGTGGTGAAGTGGCATCATCTTGATTATCCATAACTCTGGCATTCACCGTGTCAGCTGAGGAAGAATAGTCAGAGTCTTCAAGGGAGGGAGTCCGATGCAAGTGAGCATTCTTTGGAGGACTGGAGTCAAACTTGAATCTTTCTGTGAAGCCATCGTCTTGAAGATCTTCTTTAGTAGTGAGCAAAGTCAAACTCTTCCAAGACCTCCGACAGGTTTCATGTGTGACAAAGGCATTCTTGGTGGCAAGATTGCAAATGCGATTGACGTCCACCAAGAGGCTTTGCATCTGATGCTTAAGCCAGTCATGATGCTTATCCTGTTTCTGATGTAGCGCGACGAGAAGCTCTCAGTCATTGAGAACACGAGATCGCTTCTGAGGCTTTGGGTAATGGTGCTTCTAGTGGCATCAGTTTGGGCGCGAGGGGCACGTGTGTTACCAGCCAAGGGATAAACACGAGAGACTGTCTGAACTCCTTCAATGGGATGGGTGAAGCTTTGACGATCAATGTTGTGAAGATAGATTAGATCCTTAGCAGGCTCTGGGTAAATATCTTCAACAAACAGATCAACCTCTGGCAAGAATACAAGATGATTGCGCGCAGACGGCTAATAGTTGAAGGTGGAGTGGAGCTTGATAAGGAGCATTACCCACGGAGCATAGAACTTCAGACCAAAAATGTCGGAGCCAGATGCAGCCAACTGCCTGATGAAGAAGTCTTGAGCATTGAAGTTGATGCCATTGAAGATATAGAAAACCAAAGTCTTCATTGCTCCTTCAAGCTTCGCTACAGATGAATGTCCTTTAACAAGCCATAGAGTTTTCCTGATGATATGGTAAATGGTACGGGGCAGATACTCTAGGTCTTCGACAAAGAATTACGTTGGGTATTCAGCGTCGCATGGCAGAGGCTTCATCATGCTTAGCATTTGGCTCATGTTGGGTTCTGGCTTCTGAAAAATGCTCTCCAAAGCATTCTGGTGTTGTTGACAACCTGGTTCATAGTATTCACCAGGAGTGGGCAGGGCTGTGAGCTCAATGATGCCTTGAGCTTTAGCTTGATGATGAACATCTCCTGTCATCCACTCAAGGATCCAAGTCTTCGGATCCCTGTTGTATCCACGAATGTGAAGGGTAGCATAGAATTGAAGCAGAAGTTCTTCATTCCAGTGTTCCTTGTTAGTCACAAAATTAAGCAGACCCGCATCACGGAAGCAGTCAAGGGCTTCTTCAGGGCATGGCAGTCCAGCAATGGCTTCACAATCAAGATGCATGTGAGGTAATATGCGTCCCTGATTGTACAAGATGCATGAATAATAGCTTCGTTGCTGATAACTCCAGAATCGGTCCGAAGAGATTCTTGGCCTTATGTAGGGGTTCTTGGCACAGTTGAAGAATGTGTGGTGTGCCTTGAATCCATTCAGCTTAAATGATCCTGGTGACGTTGCAGTACCTGGAAACCGTGGTAGCCTTGGCTTTTTCTTCTGGACCTGAGGCATGTGCTCCACATGATAGGCAAACTGAGGTCCGGGAGCAGGAGGAGGAACCAGGATTAGCCAGCGGACAGTAATAGGCTGTCCACGATCATATGCTTGCTCGATGGTGTGTGGCCTTGGAGGAGGTACAGGAGCAGAGGCATTGGCTTCAGGTAGCGGATTTGCTTTGGGTGCTGCATTGGCTTCAGGTGCATTCAGTTCTGGCACCACATTGGCTTCAGGCGCCATATTAGCTTCAGTGTTGATGTTGGTGGCCGCCTCAGTATTGGTAACCTCCACTTCAGGAGATGGAGGGTCGGCCACGTTCTCCTCGAGAACAACTTCAGGGTTGGATGGGGGTGTACCAAAACGTTCTTATTCTCTTGGTTCTACTTCATGGTCATCGGCTGATGCAGCCGGAATATCTTCAGCCATTTTGGCTTCAGATTCAGGAATGTTCATAGTAGGAGAGGCTTCAGGAAAGACTTCGCATGAAACGGATTGGCGCTCTTCACACTTGACAATGTGACATGTGGTCTTGGTCCTTTGCGAAGCCTGCGAAACGCTGGTGACGCCTGTGGAGATGGAGTTGGTTGGGCCTCAAAGTCTTCACTGTCAATCACCGGAGTGGTGACCTGTGGTGGGGGAGTGACTGGTGTTTCTTCAGCACGAGGGGATTCTTTAGGGTGATCATCCCATGAGTCATCCTGAGCAATTGGCGTCAATGGACGACCAATGCTGATGAGTTCACTGTTCGTGAGAACAGGCGATGATACCAAATTGTGCTCGATTTGAGGAAGGACTTCACCATCTTCAACATTGTCGTGAGGACCAATGTCTACAGCTGTGGTTGGGTCAATAGCTGGATTCTCTTCAGATTCAGGAGCCTCTATGGAAGCAGCCTCATGAACTACCAGACGACATTCACAATGTTCAGACGCAGGACGAGCAACAAAAATTGGCTCGACAAGAAGGAGCTCTGTGGAAGCAGCCCGGTCTCTCTTCTTTGTTTTCCTTTTATTGGTTGGGGGAGCATCATCAGTGGTGGCTTTGGTCTTGCGCTTTCTGGCTTCGGCTTCAGCTGCTCTAGTTTTCTTGAATTCTAAAGCCACTGTGGGGACCTTAGGCTTCGAGCCTGTCATACTGGCTGGGAAGACAATGCGAGGTTCTTCCTACCTTAATGCTTCTAGTTCTGCCACAGCTGGCTTCTTCTTCTTGGCAGCCATTCTAGGGTTGATGCCAGGTCGCCCCAAAGCCTTGCGCTTTTCAGCTTCATTGTAGCCTTGAACACATTTGGCAGTAAGATTCTTCATGCGCTCACGAGAACCTTTTGCTTCTTCTCGTTTCTTGTGGAATGCCTCCTTGAGCTCATGCATCATCACCATGAAGTTTTGAATGTCTTCAACATTGAGCTTGGCCATGTGCTTCTTGAACTATGTCAGCGTTCTGGGAACGGGGGTCCCCAGACTTGCGTGCCTGCGGCCTGCGGCGTGGCTGAAAGGGGGGCCCAGCACGGCCCGTCTTCATCAACACAGACCCAAGACCCTCGTGAGGGGCCAAGCCTCGCGGGGTGGACAACACGGAGCTTCCTTAGGCACGGCCTCATCAGGCTGGCTCGCGAGGAGGCGGAGAGATCAAGGCGGGGTGCCTCACGAGGTGCCCGTGACGCAAGCCATGACGACCAAGGGCGCCAGGCGGGTGCCAGCCCGCGCAGTGTCCTCCTTTCCTCTTTGGTGCAAAGGGGGCAAGCGCAGCCGCAGAGTACCGAGGCATCAAGCAAAGGTTGCCATTTCGGTGCAACAAGACCAGGACCAGGAGGACTGCAAGACGGAGGTCATTGTGGAGCCCAAGACGGCGTCACCACCAAAGCTTTGTGCAGGCGAAGACTGCTTTTGTCAGGATAGCTGGTACTAGCTGTCCCCCTTCGAATTAGCCCGCCATTGTTGGCTCCCTTCCCGCTCGATATTTGGGAAGAGGACCAGGGCCTCTATAAATAGGACTAGCCACCCCCAGGGGAGAGGGGCATCAACAATCGGAGAGAGAGAGAGAGAAGGGTGACTGAACTCCTCGCAGCAGTTCATCGCCCCAGCCAAGAACAGACCCTCGCGAGGCTGTTCTTCCTTGTATTGTTCATCATCATCAGCCCAAGAGGCAATCCACCACGCCACACACTGGAGTAGGGTATTACACCACAACGGTGGCCCGAACCAGTATAAACCATGTGTCTCTCGTGTTGTTCTTTCCATAGCTTAGATCTTAGCGAGGCAGAGGGGTGCAGGTAGGTAGGAGGCGAAATCTTCGTGCGCACCCCAGTGTTCGAACCTCAAGGGTCTGCCGGAACCCGAAATCCGACAACTTCCTTGCTGCGGCCGTGGACCCAGCTGTCAGCCTCTCCACGTATAGTCCACGTCCGATGGAAGCCGTTCCTTGACCACGTTGACCACGCCGTGCCGAGAGCACCAGGGCGGTGGACGACGGCGAGGCCTGGGAAGGGGACGACGCGAAGCCGGGGAAGACGCGGCAGTGGACCCCATGCGTAGAGGAGTACGAGGGTTCACTGGTTCACTGCGGTGTGAAGCTGTCGTTGCCGCAAAATAACAGGGGGTGTGGGTGAGTAGAGGGATGGCCTGGCCAGCGGTGGGAGTACTAGGGGGCGGTGAGGCCTCCGCCGCATCGCAGCCGGCCACGGGAGGCAGGAACACAAGGCACGACCGGCGCTGGTTTGGGCGGCTGGAGCAAGAAGACTAGAGGTTGAAGAAGCACTACGGCCATTGGATGGACATCGTACGGTCACTGGAGATAGAATCGTGCATATTGACTAAGTTGACAAAGCCCTCCGTCCCCATCAACTTAGTAGGCCCACAAGTCAGCCTACCACTATACTGGGTCCCAGCTAACAGGGGCAGTATTCATTTTTTGTGCGTAACAAGGAGGCTGAAAGTGCTAGTGATCGACTAGAGGGGGGGTGAATAGGCGATTTTTATGAAAGTCTTCAAAACATGGAAGTTTCGAAGACAAACGATAGAAATAAACCTATTACCATGCAGCGGAAGGTAGACTACACTAAGCAAGCCATAGTCAAGTATTCAATGAAATGAAAGCACAAAGACTAATAGCAGCTAGGCAGTATAGATTATGATGGAAGATAGTATGAAGCCAATTAGGACAAGCAGTCACACAGTGAAGACAAATAGATAATGCAAACAGGCAATGACTTCACAAGGACCAATCTGCAAATCAAGAAATGGGAAGGATAGAACCAGTGGCTACTTGAAGACAATGATTTGTTGGACCAGTTCCAGTTGCTGTGACAACTGTATGTCTGGTTAGGGAGGCTGAGATTCAACTCAGAAGACCGCGTCTTCACCTTATTCCCTTTGAGCTAAGGACACCCAGTCCTCGCCCAATTACTCTGGTAAGTCTTCAAGGTAGACTTCCAAACCTTCACAGACTTCGTTCACCGGCGATCCACAATGACTCTTGGATGCTCAGAATGCGACGCCTAACCGGTTGGATGATTCACAGTCCTCAAGTGTAATAAGTCTTCAGATCACACAGAAAGGAAGACTTCAGTGATGCCTAACACTCTTTGGCTCTGGGTGTTTAGGGCTTTGTCCTTGCAAGGATTTCTCTCTCAAAGGCTTCGAGGTGGGTTGCTCTCAAACGACAAAAGCCATGCACTAACTCTGAGCAGCCAACTAATTTATGGTGTAGGGGGTGGGCTATTTATAGCCACTAGGCAACCCGACCTGATTTGTTCGAAATGACCCTGGGTCACTAAGGAACTGACACATGTTCCAACGGTCAGATTTCAAACACACACGGCAACTTTACTTGAGCTACAAGCAAAGCTGACTTATCCAGCTCTGGATAAGATTTGCTCTCATTGTCTCCGCTCGAAGACATAGGATTTTGGTTAAGCATCACTTCAGTCATTCTGACTGGTTCACTTGGACCCCACTTAACAGTACGGTGGTTCCTATGACTCAACAAAGAAGAAAAAGAACGACGAAACAACTAAGTCTTCGCGCTCCATAGTCTTCACGCGATGTCTTCTCTTGTCATAGTCTTCAATGTGAATGTCTTTCACATACCACCTTTGACTTCAATGTCTTCATACATTTTTAGGGGTCATCTCCGGTAGGAAAACCGAATCAACGAGGGACTTCTACCTGTGTTATCCTGCAATTCTCACAAACACATTAGTCCCTCAACCAGGTTTGTCGTTAATAATCCAAAACCAACTAGGGGTGGCACTAGATGCACCTACAATCTCCCCCTTTTTGGTGATTGATGAAAAACTGGTTGAAGTTTTCAACGGGGATAGAAATACGTGAAATTGTAAAGGATTTAAGTATTGTCTTCGTAAGTAGCAGAAAGGCTCCCCCTGAAGATGTGCATATAAGTATTTTGCTTTTGAATGCAAATGCACATGGCAGGTTGTACTTGCGGAGCTCCTCTTCTACTTATGAAGATAATTCATCATGCATGAATTGATATAATGAAGATAATGAAATTCATAATGAAAAATGGACATCTGCAAAATGACTTTGTGCAGAATTTATTGTCGCACATGCGGAATTTATCATCGCATCACATAGTGTCGAAAAAGGTAGCAGACGACCATCAAGTTTAAGTGTTACAACTTAAAACGAACCAAATGTTTCAAAAGCGAGAGTTGTAAGCACTTGGCAAAAGTAGCAAAAAGTAAAGCAACCACCCATATGGACCCGCTTGAAGACTATCAACTCATATGCTTCTCCCCCTTTTGTCAGTAATGACCAAAAAGGTTTGAAGACATAGAGCTTCTACTCGTTCCCATGAGGTGCAGGCAAAGCAGCAGGGTCGTCGTTGAGGTCCGGTGGTGCAGAAGAACTTGGTGCAGTGTCGAGACGCGCTGAAGGTGGAGGTGGTGAAGTGGCATCATCTTGATTATCCATAACTCTGGCATTCACCGTGTTAGCTGAGGAATAATAGTCAGAGTCTTCAAGGGAGGGAGTCCGATGCAAGTGAGCATTCCTTGGAGGAGTGGAGTCAAACTTGAATCTTTCTGTGAAGCCATCGTCTTGAAGATCTTCTTTAGCAGTGAGGAAAGTCAAACTCTTCCAAGACCTCCGACAGGTTTCATGTGTGACAAAGGCATTCTTGGTGGCAAGATTGCAAATGCGATTGACGTCCACCAAGAGGCTTTGCATCTGACGCTTAAGCTAGTCATGATGCTTATCCTGTTTCTGATGTAGCGCGACGAGAAGCTCTCAGTCATTGAGAACACGAGATCGCTTCTGAGGCCTTTGGGTAATGGTGCTTCCAGTGGCGTCAGTTTGGGCGCGAGGGGCACGTGTGTTACCAGCCAAGGGATAAACACGAGAGACTGCCTGAACTCCTTCAATGGGATGGGTGAAGCTTTGACGATCAATGTTGTGAAGATAGATTAGATCCTTAGCAGGCTCTGGGTAAATAGCTTCAACAAACAGATCAACCTCTGGCAAGAATACAAGATGATTGCGCGCAGACGGCTAATAGTTGAAGGCGGAGTGGAGCTTGATAAGGAGCATTACCCACGGAGCATAGAACTTCAGACCAAAAATGTCGGAGCCAGATGCAGCCAACTGCCTGATGAAGAAGTCTTGAGCATTGAAGTTGATGCCATTGAAGATATAGAAAACCAAAGTCTTCATTGCTCCTTCAAGCTTCGCTGCAGATGAATGTCCTTTGACAAGCCATAGAGTTTTCCTGATGATATGGTAAATGGTACGGGGCAGATACTCTAGGTCTTCGACAAAGAACTACATTGGGTATTTAGCGTCGCGTGGCAGAGGCTTCATCATGCTTAGCATTTGGCTCATGTTGGGTTCTGGCTTCTGAAAATGCTCTCCAAAGCATTCTGGTGTTGTTGACAACTTGGTTCATAGTATTCACCAGGAGTGGGCAGGGCTGTGAGCTCAATGATGTCTTGAGCTTTAGCCTGATGATGAACATCTCCTGTCATCCACTCAAGGATCCAAGTCTTCAGATCCCTGTTGTATCCATGAATGTGGAGGGTAGCATAGAATTGAAGCAGAAGTTCTTCATTCCAGTGTTCCTTGTTAGTCACAAAATTAAGCAGACCCGCATCATGGAAGCAGTCAAGGGCTTCTTCAGGGCATGGCAGTCCAGCAATGGCTTCACAATCAAGATGCATGTGAGGTAATATGCGTCCCTGATTGTACAAGATGCATGAATAATAGCTTCGCTGCTGATAACTCCAGAATCGGTCCGAAGAGATTCTTGGCCTTATGTAGGGGTTCTTGGCACTATTGAAGAATGTGGGGTGTGCCTTGAATCCATTCAGCTTAAATGATCATGGTGACGTTGCAGTACCTGGAAACCGTGGTAGCCTTGGCTTTGGCTTCTGGACCTAAGGCATGTGCTCCACATGATAGGCAAACTGAGGTCCGGGAGCAGGAGGAGGAACCAGGATTAGCCAGCGGACAGTAACAAGCTGTCCACGATCATATGCTTGCTCGATGGTGTGTGGCCTTGGAGGAGGTACAGGAGCAGAGGCATTGGCTTCAGGTAGCGGATTTGCTTCGGGTGCTGCATTGGCTTCAGGTGCATTCAGTTGTGGCACCACATTGGCTTCAGGCGCCATATTAGCTTCAGTGTTGATGTTGGTGGCTGCCTCAGTATTGGTAACCTCCACTTCAGGAGTTGGAGGGTCGGCCACGTTCTCCTCGAGAACAACTTCAGGGTTGGATGGGGGTGTACCAAAACGTTCTTCTTCTCTTGGTTCTACTTCATGGTCATCGGCTGATGCAGCCGGAATATCTTCAGCCGTTTTGGCTTCAGATTCAGGAATGTTCATAGTAGGAGAGGCTTCAGGAAAGACTTCGCGTGAAACGGATTGGCGCTCTTCACACTTGACAATGTGACATGTGGTCTTGGTCCTTTGCGAAGCCTGCGAAACGCTGGTGACGCCTGTGGAGATGGAGTTGGTTGGGCCTCAAAGTCTTCACTGCCAATCACCGGAGTGGTGACCTGTGGTGGGGGAGTGACTGGTGTTTCTTCAGCACGAGGGGATTCTTTAGGGTGATCAGCCCATGGGTCATCCTGAGAAATTGGCGTCAATGGACGACCAATGCTGATGAGTTTGCTGTTCGTGAGAACAGGCGATGATACCAAATTGTGCTCGATTTGAGGAAGGACTTCATCATCTTCAACATTGTCGTGAGGACCAATGTCTTCAGCTGTGGTTGGGTCAATAGCTGGATTCTCTTCAGATTCAGGAGCCTCTATGGAAGCAGCCTCATGAACTACCAGACGACCTTCACAATGTTCAGACGCAGGACGAGCAACAAAAATTGGCTCGACAAGAAGGGGCTCTATGGAAGCAGCCCGGTCTCTCTTCTTTGTTTTCCTTTTATTGGTTGGGGGAGCATCATCAGTGTTGGCTTTGGTCTTGCGCTTTCTGGCTTCGGCTTCAGCTGCTCTAGTTTTCTTGAATTCTGAAGCCACTGTGGGGACCTTAGGCTTCGAGCCTGTCATACTGGCTGGGAAGACAATGCGAGGTTCTTCCTACCTTGATGCTTCTGGTTTTGCCATAGCTGGCTTCTTCTTCTTCTTGGCAGCCATTCTAGGGTTGATGCCTGGTCGCCCCAAAGCCTTGCGCTTTTCAGCTTCATTGTAGCCTTGAACACATTTGGCAGCAAGATTCTTCATGCGCTCACGAGAACCTTTTGCTTCTTCTCGTTTCTTGTGGAATGCCTCCTTGAGCTCATGCATCATCACCATGAAGTTTTGAATGTCTTCAACATTGAGCTTGGCCAAGTGCTTCTTGAACTATGTCAGCATTCTGGGAACGGGGGTCCCCAGACTTGCCTGCCTACGGCCTGCGGCGTGGCTGAAAGGGGGGCCCAGCACAGCCCGTCTTCATCAACACAGACCCAAGACCCTCGCGAGGGGCCAAGCCTCGCGGGGTGGACGACACGGAGCTTCCTCAGGCACGGCCTCATCAGGCTGGCTCGCGAGGAGGCGGAGAGATCAAGGCGGGGTACCTCACGAGGTGCTCGTGACGCAAGCCATAACGACCAAAGGCGCCAGGCGGGCGCCAGCCGTGCAGTGTCCTCCTTTCCTATTTGGTGCAAAGGGAGCAAGCGCAGGCGAGAGCATCAAGCAAAGGCACCCGTTTCGGTGCAACGAGACCAAGACCAGTCCAACGACAGGGAGGAAGTCATTGTGGAGCCAAGCCAGCGTCACCACCAGAGCCTTCGGCAGGCGAGGACCAACTTTAGTCAGGATAAGTGTACCAGATGTTCCCCTTCAAAATGGCCAATTGTTGGCGCCCTTCCCGCTCAATATTTGGGAAGAGGCCCAGGGCCTTTGCCTATAAATAGGACTAGCCACGCCCAGGGTAGGGGGGATCGAGGATCGGCCAACCCAGAAACTAGCTGGGATCAGATCGCAATCGAGAAGAGAGAGAGAGAGAGAGAGAGAGAGAGAGAGAGAGAGAGAGAGAGAGAGAGAGAGAGAGAGAAGGGTGACTGAACTCCTCCTAGCAGTTCGTCGCCCCAGCCAAGAACAGACCCTCGCGAGGCTGTTCTTCCTTGTATTGCTCATCATCATCAGCCCAAGAGGCAATCCACCACACCACACACTGGAGTAGGGTATTACACCACAACGGTGGCCCGAACCAGTATAAACCCTGCGTCTCTTGTGTTGTTCTTTCCATAGCTTAGATCTTAGCGAGGCGGAGGGGTGCAGGTAGGTAGAAGGCAAAATCTCCGCGCGCACCCCAGTGTTTGAACCTCAAGGGTCTGCTGGAACCCGAAATCCGACATTTGGCGTGCCAGGTAGGGGTGCGCCGGAATTCGTCTTCCACCACCCCGTTCTCCTCCGACCATCGCGTACATGTCTGACGCTCGTCGGGCCCGCGCCGAGCGCCGGGCCGCTCTCGCCTCCCGCGTCACCCAGACGACTCCTGTTGGCGGGCGTCCTCGCCGTTCCCCGTCACCTGCCGTCAACGCCGCCACCGGCCCGACGGGGGATGAGCAGCAAGCGTCGTCTCAGCATCTGTCCGTGCGGCAAGACGGCCGCACCACTACTCCCTCGCTCACCCCAGCTGGTTCTTCGTCCCGCACGCTCCGCGCACCCATGGAGGCTCGAGCTGCGCTTATTGCGGCAAACGAGCTCCTGCGCTACCGTCCCGTCGACGACGTCTACGAAGAATGGCTCGACCGCGTCGCCAAGCTTGTCCGCGCCGCAGGGGGCTCTCCTGCGCCGTCCGTTCCGCTGCACCGCCCCCCGCCCCGCGCGGGTGACGAAGCTTCGGGGGCGCCCCAGCCGCCTCCTCCTCAAGAAGGCGCCATGGCTCGAAGGCGCGTGGCCCCTGGGCGGAACCCGCTCCGTCAGGTGCTAGCGCGGCAAGAGCAGAGCTGCCAAGAAGTCCCTCGCCCGCAAGAAGCTGCCCGGGCGCTCCCTACTCCAGCACGCCGCGATCATGCTCCTGCTCCCGCACGTCAAGACCCCGCGCTGCTCCCAGCTGCAGCGCATGGGGACATGCAAGACCAAGATCTCCGTCACCCAAGGCCTCCCATGGCCACAGTAGGCTACCGTTCCTTCACCACCGAGCTACGCAGCGTCGCGTGGCCCGGCAAGTTCAAGCCAGACCTGCCTCCTTGTTATGATGGCACGGCCGACCCTGCGGAGTTCCTCCAGCTCTATGAGCTGGGCATCGAAGTTGCCAACGGAGACGAGAAGGTCATGGCGGAACTGGTTTCCCATGGCGCTCAAGGATGGGGCCCGCACCTGGCTCCTGAACCTGGCTCCAGGCACGATCTCCTCCTAGGACGAGATGCGCACCCGCTTCATCGCCAACTTCCAAGGTACTCGCGACCGGCCACCCACCGTGAGCAACATGCGCCGCATCAAGCAACAACCCGGAGAGACCCTGCAGAAGTACATCCAGCGCTTCAACAACGCACGCCTCAAGATTCCCAAGGTGACCGAGGAGGCCATCATCTCAGCCTTCTCCGACGGCATGCGCGATGTCAAGATGAAGGAGGAGCTGGCGATGCATGAAGACCTGTGCACTTCCTTGGAGTTGTTCAACTTGGCAACCAAGTGCGCCAGGGCTGGAGAAGGGCATCTCTCCCTCCTCGAGCTGCCTGCCGTAGACCCAGAAGAGAAGAAGCCCAAGGCGAAGGATGTGAAGCGCAAGGGGGCTGCCGTGCTCGCGGCAGAACCAGACACCAAGCGGGGTAGAGATCAGCCCGAATCTTCCAAGGGCAGTCGGTACTGTGTGTACCACGACCGCCACACCCACAACACCAACGAATGTCAAGAGCTCCGAGCCGTGCGAGAAGGAAGGATCGGCCGTCGCCCCGACCGCGGTGACCGGGGCTACGGTCGAGGAGGAGGAAGGAACGCAGGACGCTGGGAAGACCGCTGCCCGCGCCAAGGGTGGCGCGATCGACCTCGCGAGGATCGCTGGCAAGACCCACCTTGCAAGGGAGACTGGAGGGATCAGCCTCGCAAGGATCGCCCGCAAGGCAACGCAGGCCTCCTTCCACTGCCACCACAGCCAAGGAGAAACGAGGACCGCCATCAGGACGAGGGGGCTGGGGGCTTCCAGGAGCCGCGCGCGATCGCCTGCATCCTGGGCGGGGCTCAAGCCCCAGCCTCTCAATGCATCTTCAAGTAGTTCGCCCGCGAAGTGAATGCAGTCCTCCCCAAGCTCGAAGCCACGCGCCCTCTCAGGTGGTCGGCGTGCGCCATCACGTTCAGCTCAGCAGATCGGCTCAAGTGTGCGGCCACAGCCGGAGTCCTCCCGATGCTTTGTTTGACAATCATCAGCAACATGGTGGTCACCAAGACCGTCATCGATGGCGGGGCAGGGCTCAACGTCCTGTCCGTGGAAACATTCAACAATCTCCAAGTGCCCTACAACCAGCTTCAGCCAACCAAGCCTTTCTCCGGAGTCACCGACGGCTCCACGGTCCTGATTGGGCAGGTCTGCCTCCCTGTCACCTTCGGGGCATGCGACAACTACCGCACCGAGCTCATCGACTTCGACGTCGCCCACATTCGCCTGCCGTACAACGCCATCCTTGGGTACCCAGCGCTGGCCAAGTTCATGGCCATAACTCACCACGACTACAATGTCCTCAAGATGCCAGGAAGTGGCGGAGTCATCACGGTGCCCTGTGAAGAGAAGGACGCGGTGTGTTCCCTGGAACGAGCCTTTCAGGCCACATCACTGGAAGACCCGGGTCGCGGAAGCAGGAGGCTTCCCGAGACCGCCCCCAAGAAGAAGAAGACATCGTCTGGCCCGGCCCCTCAGGAGGTAGGCCCCTCAGGGCCCGCGCCTGCCCAGGTGAACCTCCTTCCATCGCATAAGAAAGCGCGCCCGGCGCCCTCCTCAGCAGGGCTCGGGGGTTCTCCCCTGGAGGGCCACCGACCTGGCTAAGGTCACGAGGGAGGCGCTTGGGCACCACATGGAGGCGTGTTTCGAAGCACGTTTCCCTCAAGAAGGAGTAAGGCAAGGAGAGCCAGACCCTCAGGAGTTCGTCAGCAAGGCCATTCAGGAGCTACAGGAGTCAAGAGTCATGAAAGGCGACCGCCACCTACCAGCTGTGGCTCCCCATCCAGGCAAGGATGGTGGGCTGCGCGTCTGCATCGACATACCAGGGCTCAATCGAGTCGCCTCTCTGGAGTGCCTCTGGCCCTCGCGAGTGGGGCGCTGTGAAGGTCCACCCCACAACTATGTTCGCATGCCTTACGGCTTGCCGAACGTGGCTGCCACGTACCAGCACCTCATGAGGGGTATCATGGAGGCTCAAGAGGCCAGGCGTTCCGCAGCCCTGTCGGAGATGGAGATGGTCCGCGAGGAGCCACCAGCGCCTCCGGAGCCTCCCGAGGCCCCTGGGCCTGGGGGCTCGTGAGGATCGGCTTCCACAGCCCACTGAGTCTGCTACACCAACACTCCTTCGTCCTCCGGCTGTGTGGGTCCGTCCCTGCGGCATGTATCCCTTTTATTTCATGTTGTTAGCTTACCTTGTTGGGGGCGCCCCTCGGGCTGCATCATCCCCCAAGTCGCTCGGGCCAGACCCAGCGGCATGTATCCCTTTTGCGTTTATTTCCGGCTATGCATTCGACCCACCATGCTTGATTATTTGATGCCTGTCCATGGCACCTCTTCTTCTCCATGCCGACCACTTGCACGTTAAAGGGGGTTACCTGAGCATCGCGACTCAGGGCTCTTACTGGCTCTCCAGCCCTCACCCTCTAGCCTTGTCCACGGCATCGCGACCTGGCATACCAGCGAGGGCTGAGACCAGCTCGAGGGCCGGGACCCGAGGACGTAGAGTGCCGGCATCTAACCAAATTTGCAGGGACACATCACAAGATAAGGCCCAGTGCCAGGCGCAATCCGCCTAGAGGTAGGGCCCCGTGAGTCCCGCGCTGGCTCACGGGTGCCCAGATACACATCGCCAGGCCCTACCATGCCAGCCACATGTCAGGGCGGGGCTGTACATGCCCCGGGGACTCCTCTCGGAGGGGAGCCCCCTCCCACGTACCAGTGGAAGCACCATGCTCCGCGCTGGCTGACGACACTGCCGAGGAGAGGCTATGCCCGTACACATACGGAAGCGCTATGCTCCGCGCTGGTGATAAACAACCGAGGGCGGCCCCCGGGCCGCATCAACCTCAGGGAGCCCAGAGCTCAGTGTCTAGCCTCATCGTAATGCCTCCCCTCGAGAGTGCCGCGCGAGGGGGATGGGCACGGGGGCTGCGCCTGGGTTACGCCCAGACGCACGCCACCCAGCCAGCCCCCCCGGGCCTGGTTCATCGCGCGTCTCTCCCCGAGCGGAGCCAAGGTATGAAGGCCGTTTGAGCGTCAAGGGGGACTCCTGAGCATCGCGACTTAGGAGCCTAACTGGTCACGTAGCCCCTCACTCCTTAGTTCCGAAAGGCTAACGGCGGTTGAGGTATGCGCGCAGCCGGGCTCTGCAGACGTAGAACGGTAGATCCACCCACATCACACCTCCCTACTTGTTGTTCGTGCACCAAGGGGGACTCCTGAGCATCGCGACTCAGGAGCCTAACTTGTCACGTAGCCCCTCACTCCTTGGTCCCGTCCTGGTTTCCGGTCGGGGCTAACGGCGGCTGAGGTATGCGCGGGGCCGGGCTCTGCCGGCATAGAACATAAGCAAGTTGGAAGGAAAAGCGTAAATTTCAAGGAATTCAAAAGCAAATATTACAGTCCACACTATTATCTCAATGCCAAACGCAAGTTTCAACGCCTCCCCGAGGCATGATACATGTGCAGGAATTAAAGGCAGGACAGGAGCCACAACGGAGTCACTTGTCGGCGGTGGAGCAGCGCAAAGTGGGTTCGCCTCATGGAGCAGCGGGGTCGGCAGCGCCTTGCTTCGGCTTGGTGCTGAAGGCCCGGAACTTCCCCAGCAGAGCCTCCGCGCGACCCTTCACGGCCTCGGCAGCAGCAGCGGCACGCTCGCCGCTTACTGGCTCCAGCAGGCTGTCGAGGTCGACGCCGGGATCGCGAAGGTAGATGTGGGTGAGGACCCGCGTCAGCGCTGCAGAAGACAGGACACGCGCCTCGGCCTCGGCCGTGGGGCCAAGGCCAAGGGCGACATCTTCAAGAGCGCGAACCAGGAAGGGAAGCAGCTTGGCGAGGCCGTCCTCGGCGCCAGCCAGCGGGCTCTCCAGGCCGCTTTCGTAAAGCATCCTCAGCGAGGAGCGAGCCTTCGCCTCCATCTCCGCGAAGGCCACGCGGTCCTCGGCAAGAACATGGGCCTTGTCGTCCAGCTCGACCTTCCTCGCCCCCAACTCCTGCTCCAGCGCACCTAGGCAGTCACAACGCCTCCTGAGCTTGACCTCCCTCTCCTTGACGGCCGCCTCGCGAGCCTTCACGCATTCTTCCTGCTCTTGGCGAAGGCGGGCCTCTTTCGCGAGCTGGTCCCGCAGGCCTTGTAGCTTGTCCTCCAGCGCCTTGCAGCGACCACGGACGTCGACCACCTCCCCCAGGGCTGCGTCACGAGCAGCCTTCGCCTCAAGGACGGCCTGCCTCTCCTCATCGCAAGCCGTCGAGGCCTGGACCAGCGTCACCCGAATCGAAGCGTCGGAGCGAATCCATCCTAAAGCCAGCTCCAAGCGCCCGGCCACCAAGCGAGGGTCGGCGCCAAGAAGATTCTGCCGCAGCCGGTCCAGCTCAGCAGTAGCACGATCCAGGACGGCAGGAGGAGTCGGAGAGACAGCAGTCGGTGGAGTAGGAGGAGAAGACGGTAGCGCGACCACAACATCCTTAGGCGGAACTTGCTGCGCCCCAACGGCTGAAGTGGCGGTAGCAGGCAAAGGCACCTCGGGAGTAACTTGGGCCATGGGAGCTGAGCTCGCCCCAGCCGGCTTAGCTAGGCCTCGCGAGGACAACCAGGCAGGAGAAGCCCGTGCGTCGCGGTCACCTTCCTTCGCAGGCAGAGGCGCTGCCACGGATGGAACCTCAGGAGCTCCCTTCGGCTTCTTTGCTGCGGGCACCAGCCTATCCAAGAGATGCGGATGTCAAGCCCCAGAAGCAGAACAAGAAATAAAGACAAGAATCAAGCGCTTATGGGTCGTCGCCAGTGAGCTCAAGCGGCCTCCGGCCAAATTTGAAGCCCGAAAGCCGGCTGGAAGGGTCAACCTCGGGAATCTTGGAAGCGGAAGGCGCGTCTATGGTCCGCCTCGGGGCCGGGACAGACTCGCGGGAGATCAGCCCGGTCCTGTCCTTCTTCGGGATCGGGGGCAAGCTCCCGCCGTCCTGCTCGTCATCATCCTCGTCGTCATCGCTCGGAGAGAGGCGGAGAACGCGGGACTTGCGCCGGGGGAGGGGAGCCCTCGACTCTCCGTCAGTTGCCTCGGAGTCAGGCCCTTTTTCCCGCTCCCCTCCTTCCTCCTCTTTGCTGGAGTCGTCGGAGGACACGTCCATCGATTCCCTGGCAGTTTCCATGGGCACGGGCTCGTCCCCGTTGAAGATGGGCATGGACTCCACTACCTGCTCCCAGTTGTCACAGAGGAACAAGGGCGTAGGAGCGCCCTCCAACCTCGCCACATCACCCCCGACCAGAGATTGGAGGACCGCAGCCAGATCTTCATCGGCCAAGGCCGCGGGTCTTGGATGGGGCCTCCACATCAGAAGTGAGTACTGCCGAAGCGGAGCCAGCTGGTGCTCTAGGAATTCCCTCAGCAGCGACGAGCCAGTCAGCTTCGCCGCCGCCATGTTGGCCGGCCTCAGATCCGCGTCCATCTTCTCCAACACCAGCTTCGCGCGGGGTCCGCGAGCTCCGCTCAACCCCAATCGCTGGAGCTCGTGGGTTGCTCCGTGGGCAAGACCAGCCAAGGGTGGATGCGCCCAGCATCTGCCAAGACCCACTTGCTCCTGAATCCCTCAATCCTTTTCTCGGGGTTCGAAATGGCAATGGCGCCACCGTACACGATGAAGCTCGCGCACGCGGAAGCAGGACCGCGAGAGGTCCGGAGGTAGAAGTAGTGGTGCAGCAAGGCCACTGAGGGCTGCACCCCTACGTGAGCCTCGCAGTAATAGGCGAAGATTGCCAGGAGAAGGACGGAGTTGGGGTGGAGATGCAGAGCCTGTAGCTTATAATGGCAGAGGACAGAGAAGAAGAACTCAGAGAAGGGAGGCACCAGGCCAGCAGCAATGTCGCTTACAATGAACGGATAGAAGGTGCTGCCTTGGCCCTCAGGGGTGGCGGAGCCGGCCTTGAACACCTTCCCCCCGTCGATGCCCTGTGCCGCCGCCATCCGGTGCAACCGGGCGAGGCTCGCCTCCGACACGTTCAGCGAGTCTAGGGCAGACGAGTACCAAGCTCTGACCGGGGACTAACGAGGCACCATGGCTTCCTAGGTCACACGGTCGGAGTAGATCTAGAAATTTTGGAGGAAGGAAGGATAGGCGCAAGAAAGGGGATCTGAGCAGCAACCGGAGAAAGCAAAAAGCAAAGCCTAGGCAGATGCCGCTCCCTTATCAACTCGCGCGGTTGCTGAGGCGCTCACGTCCAATCAACCGCCACGCGGCGCCCAAGGCCGCAGGCTGTTAGGGCCCGCGGCGCTTCGCTCTTGCCCTTTCGCCTCCCTGCACGGCCAAGTCCAGGCGTGCCTTGGGCCCAGGGGCTACTGTCGGCGTTCTGGGAATGGGGGTCCCCAGACTTGCCTACCTGCGGCCTGCGGCGTGGCTCAAAGGGGGGCCCAGCATGGCCCGTCTTCATCAACACAGATCCAAGACCCTCGCGAGGGGCCAAGCTGAAAGTGCAACTATCCCTAGGTGGTTTTGGTAATTCATAACAACATATAGCTCATTGAGCTAATGCTATTCCAAGATGATTATTTCAGGAAAGCTCAATCATTGGCATGGCATGGATGTGAAAGTGGAACCCTCAAAATGCTAAGGACAAAGGATTGTCTCAAGCTCAAAAGCTCAAGACTCTTCATTTTATATTTTAGTGATCCAAGATCACATTGAGTCTTTAGGAAAAGACAATACTATCAAGGAGGGATAAGGTGTTGCTTAATGAGCCTCTTGCTTCATGTGCTTAGTGATATGCTCCAAAACCCTCAACTACTTTCCCATATCCACATATGACCTAAACCCTAAGCCAAACTCGGTCATACCGATTCTTTCTATCCGGCGCCACCGAGTTTCACTTGTCATAAGCCACTGCCAAACCCTAGCAATTCGGTTCTACCGATAGGGATCTCGGTCTCACCGAGATGGGATTGCAAACTCCCTGTTTCCCTTTCGTAACTTTTCGGTCTCACCGAAAGAGCGAATCGGTCCCACCGAGATTGCAATGTAAATTTAGTGTTTCCTTTTTGTAACTTTTCGGTCTCATCGAAAGAGCAAATCGGTCCCACCGAGTTTGCCTGACCAACTCTCTGGTTAGCTTATTACCAAAATCGGTCCCACCGAGTTTGTGTAATCGGTCTCACCGAGTTTACGTTATGCCCAAACCCTAACCATATCGGTCCTACCGAGTTGCATGTCAGTCCCACCGAAAATCTCTAACGGTCACTAGGTTTACCTTTTCGGTCCGACCGAGTTTGTTGATTCGGTCCCACCGAGATTGGAAAACTGTGTGTAACGGTTGGATTTTGTGTGGAGGCTATATATACCCCTCCACCTCCTCTTCATTCGTGGAGAGAGCCATCAGAACACATACACAATTCCAACTCATATGTTCTGAGAGAGAACCACCTACTCATGTGTTGAGACCAAGATATTCCATTCCTACCATATGAATCTTGATCTCTAGCCTTCCCCAAGTTGCTTTCCACTCAAATCTTCTTTCCACCAGATCCAAATCCTATGAGAGAGAGTTGAGTGTTGGGGAGACTATCATTTGAAGCACAAGAGCAAGGAGTTCATTACCTACACACCATTTGTTACTTCTTGGAGAGTGGTGTCTCCTAGATTGGCTAGGTGTCACTTGGGAGCCTCTGACAAGATTGTGGAGTTGAACCAAGGAGTTTGTAAGGGCAAGGAGATCGCCTACTTCGTGAAGATCTACCGCTAGTGAGGCAAGTCCTTTGTGGGCGATGGCCATGGTGGGATAGACAAGGTTGCTTCTTCGTGGACCCTTTGTGGGTGGTTGCTTCTTCGTGGACCCTTCGTGGACTCGCGCAACCGTTACCCTTCGTGGGTGGAGCCCTCCGTGGACTCGCGCAACCGTTACCCTTTGTGGGTTGAAGTCTCCATCAACGTGGATGTAGGATAGCACCACCTATCTGAACCACGGGAAAAACATCCGTGTCTCCAATTGCGTTTGAATTCTCCAAACCCTTCCCTTTACATTCTTGCAAGTTGCATGCTTTACTTTCCGCTGCCAATATACTCTTTGCATGCTTTCTTGAATTGTGTGATGATTGCTTGACTTGTCCTACAATAGCTAAAATCAGCCAAGAACTAAAATTGGGAAAAGGTTAAGTTTTTATTTGGTCAAGTAGTCTAATCACCCCCCCTCTAGACATACTTTCGATCCTACAAGTGGTATCAGAGCTTTGGTCTCCATTTGCTTTGATCTCCATAGCTTTTGGTGGTCATAGCCTTGGTTTCACAACCTAGGAGAGTATGGAGTCTAGCGAGGGAAATTATCACCGTAGAGGTCCTTACTTTGATGGTACTAATTTTGCTAGTTGGAAGCATAAAATGAAAATGCATATTCTTGGACATAACCCTGCCGTTTGGGCTATTGTGTGTGTTGGTTTGCAAGGTGACTTCTTTGATGGGAAAGAACCAAACCGTGAAGCTACCGCGGATGAGTTGAAGATGTTGCAATACAATGCTCAAGCTTGTGATATTCTCTTCAATGGATTATGCCCCGAAGAATTCAACAAAATCAGCTGTCTTGAGAATGCAAAGGAAATTTGGGACACTTTGATTGATATGCACGAAGGTACCGACTCTGTCAAGGAATCCAAGTTGGATGTGCTTAAAAGTCAACTTGACAAGTTCAAAATGAAGGATGGTGAAGGCGTCGCTGAAATGTACTCTAGGCTTGCTCTCATCACAAATGAGATTGCCGGCTTAGGAAGTGAAGAGATGACCGATAGATTCATCATCAAGAAGATTCTAAGAGCCTTGGATGGAAGATATGATACCGTGTGCACATTGATCCAAATGATGCCCAATTACAAAGATCTCAAGCCAACGGAGGTGATTGGAAGAATTGTTGCTCATGAGATGTCACTTAAGGATAAAGAGGAACTTCACAACAAATCAAGTGGTGCCTACAAAGCCTCATGTGAAGCCCCTACATCATCAAGTGAGAAACAAAACTTCAATGAAGAATTGAGCTTAATGGTGAAGAACTTCAACAAGTTCTACAAGAGTAGAAGCAAAGATAGAAGCTTCAAGTCAAGGTCCTACAATGACAAAAGATCTTCTAGTCGAGAGTGAAACTGCTATAGTTGTGGAAGACCCGGACACTATTCCAATGAGTGTACGGCTCTCTACAAGAGAAGAGAAGATTTTCCAAAAACAAGAAACAAAGAATCACCACCAAGAGAGAGAAGGAGTAGAGATGATCGTTATGAACGAAGATACTCATGGAGAATCAAGGATTCGGAAAGGAAGGAAAAATCATCAAGGAGCTACACAAAACAAAGACATCAAGCTCATGTTGGTGAATGGGTATCCGGCTCCGACTCCGACAGCCACTCCGAGAGAAGTTATCACTCCGACTCCAAAGATACTCAAGATGAAGGTGTTGCCGGTCTAGCACTTGTGTCAACCAACTCCTACGACATATTTGACTCACCCAATGAAGGAATTGGAAGATGCTTTATGGCCAAAGGTCCTAAGGTAACACACCCCGAGTATGTTGATTTCAATAGTGATGAAGATGACTTGTTAGGTGATGATTTGCTTGTTGACAACTCTAGTGATGAATACTATGATGAAACATCAATTAATCATGCTAATCAAGATAAAACGAATGACAATGATAAGGAGAAGATTGAGGCTCTAACTAAAGAACTAAACACTCTTAAGTTAGATCATGAAACTATCTTCGAAGATCATCGAGAACTTTTAAGAGCTCATGAGAAATTACGCTTTGAAAAGCTCAATCTTGAGCAAGAGCATGAGTTCTTAAAAGCAATCAATGATGATCTCCGCAAGAAAAGTTCTTCTTACATTGCCAAGCGTTTACTCTTATCCACTTACATGCCTCAAGTCAAGTCTAGTAACAAGAACAAGAAAGATTCTTCCTCTAGCAGTAACAATGATCATGCTAAATCCAATATTGTTGCTTCTAGTAGTTCTCTTGATTCCACTAATGATTCTCTTAGCCAAGTTACACTCGAGCAAGAAAATAGCTTATTGAAGGGAATTATAGAGAAAGGAGTGTACAAAAGCCTTGCCGGGAGTAAGCAATTCGAGGAAATTGTGCGCAAGCAAGGAATGCACCGGAAGAATCAAGGTGTTGGTTTTGAACGAAAGTTCAATGCCAATGGAGTTCAGTGGGAAGAAGATCAATACCCCAAGAAAAAGTTTGTTCCTCAACAAGAGAAGTATGATACTTCTTTCAAGGGGACACAAGCTCAAGATGATCTTCCACCACAAGACTACAAGCATAAAGGCAAGGACAAGCTTCAAGAGGAAATTGATGCATTTGAAGAAGCTCCTAAGACCTTAGTCAAGTGGATTCCCAAGACTACTTCAAGTTCCACTTCATCAAGTACGACTACAACTCCAAGGATTCCCATCAAGATGGTGTGGATCCAAAAGAAGAAGAACTAGAGAGTTCTTGAGGGTGACTCCGCCAACATACTTCACTCTTATCATTTTGGCAAGAACAAGTGCAATCAACTTCCACATCTTGCACTAGTTCAAGGAGTCACAAACCCTCTTGTTGGTAAGACAAGGGACAAGGTAACCTAAAAGTTTTCATGGACATCATCTTGTGTGTGCATCACTCTATGTCTATGGATATCCTTGTTTGTTCCTCGCGGGACTAACCCATGTAGGTATTGAAAGTGCAATTCACTCAAAGGGATAGCTCCAAGTCATCTACATCAACATTGAGCATCCACATCTTCAACATCTACATGAAGTCATCATCGACAAAACCCGAGGTTAGTTCATCCCTCTAAGGAGGGATATCACATCTTGGGGGAGCTTTACTCTAAGACTTGAGCTAAAGCAACTCTAAAGATGTGAACACAACAATGCTTTATGTAAAAGTGGTAACCCCACTTGAGCTTAAACGATGAGTATGACCTATGATCAAGTGTTCTCACTTGACTCCTAAGTCAATATACTCATATATAGATGACCTTGTCATCGCAAATTGCTTGATAGATGCTAGAAATGGTTGTGCATGCCTTGTCACATATTTCATTTGCCATCTTATTGTATGAGCATGCTGGTTGCATATTTTACTCATTCGAGGACATCCACTTGTTGTTTTGATTGTTCGGTTTTATTTCCTTTTGCCAAGTGGATGGACAAGAATGCCTAAGAACTCTATTCATGCTACATCACAAAATTGATCAAGTCAGATTCGAACCACTCTGTGTGAGGAGCGCTCGGAGTCCCCGATTCATCATAGACTTAAACTTCCAAAACCTCTTTATGATTCTCGGTCTGACCGATACCCCACTTTCGGTCCTACCGAGATCATTAAGTTGATCTATGTTTTCGATCTCGGTGCAACCGATTTGAACCATTCGGTCACACTGAGTTGCAATAACTGTATACAGTTTTGCATCTCGGTGCCACCGAGTCGTTCCACTCGGTCACACCGACAGGGTCGGGCTATATATAGTCACGGGCAAAAATTTGGAAATTTCTCCGAACCCCTTCACCCGCGTGATAGCCTGCTCTGCCAACTTGATCTCCGGATCATCGCCTCGCCGCCAGCCGCCTCCAGTCGCTGGTCTCCATCGCCGTCAATGGAATTCTACCCCGCCGTTGCCGCCGTAGCGAGTCTCCGCTGAACTAGGGTATGGACTCGATCACAGTGCTATTCCCCGTCCGATTCCTAGCACATTGTGTTCTTAATGATTCTTGCCATGATTGAAACACTCCTATCCAGTCAATGCGTTCGTAGATTAGTTTTGATTCGAAAATTTTAGGGTTAGGTTTCCGCCGAAACCATCTCGGACCCACCGAGTTGAAAAACTCGGTCCCACCGATTTGGCTTATGCCATTGCACAAGTGAGACTCGGTCTGACCGAGAATTACTTATCGGTGTGACCGATTTTGGAACTTTGTGAAACCCTAGCAGTCTCGGTGCCACCGAACTGTGACTCGGTCTGACCGAGTTCACTAGTTTAGGTTCCAAAACTGCTTCGGTATCACCGAGTTTAAAAATCGGTAGATCCAAGATGATTTCTGTGGGAAACTAAAACTAAGTTTTTGGGTCATTATTTTGCAAAAATCTCTGCATTTTGTGATGCTCATCTATTCTACCTCATCTATAAACTGTTCACAGGGTCAGCAGTCAGCTTGTTCATCATGTCAGACCAGAGTGATAGCCAGAACATGTCAGAAGAGCAAGTGCAGATGAGTGAGGGCACTAGTCCCTCAAGTTCTTCAGATGATGGCAGCAGAAGTACTCCTAGCAATCTGCCAAAAGCTGCCACCAGACAGAGGAAGAAGAGAACTTCAGATTCTGAGGATGAAGATTATGTGGCAGAGAAAGAGGAAGCCACATCAAAGAGAGTTGAGCCAGCACAGGGCACAAAGCCAGGCCTAAAGATCAAAAGGCCAGCAGGCAGGCAGCCTATGTCAAAGGCGAGAGCTTCAACTGAAAAGCCTGCACCCAAAGAGCCAGTTGCTGCTGAAGGCAAGAAAAGGAAGGAAAGGGTGAAGAAAACCATAGCCAAAGTGCTTGGAAAGGCTTCCATCATGGAAGAAGAGGAAGAAGAAGAGGTTGCTGCACCAGCACCTAAGGCACCTAAGCTTATGGGTGATGCTATAAGATCAGGGGCTGCCACATCTAAGCCCAAAGCTGCCTCCAAGCCCAAGTCTGCACCAAAGAGAAATACAAGGAGCATACCTGCTGCTGAGAAGAACAAGGCCCCAGTGCCTGAGGCTGCAGAAGAAGATGATGAAGAGCAAGTACTCAGAAAACTCAAGCCCAAGATCCCAGACCACAACGATGCTCATCCTGTGGCTGAGGATATGAAGCTCAGGAGAGACTCAGGGCTCAGGAAGTGGAGAGAAGCAGATCCGTATGCTTCAAGGAGAAGAACTGCTGTGGATTACAGATTTCACACCAAGGAACAGCAGGACTTCTATGAGACAGTGCTGCTTGATAAGAAGCCAATAGTCTGTGACATGAGATGGGTTGATTGGGAGTACATGAAGGAAAATGAGGAGCATTATCCTGGAGTGCAAGACAGCTTTAGTGCTTGTGGAGTTGCAGACTTTGTTGGGCAGAAGCTCACAAAGTGGAACGAGGAGCTTATCATGCAATTCTACTCCACAGCACATTTTTATCCAGATGGTAGGATAACTTGGATGTCTGAAGGTACGAGGTACCAATCTACAGTTGCTGAGTGGGCACAGCTCATTAATGCCCCAGAGGAGCATGAGGTGCCCGTGACGCAAGCCATGACGACCAAAGGCGCCAGGCGGGCGCCAGCCACGCAGTGTCCTCCTTTCCTCTTTGGTGCAAAGGGAGCAAGCGCAGGCGAGAGCATCAAGCAAAGGCACCCGTTTCGGTGCAACGAGACCAAGACCAGTCAAACGGCAGGGAGGAAGTCATTGTGGAGCCCAAGCCAGCGTCACCACCAGAGCCTTTGGCAGGCGAGGACCAACTTTAGTCAGGATAAGTGTACCAGATGTTCCCCTTCAAAATGGCCAATTGTTGGCGCCCTTCCCGCTCAATATTTGGGAAGAGGCCCAGGGCCTTTGCCTATAAATAGGACTAGCCACCCCCAGGGTACGGGGGGTCGAGGATCGGCCAACCCAGAAACTAGCTGGGATCGGATCGCAATCGAGAAGAGAGAGAGAGAGAAGGGTGACTGAACTCCTCCTAGCAGTTCATCGCCCCAGCCAAGAACAGACCCTCGCGAGGCTGTTCTTCCTTGTATTGTTCATCATCATCAGCCCAAGAGGCAATTCACCACACCACACACTGGAGTAGGGTATTACACCACAACGGTGGCCCGAACCAGTATAAACCCTGTGACTCTTGTGCTGTTCTTTCCATAGCTTAGATCTTAGCGAGGCGGAGGGGTGCATGTAGGTAGAAGGCGAAATCGCCGCGTGCACCCCAGTGTTCGAACCTCAAGGGTCTGCCGGAACCCGAAATCCGACAAACTGAGCCTTTTCATAATCGATCTTATGCTTCAGCTCAACAATTTTCTAAGCAAGAGCCAGCTCAGGAGCAATGGCTCCATGGAAGGAGACGCTGAGGCCAATTGGAAGCTGAAGATCATCAAAACTGACATCTGGGCTGTCAAACCACTCATCAATAAACTTGTATAAGATTTCCACATCAAAGAGGGGAAGATCATTGAAGATTTCTGCCTCTTGCTTGCTCTTTATCAACTGCTCAAGAGCGTCATCGCCAAGATCGTCATCGCTAGACAAATCAATGGCATCATTCTCGTTTCTCAAAATAGCAGCAGGGGTCAGTGCTTGACCAGTGGGTTGCATGGGCTTTTCCAACTTGACAGACTTGGAGATGCGTGAGAGATCTTCAGACTGCACCATGGCTTCAGGAGGTGCAGTGGCCAGAGGCTTCGCCCGTGAGACCTTTGGTGCAGAGGGGGGCTTTGAAGCCTTTGGTTTCTTTTGCTTCACAGCCTTCTAAGGTGCAGGCGCTTCATCAGAATCAGAGTCATCTGCAGAGTGGTCCACGGCTGCCCCTTGAACATGAATGTGAGTGATGAGACCTTCTAAGTTGTAGAAGGGCCCAATAAGATTGGGTTCAGCTTCGCGTGTGCCATCAACTCGTGGTGCAGAGGGGCCTGGGTTGAAGTCTAATCCCAAAGACTTCTTGTTTTCCTTGGCCGAGTTCTTTGCAGCCTGATAGTTGCGCTTGAACAAATTATCTTCACGACACCATAACAGAGAGGATCGGTCGGCATTAGCAGGCTGAGGTCCACGAGTCATGCAGGGGTAGAAGCCTTGTGCCATAGCTTCGGACTTCGACTTGGGCTGAATACCTTTGTAAATTATATCTCCCAGGGGCCCTTTAAGGCATTCTTCTCAGCATACTCCTTGGTGACGAATTTGTACTTGAACCATTCCTCTACCCAATGTCTTCGAATCCATTGGATTCGGTTCTTGCATTCTCCATAGGTTTCTTCTGAATCTGACTTGTATAACTCATAGAGATCATGTGGCAGGTCCTTAGCAGTGTTTCCACGACGTTGTCTGCCACCCTTCCTGGCTGATTTTTGAGTTGTCATGAAGTTTAGACTGAAAGGCTTCAACACTGTCGAAGTCTTCCGTCTACTGGTTAGACAGGAACTGGCTTCAGGAGAATTTATGTGACGCTGTAAGAACTCTGCAAATGAATGCAGACTATGAGAACCAAGGGATTCTCCCACAGACATGTACCTGTGACAGCATTAGAGATGCGATGGAATGGGAAGAGGTCATATGCATTCTCAGAAGATTTTGAAGATAAATCAGTTTAGAAGACATTGACCTCATAGTGCGAAGACATTAACTCATATGTAGAGAGTTGGTTCCAGATTTGTATGAATCCACGAATAAGTACAAGTGAGGAATCTAACTACTTTGTGAAGCATAAGTGAACATACTAGGCATGCTATGAGATGTAGAATGAGATAGATCCAACTTATAGGAACAGAAACCACTTGTGGTTGAAAATGGATGAATCTATCGGATCAAAAAGACCTAAAAAAAGGTTTTATTTACCACACGAGGAACTGCTAGATGGAGTGGGAGAGGAGGCCGAGAAGTTTGATCTTCCGTGCCGTAACTTGGCGACGGAGGACACCTACGGCGATGGCGGAGAAGACGATGTCCGCGGCCGGCATGAGGACGGCGTCGGTGAGGTCGCGGCAGCTAAGCGCTTCGTCGCTGGCGTCGTCGAGGGCTAGCGGTGGCACTAGGGTTTGTGCGAGAGTGGAAGAAGAGATAATGACTGCGGTGAGGCGTGTATTTATAGGGACAGGGACGACACAGTGTTATTACATAGGTGCCCCTGGCGGTTCACATCTGAAGGACATGTGGCGATCATGCAACACATTGGAGGTTGTTCCATGTTCCCACGCACGCCTGGATTGTCGGGTGGTCGTTCCCACTTCTCCGGGTTTCAGGTAAAACGGATTGAGCATTGAAAACAGATTAATGTTTGTCTCTGTGTCTTCTGCTGACAAGGACGCAGAGAAGACATTTTGACAGTTTCAATAGAATGCATATGATTTGGATAGATAGACTTAAGATGGGAGCATAGAAAGGTCAGGGTCTGATCACATTCACTAAGTTCAAAAGATTCAACTAGAAGACATAGCTATAAGTGAATGCTATAGAGGATAGAAACCAAATCAGTACATTGAAGATAAACATGAAGCCATGTTAATAATGAAGACAAACAAAATGCGAAGACTTTGCAAATGTAACGCCAATAGAAAGTATTCCAAACAAAAGTTTGGTGGTGGCATTACACACCGTATAGGAAATATTAGACCCAGACACGGCGCACAATTATCGTGGCGCTCCGAAGTCAAATTCCGCATTAATGATTCACACTTAGAGTGTAAGTCTTCATTTGTTGAAGATATATGTTGCTTCGTGTGTTTGCACATCTAAGTCATCAACATGCATAAGTGTTAGGATGTGTGCATGATCACAGGATATTTGAGGATTCCAAGATATTTAGCTCACACCTCAACTTGCGAAACCTTTTCTCATCCAATGGCTTTCTGAAGATATCTGCCAGTTGCTCTTCAGTGCTGACGTGAATGATATCAATATCTTCCTTCATGACATGATCTCTGAGAAAGTGATGACGGATCTGAATGTGCTTTGTCTTCGAGTGCTGTACCGGGTTGTTGGCGATCTTGATGGTGCTTTCATTGTTGCAGTAGAGTGGTACTTGCTTTAGATGAATGCCATAGTCTTTGAGTGTTTGCTTCATCCATAGAAGCTGAGCGCAGCAAGATCCAGCAGCAATCACTAGTAGAAAAAGGGTCAAACATGAAGCACATTAGTGCCGGTTTGTATTTGAGCCGGCACTAATGTATACATTAGTGCCGGTTCCAACAGCTAGCCGGGCCGCTTTCATTAGTACCGGTTCGTGGCGAACCTTAAGCACCGGTTCGTGCCACGAACCGGTACTAATGAGAGTGGTGGCAGGATGTTGTCAGACTGGGGCCCCTCCAGCCCCTTTAGTACCGGTTCTTGGCACGAACCGGTACTAAAGGTCGTCCTACATAAACCCTTTGTCCACCCGAGCTCGCTCTGTTCTTCCCCTTTCCCCTCTCCTCTCTGTTCTTCCCCTCTTCCTCTCGAGCTCATCACACATTTTGCCAAAAAAATTTCAAGATTTGAAGGCCCCCATCCATTCAAATGATCACAAAGGTTAGCAACTTTGTCCTTTCATCTCTCATTGCTAGATTAGCTCTTGCAATGCTTTATATAGTGATTAATTTGTGAGTTTAGTAATTTGGGAGGATATATATATATGTGCTAGTATTTGATTTATATGCAATTTGAGGTCAAAAATAACACTTAGTTTGCATATGTAGGTGTGGTTTACTTAGTGCCTTCTAAATCTCCGTCGTAACCACCGTCGATCGCCCGCACCGTCCCGTCGCCGGCACCACCTTGTGGTGAGCCTCTTGTTCATGAAATTTTATATAAAAATTGATGTTTGTGTGATTTTGATATATAGTTACTCGTATAATTATCTTACCCGTACGTTGTTTGTTATACATATAGTGCCATGGTTTTGATATCCGTCCCCGTCGGCCCTCGTCCTTGTTATGATTCGGATGTGGTATATATATTCTCTTTTAAAACTAGTTGCATTTCGTGTTTATGACAAATTATGCCCATCAAGTTGACATAGAAATTTTTTCTAGGAGGTATGTGAACCGGAAATTCCAACCGACCCTATTGTCGAGAGGTTAAATTTAGTTGAAAGAGAAAACGAGTACTTGAAAGAAAAATTGAAAAGAATTGAGGGGGAAAAGATGGAATTGGAGTTGCATGTTGCCGATGTCGTCGATAATCACAAGATCAAGATGGAGAAAATGCGCTTGAAGATTAGAAAGATTAGAAAATATGCCATCGATAGTGAGGCTTGGTATCATTATGCTGTTGGATCCATTGTTACCTTAGTTGCGATCTTGATCGTATTTGTTGTTGCATTTAAATGCTTTATCTAGAGAGTTATTTGTTTGTTGCATTTAAGTGTTGTATGAACTTTATGTATGAACTTGTATTAATTTGGTCTATTCGGTGTTGTGTAATGAAGATGAGCCGGCAATGGATGTACGATGACCGATGCTCTCCCCAGTTCGTTGAGGGCGTGCATACTTTTCTGCTTGCGACTGAGGCAAACAAGCGGGCGGATGGTTTTATGCCTTGTCCATGTGCTCGCTGTAAGAATGGTCACAATTACTCTACGTCAAGAACCATTCACGTCCACCTGTTTAAGTCCGGTTTCATGCCCCACTATAATGTTTGGACCAAGCACGGAGAAAGAGGGGTTATGATGGAAGACAATGAAGAAGAAGAGGATGACGATAGCTATCCTGGCCATGGGTTCCCTGAATACGGTGATACAACAATGGGGGAAGAAGCTGAGTCGGTAATGCAGGAAGAAGCTGAGCCGGCAATGCGGGAAGAAGCTGAAGAAGAGGCATCAGATGAGCCCGTTGATGATCTAGGTCGGGCCATTGCCGATGCAAAGAGAAACTGCGCAAGTGATTTGGAGAAGAAGAAGTTGCAGCGCATGTTAGAGGATCACAAAAAATTGTTGTACCCAAATTGCGTAGGTGACAATAAAAAGCTGGGCACCACACTGGAATTGCTGCAATGGAAGGCAGAGAATGGTGTATCTGACAAGGGATTTGGAAAGTTGCTGGTAATGATAAAGGATATGCTTCCAAAGGACATCGAATTGCCCGAAAGTACGTATGAAGCAAAGAAGGCTGTCTGCCCTCTAGGGTTAGAGGTGCAGAAGATACATGCATGCCCTAATGATTGCATCCTCTACCGCGGTGAGTACGAGGATTTGAACGCTTTCCCGGTATGTGGTGCATTGCGCTATAAGATCAGCCGTGATGACCCTGGTGATGTCGAGGGCGAGCGCCCCAGGAAGAAGATTCCTACCAAGGTGATGTGGTATGCTCCTATAATACCACGGTTGAAATGTTTGTTCCAAAACAAAGAGCATTCCAAGGCGATGCGATGGCATAGAGAAGAAGGTAAGAAAGACGGAAAGTTGAGAGTACCCGCTGACGGGTCGCAGTGGAGAAAAATCGAAAGAAAGTACGGGAAGGAGTTTGCAGATGACGCAAGGAGCGTATGGTTTGGTCTAAGCGCAGATGGCATTAATCCTTTTGGGGAGTAGAGCAGCAACCATAGCACCTGGCCTGTGACTCTATGTTTGTATAACCTTCCTCCTTGGTTGTGCATGAAGCGGAAGTTCATTATGTTGCCAGTGCTCATCCAAGGCCCTAAGCAACCCGGCAACGACATTGATGTGTACCTAAGGTCATTAGTTGAAGAACTCTTACAACTGTGGAATGGAACAGGTGTACGTGCGTGGGATGAGCACATGGGGGAAGAATTTGACCTAAAGGCGTTGTTGTTCGTGACCATCAATGATTGGCCTGCTCTCAGTAGTCTTTTAGGACAGACAAACAAGGGATACCGCGCATGCATGCACTGTTTGGACGATACCGACAGTATATATTTGGTTAACTGTAAGAAGAATGTGTACCTGGGACATCGTCGATTCCTTCCGAGCAAGCATCCCGTAAGAAAGAAAGACAAGCATTTCAAAGGTGAGGCAGATCACCGGACGAAGCCTCGCCACCGTACTGGTGCTGATGTACATGATATGGTCAAGGATTTGAAGGTGGTCTTTGGAAAGGGTCCTGGTGGACAACCTGTTCCGAATGACGCTGACGGACGCGCACCCATGTGGAAGAAGAAATCTATATTTTGGGACCTGCCCTATTGGAAAGACCTAGAGGTCCGCTCCGCAATCGATGTGATGCACGTGACGAAGAATCTTTGTGTGACCCTGCTAGGCTTCTTGGGCGTGTATGGGAAGACAAAAGATACACCTGAGGCACGAGAGGACCAGCAACGTATGCACGGAAAAGACGACATACATCAGGGTCATGCAAGCTACGCTCTTACCAAAGAAGAGAAGGAAATCTTCTTTGAATGCCTGCTCAGTATTAAGGTACCGTCTGGCTTCTCGTCGAATATAAAGGGAATAATAAACATGGCAGAGAAAAAATTCCAGAACCTGAAGTCTCATGTCTGCCACGTGATTATGACGCAACTGCTTCCGGTTGCATTGAGGGGGCTTCTACCAGAAAACGTTCGATTAGCCATTGTGAAGCTATGTGCATTTCTCAATGCAATCTCTCAGAAGGTAATCGATCCAGAAATCATACCAAGGTTAAAGAATGATTTGGTGCAATGTCTTGTCAGTTTCAAGTTGGTGTTCCCACCATCCTTCTTCAACATCATGACGCACGTCCTAGTTCACCTATGCGAAGAGATTAACATTTTGGGTCCTGTATTTCTACACAATATGTTCCCCTTTGAGAGGTTCATGGGAGTCTTAAAGAAATATGTTCATAACCGTGCTAGGCCAGAAGGAAGCATCTCCAAGGGCCGTCAAAATGAGGAGGTCATTGAGTTTTGTATTGACTTTATTCCTGACCTTAAGCCGATTGGTGTTCCTGAATCGCGGCATAAGGGCAGACTGGATGGAAAAGGCACGCTAGGAGGGGAACAAATAATATGTATGGACGGACATTCTCTCACTGAAGCACACTACACAGTTCTACAGAATTCCACCTTGGTGGCTCCGTATATGGATGAACACAAGAATTTGCTACCCTCCAAACACCCGGAGCGGTCTGATGACTGGATTACACGTGGTTGCAGACACGTACCATGCATGACACCTCTATTGAAGATGACCTGTACTTTCTCTCCCAGTTACCATCTTCGAATATAATGACTTTCAAAGGGTACAAGATAAATGGTAATACATTTTACACGATCACCCAAGATAAGAAGAGCACCAACCAAAACAGTGGTGTCCGCTTTGATGCAGAAACCAAGACGGGAAAGGAAACATATTATGGTTATATATAGGACATATGGGAACTTGACTATCGACGTGGATTGAAGGTCCCTTTGTTTCGGTGCAAATGGGTCAATATGACACGAGGAGGGGTAACGGAAGACCCGCAGTACGGAATGACAACAGTGGATCTCAACAATCTTGTGTATGCATACGAACTATTCGTCCTAGCCAATGATGTGGCACAGGTTTTCTATGTGAAGGACATGTCTACCAAGCCAAGAAAAAGAAAAGATAAGGAAGCGAATGCATAGTACGATGAGCCAAAGCGGCACATAGTTCTTTATGGGAAGAGAAACATCGTGGGAGTGGATGACAAGACAGACAAGTCAGAAGATTATGAAAAGTTTGATGAAATTGCTCCATTCACAGTGAATATTGACCCGAGCATCCCGTTAAATGATGAAGATTTTCCATGGTTACGGCGCAAAGGGACACACGCGAAGAAAAAGTTTCACACCCAAAGATCTGGGATGTGATCGGCTTCACTATCATCACTTTCTTCTGTGTTTCACACCCAGAAGGGAATCTCTGTAATAGTTAGGGTAGTTAATTATGTGTTTTGGCATTTGAAACGCGAAGAAATTTTATGTGCAAACAAATTCTTTCATGCCTTTACTGATTTTTAAAGTTAAGTTATTCACAAACTAGTGATTCACACTAATTTCAAATAATTCAAAATTTAAACTATTCAAATTTGAAAACTATGGGCACTAACAGAAACTTTGTAATTTTTTGTACCTAAATACACAAAATTTAAAATATTCACAAAGAAACTCTAAATACACAAAAAACAACTCAAAAATAAATAAAGCAAAAAAATAAAAAAGCCCGCCTACTAGGCCAGAGCGGCCGGCATACGACTAGAAACCCAACCTGTTGTTGGGCCAGGATGCAGGGCCGCAAAGGCCCAGTAGGCCAACAGGGCAGCACAGAACATGTAGGCCCAGTAGGCCTGCTTTGGAGAGGAGCTCGAGAGAGCTACCGCACGGGGGTTTATAAACCAGTGCGGTCGCCCCTCGGCTAGCGAGGTGGCACTAAACTTGCCGCACCGCACCTGCGCCAACGCACCCCCTTTAGTACCGGGTCGTGGCACCAACCGGTACTAAAGGGGGGCCTTTAGTACCGGTTGGAGCCACCACCCGGTACTAAAGGGGGTCGCTTCCCGCCGCTTGGCCTGGCCAAAACAGGCCTTTAGTACCGGTTGGTGGCTCCAACCGGTACTAAAGGCCCCTCCTATATAAACAACACTTACGAAAATTTCAGTTTCTCATCTGCTTCTTCTCCTCTGCACCGTCGCCCGCCGCCCCCGTACGTCTCCATCCCTCGTTGCCGCCCCCGTCGCCGCCCCGTCCCCGTCGTCGCCGCCCCGTCGTCCCCGTCCCCGTCATCACCGCCGCCCCGTCCCGGCCCGTCCCGCGTCGTCCCCGTCCCCGTCGTCGCCGCCCCGTACGTCCCCGTCGTTGTCGCCGTCCCGGCCCATACGTCCCCGTCCCCGTCATCGCCGCCCTGTCCCTGTCCCCGTCGTCGTCATCCCCGTCGTCGCCGCGCCCATCGCCGTCCCCATCGCCGCCCCCCGTCACCTCTCGCCTCGCCGGTGAGCGCGCACACACACACATACATTTTTTGTTTTTTAGTTATACAAATAGTTAGAAATTTTTCTGTTTTTTAGAAATTGTTAGAAATTTTTCTGTTTTTTAGAAATAGTTAGAAATGTTAGAATTGTTAGAATAGTTAGAAATGTTAGAATTGTTAGAATAGTTAGAAATGTTAGAAATTTTTCTGTTTTTTAGTTATAGAAATAGTTATAAAAAAGTTAGAATTGTTAGAAATTTTTCTGTTTTTTTAGAAATTGTTAGAAATTTTTCTGTTTTTTAGAAATTGTTAGAAATGTTAGAATTGTTAGAATAGTTAGAAATGTTAGAAATTTTTTTGTTTTTTAGTTATAGAAATAGTTATAAAAAGTTAGAATTGTTAGAAATTTTTCTGTTTTTTAGTTATAGAAATAGTTATAAAAAAGTTAGAAATTTTTCTTTTTTTTAGTTCTAGAAATATTAGAAATGTTATAGAAATGTTAGAATTTTTAGTTATCAAAATCCAATCATTAAAAAAATGTTACTTTTTGCGGGCATATAGCTAGTATTTGTTCTCGACGATGCCCGGCCCGCATCCTCGCCGTCGACCCGTCCACGACGACGTCCGACTGACCCATGTCCAGGACTAGGCTCCGCCGGGCTGGCACTGGGAGGTGCTGCCTGGAGGGGCGCGCCGCTTGATGAGGAACCCGGCCCCGGGTCCTGTCATCGACCCTGATCTCATTTGGTGGCATTTGCGTGGGCCAGTTTCGGTGCGCAGGGAGCCGGCCCCGCCAGAGGTGGTACGTCGCCGTGTCAGGGAGGAGGACGAGCACGTCCATCGCTACATGGTTGCGTTAGAGGGCGGCAGGTTCTCCAATACCTGGCAGTTTCTTCAGGGATCTCACTTCAGCTATGATCCTGTGAGGGTTCCTTCTCTTTGGGTGTCCACCGCCCGTGCCGTAGGAACCGCGAGTGTCCTAGATTCTTCTGTAGTATTCGATCTTTATTAGCTACCTAGCCAGTGATGTACTCGATATATAATATTCAAGACGATGTAGTCGAGACTATATCTATTATTCAAGATGATGTATTCGAGATTATATCTATTATTCGAGACGATGTATTCGAGATTATATCTATTATTCGAGATGATGTATTCGAGATTATATCTATTATTCGAGACGATGTAATTTGAATACTAAATTGTTTTATATTTCTTTTGGCATAGTTAAATAAAAGCTATGGCGGACAATACCGATAGAGAGGGAGAACAGACCATGTTCAATATAATACGCGGGCCAGATGATGATCAGAATGAAGAAGATTATGACGGCTCCGAATTTCTAAACAACACCGGAGAGGGTGATATGATATTCGATCGCGACGACCGAATTGATGAAGTCATGAACTACGATTATGACAACACCGGAGAGGTATATATATTTATATAAGCAGGCATCTGGTGATCATCACATGTTTTAAATGAGTTGAAGATATATTAATGAATCGATCTTTCTTCTTTCAGCCATCCGGACCAAGCAAATCTTCAGGCAACAGGACGAAATGAGGCCCGAACAAAAAGTTGAAGGAGGGCGTAAAGTATAATATCGAGGCAATCAAACCTAATGGCGAACCATTAGCGCCTAAGAAGATTGTGGACAAGTTCGTTCGTCAGTGCGCAGTTCTTGTGAATGACCAACTCCCGATCTCCCTTCAAGAATGGAGAAAGCCAGCAAAGCCACGTCCAGATCTTACTTTTGTCGACAACAGACAAAAAAGTCTGCTTTGGGATACTCTCATGGAACATTTCACCCTACCAGATCATTTCATAGAAGCAGATGTGCAGAAAGTCAAGGACGCTGCTCTTAGGAAGATGGCGGTTGCATTCAAGAACCACAAGAATCGTGAATGGGACAAGTACGTCAAGGGAGGAAGGAAGACTCCAGTATTCGAGGGAACACTAGAGAATCAAAGTGGTCATTGGGACGATTTCATGAAATTCAAGGATTTAGAATTATCTAAGGAACGGTCAAGAATAAACAAGGCCAATGCCGCAAAAAAGGATAAGTTCCATAAGCTGGGGCCAGGTGGCTATGCGGTGGGAATGCCTAAGTGGGATAAGTCTGAGAAAGAGATGCTGGATGCAAGTGTCACTCCAGAAACATTGAGCTGGCCCCCCAGGTGCAGGACTTGGTTCTATGCGCATGCGGGGGAGTTGGACCCGAAGACAGGCAAAGTTTCCAAGAAGGCATGTCTGGACGGAGCCGAAGATAAGCTACTTGTTGCAATAGAAGAGGCTCGATCCGGGTTGTTCGAGCCCAACAGAGAGAACGGCGAGCTTATGCGTGCCCTGGGAAATCCTGAACACCCAGGAAGAACACGAGGCATGGACGCTATTCCGTGGTATGAGGGGTTTTCGGACTGGAACGCCGACTACAGAACCCGTGTGAGAAAGAAGATTGCGGAGGAGAAGAAGAAGAAGATGGAGGAGGAGCAGAGGAAGCTCGACTATGAATGCCTTCAAGGCCTAGAATCAGCGCACGCAGACTTGGCAATCAAATTCCAGCGGCAGCAGGAGCAGATCGACTCACTTAGCCAGCAAAGGGGGTCTCAGCAGCTGCATCAGCTAGCGGATGATCCAGCATTGGATACCACCGCCCCATCCATGCCGAGAAGCAGCATGGGTTCCGCCCCGTTTGACGCAATGCTGGATAGATACCCCGTGGATGACATCACAGAGAACACTAACTGCGAGCTACACTTCAAAATTAAGAACATATCCTTGAAGGTGGCAGACGGTGTTTCTTATACAAATTCCCCCGATGCAACCTTCCATTGCAACCCGATTCCAGCAGGCTATGCCCGTGTCATGGTTGATGAGGTGGTGGACCAATATTCGGGGCTAGAGCTTGACATTCCTGGAGGTGACGAGGAGCACACACTCGGAGATGCCAAACATCGTATCATCCTATGGAGAAACGATTGCATCAGCTTTCGAAGGCCACCGACACCGCGTCACCCGACTCCTCGTCGAAGTCTGCCACCGAGTCAGCAGACTCCCGCTCCTCCAAGTCCACCAACGCGTGAGGCCACTCCTCCTCCTCCAAGTCCGGCAAAGTGTCAGGCCACTCCTCCTCCAAGTCTGACATAGCGTCAGACGTCCACTCCTCCTCGAAGTCCGGCACAACCTCAGGCCACTGCAAGTCCGGCATAGCTTCAGGCCACTCCTCCTCGTCCAACTCAGCCCCGTCAGCCGTCTCTACCGCCTCAGCAATCACAGAAGAGACACCCCTCAGCTATGGTGCGTAGCGGTACGAGTCGAGGTCATAGTACAGGAAGTACAGGCGGAGGCAAGCGATATAAATATGGTCCAAACCTCACTACTCCTCTTCCTAAGAGGGCTTAAGACAGGACCGAGGAGCAAACCAATGCCATAGTGCGGGCAGAAGTCGACGCCCATTTTGGACCAAAACCGCCACCACCGCCAAGGGAGAAAGTGCCTATGGAAGTAGTTGACCACTTCATTCGTATGGCTCAACCACCAGCTCCTAAGCATGTTGACACAGACTATGAGCGCCACATTAGGAAGTTACATCGACAACGTCTACAGAAGAAGGCGAGCTCGAGCTCAAGCAAACAACAAGTAGCTGTAAAAAAATGTGGGAAAACCATTGCCCAGCTGGGAGAACAGGCGGCGCAATCGATCCCCCCGCTTGTTGTGCCGTGAACAACACGTGACAGTACGCGTGCCCAATATTATTGTGGGCAAACAGTTTACATTCCCGAGGTGGGCGATGTGGTAATAACCCAGGAGCATATAATGCAGGCTGAAACTCTCAAAATCACTGTTGGACAACTCCTCGAGATCGAGGACATGCCTGTGCTTACAGAGGAGGAAATAAAACGGAAATATGCCTGGGGACAACCTTTGGTCAAGCCAGAAGAGGTCAAGAAGCTCCCAACGAGAATGTATGAATTGCATCAATGGCACATGGACATTACCAAGAGATCCGATCGAGAGTCCCTCATGGTGCAAGTCAAGAAGGATCATTACTACCATCAGAAACCTGTGATCGTTGAGTATTCTGAACTGTTTCAGTTATACAATCAAGACGCACTCGACAAATCTATCGTCAGTTCCTATAGTCTGTAAGTGATTTATTTCTGTAATTTAAGTCTCAAGCTAGCTGTAGTGATCCTTTTGATCAATCATTACCTGTAATTATCCTCACTATATTCTTTTTTGTGGTATTATGCAGGATGAAGATGTATGAAATGAGAAAAGGTGGACGCTATGGCATTGGGTTCATTGACCCAAACACCGTTAATGAATACACATGGACAATAAACAAGCATCATGAAAAGCAGGTAGAGGACAGCATGCTAGAGTTCTTGAAGCGCCTCAAATACAATGAAGATATACTACTTCCTTACCACTTCCAGTGAGTCACACTTTCTTGTACTACAAATTCTCTGTTTTTGCCTACTAGCTAGCTACATGTTTTTGCTTACATATGCCCGCTTAATTAAGACATGCAAACGTGTGTGCATGCAGATTTCACTGGATCTTGTGTATCATTAAAGTTGACGCCGGAACAGTTCAAATACTGGACTCACTACTCAAAGCAAATAGTGACTATAACATCTTGTTTGGGATAGTCAACAGGTAATTTCAATCATTATTAACTATATATCTCGGCCTATTTAGTTCGTCATTTCATGATATGAACTATTTAATAACCCCTTTATTCATTTTCTTTGTCGGCGGGCAGGGCTTGGGCAAGGTTCATCAGCGTCACGGAAGGCGAATGGAAATGGCAGCTGAAATGGTTTCGACCCAAGGTAAGTAATTAAGTAGTACTAGCTAGCTAGCTAGCTGCCATCTCTTTAATTATCATGCTTGATTAATTATTATCTGATCAAATTAAATTCCATTCTCGTAATAAAGGCCCTGAAGCAGGCGCAGGGGACTAATCTGTGTGCATTCTGCGTTTGCGAGAACATTCGCATGATGGCGTCCGAAAGGAGAAGATCTCAAAGACACAACTAATATTCACAATTTTTACACCATTATCGATACGCTTGTCAGAACACTATTCACAATTTTTACACCATTATCGATATCTAGTCACACAACTAATACACATGCATATTGATCTCCTTCTTAACAGTTCAAAGAGGTGCGGGACAAGCTCCTAGAAACGGAGCGCGTAGAAGCACTTCAAGAGGAAATAGTGGGATTTTTGCTCGACCAGGTCATAAATCCGAAGGGAGAATACTATTACCCGCTACCGCCCCCATCGACTAGGTCATGAACCACTTCCAATTGTCATCATGCTCCGAAGGCACCAATTAGGCTAATGCCACTGGCTCCGAAGGCAACATGCATATGTAGGAGAAATTGTATATAGCTATACATGTGTGTATGTGTGAATTAATATGGTGGTTTGTGAGACATTGATGATATATATATGATTGGTTCTACTAGAAATTCTATATATATATATATATATATATATATATATATATGCATAACGTGTACAATGTGTAGTATCGTAAAATACCAGCAAATGAAAAAGAATTAAAATGGAAAACACAAAATTAAATGAAAAAGAAATCATAAAACCAAAAACCCCCCAAACATTTTAGTACCGGTTGGTGTTACCAACCGGTCCTAAAGGGCTCCCGGCCCCCGGAGCTGGCTCGTGCCACATGGTTGCCCTTTAGCACCGGTTCGTGCTGAACCGGTACTAAAGTGGGGGGCCTTTAGTGACCACACTTTAGTGCCGGTTATGGAACCGGCACTAAAGGGCCTTACGAACCGGTGCTATTGCCCGGTTTTGCACTAGTGAATGTATTCAGATTCAGCAGTGGAGAGAAATACACAGTTCTGCTTCTTTGAAGACCAACACACAAGTGATCGTCCCAGAAAGTGACATGTGCCAGATGTAGACTTGCGATCCACCTTGTCACTAGCATAATCAACATCCGAGAATCCAACTAGATCAAACTCTGAGCCCTTTGGACACCATAATCCTAGTGTTGGGGTGTGAGCCAAATATCGAAGAATTCGCTTCACGGCTAAGTGATGCGATTCCTTTGGTGCCGCTTGGAATCGGGCACACATGCAAACACAAAGCATGATATCTGGCCTAGATGCACATAAGTAAAGCAAGGAACCAATCATGGAGCGGTATACCTTTTGATCGAACTCTTTACCATTGGCATCAGAATCTAGATGACTCTTGGTAGGCATTGGCGTCGTGTAACCTTTGCAGTCTTGCCTTCCAAACTTCTTCAGGCAATCCTTGAGGTATTTCTCTTGAGATATGAAGATGTCGTTGCGTTCCTGTCATATTTGAAGACCAAGGGAGAACTTCAGCTCACCCATCATGGACATCTGATATTGCTGTTGCATCATGTATCCAAACTCATCACTGTATTTCTGATTAGTGCAGCCGAAGATAATGTCATCCACATATATTTGGCACACAAACAGTTCACCATCATATGTCTTCATGAAGAGAGTGGGATCCAGGGAACCAGGTTTGAAGCCTTTGCTCTTCAGGAAGTCCTTGAGTGTGTCATACCAAGCATGAGGGGCTTGTTTGAGGCCATACAGTGCCTTGTTGAGCTTGTAAACCATGTCAGGATGTTTTGGATCTTCAAAGCCAGGCAGTTGTGCAACATACACTTCTTCTTCAATCTTGCCATTGAGAAAGGCACTCTTCACATCCTATGATGATTTGCATAGGCCAGCAGTATGCGTATAGCTTCAAGCCTAGCCATAGGAGCAAATGTTTCATCGAAGTCGATTCCTTCAACTTGAGTGTATCCTTGAGCAATGAGACAAGCCTTGTTTCTGACAACTTGACCATGCTCATCTTGCTTGTTGCGATATATCCATTTAGTGCCTATGATATTGTGCTTACGAGGATCAGGACGCTTGACCAGTTCCCATACATTATTCAGCTCAAACTGTTGAAGCTCTTCTTGCATAGCTTGAATCCATTCAGGTTCCGTGAAGGCTTCATCAACTTTCTTGGGTTCAGATATTGAGACGAACGCGAAGTACCCACAAAAATTTGCTAGTTGTGTTGCCCTTGAATGAGTGAGTGGACCAGGTGCATTGATGCTATCAATTATTTTCTCAATCTATACTTCATTTGCAACACGAGGATGAACAGGACGAAGATTTTGCTCTTGCTGATCATTGTCATCGTTAGAAGGATTGTCTTCAGGCTGAGTATTGTCTTCAGGTTGATCAGGTGCAGAGATGATGAGTTCCTCTTCGAGCTGTGCTTCAGACAGTATGATTTCACCAGTTCCCATAAGCTTGGATTTCACTGGGTGGAAATTCATCTAGCACATTTGGCAGGTGCTCTCTTTGCGAGCCATTAGTCTCATTGAACCGCACATCCACAGTTTCAACCACTTTATAGTGAAAGAGGTTGAAGACTCTGTAGGAGTGCGAATCCTTTCCGTAACCAAGCATAAAACCTTCATGTGCTTTCGGTGCAAATTTTGAAGTGTGATGTGGATCCTTGATCCAGCACCTGGCACCAAATACTCTGAAGTAGCTGACATTTGGCTTCTTACCAGTGAGGAGCTCATAGGATGTTTTGTTCAGAAGCTTGTGAAGATAAACATGGTTGATGACATGGCATGCAGTATCAATGGCTTCAAGCCAGAACTTTCTTGGAGTCTGGTATTCATCGAGCATCGTCCGGGCCATCTCAATGAGTGTTCTGTTCTTGCGTTCCACGATGCCATTCTGCTGTGGCGTGTACGGAGCTGAGAACTCATGAGTGATGCCCAAAGTATCAAGATAAGTGTCGAGGCCGGTGTTCTTGAATTCAGTGCCATTGTCACTTCTGATGTGCTTGATCTTGACGCCATAGTTGTTCATGGCTCGATTGGCGAAGCGTCTGAAGACATCCTGCACTTCAGTCTTGTAGAGGATTATATGCACCCATGTATATCTTGAATAATCATCAACAATGACGAAGCCATAGAGACAAGTAGTAGTAGTAAGAGTTGAGTAGTGAGTAGGACCAAAGAGTTCCATGTGTAGTAGTTCAAAGGGTTGAGTCGTTGTCATGATTATCTTCGAGGGATGCTTGGCCCTCATCATCTTTCCAGCTTCGCAGGCACCGCATAAGTGATCCTTTTGAACTTGACGCCCTTGATGCCTATGACATGCTTATTCTTTGCAAGAGTATGCAAGTTCCTCATGCCAGCATGCCCTAGCCTCCGATGCCAAAGCCAGCATTCTGAAGCTTTTGCAAGAAGACATACGGCAAGCTGTGGTCCTGCTAAGAAATCTACCATGTACAAATCATCTTTCCGATACTTGTCAGATTTCATTAGAACAAGGCAACGATATTTTCCAAACATCGCAATCATATTCAAATTGCAAAGCATTGAGACAGACATTAAGTTGAAACCAAGGGATTCAACAAGCATCAGTTTATCCATGTGCTGATCCGTTGAGATTGCAACTCTACCTAGACCCAATACCTTGCTTTTATCAGTATCAGCAAATGTGATGTGACTCTTGTCAGATGGATGTAAGGTTGAGTCCATGAGAAGACTTCGCTTGCCAGTCATGTGATTAGTACATCCACTGTCAATAATCCATTCTGAAGCAGCTGGTGTCATACCCTACAGTGCAGTTAGGGGGATAGGCATCACGAAGAGAATTGTGAAGCATAAACATTTGACGAGCAAGTGGATTATGAAAGCTTAGATCGAGGTTAGGACTGATAGGGCAAGTAGCAAGTGACTCAGGAACAAAATACATAATAAGACCATTTGGGCATTTGATCTTGCGCCCTACAAGATATTTAAGGTCCCCAGCAACAGCTTCAGACGCATTTGATTTTCGGCTGGAGACCCTTCCCTGCAAAAGAGAGTTAAGCTTTCTTAGCCACCCACATCTTCAAGGGTGGCTTAGAAGCAATGAGTCTAAGTGTAACATCTAAGAACTTTGGCTTTGGAGCCCTAGCAAATAGTCTTGCAGGTGGACAATAGTACTCATAAGAATAAGCAGAGTAGTTCTTGGTCTTATGAACATGGCGGTTTGATGAAACGCGCTCATAATCATAGGCCTGAGTATGGTTTCCCTGGAAAACATTTGCGTTAGTGCGACTCAGGTGAGTCCTCTGTCTGTATGAAGCATTTGGACCATATGAAGCCCGTGGTCTGGGGTTTGTCTTCTTCACTTGTGGTGTCATGACGACATACACAGGAAGATTTTCCAAACACTTTTTTGGCACCCAGACTTTCTTCATAGGTGGCCCATTCTTGCAGTTAGTACCAATATACCTGGCAAACACTTCACCATTCCGATTCTTAAACAGTTTATAGTTTGCATCAAAGGATTCATCAATAACAATGGGATTAGCACAAGTGAAGCCAGATAGGGTGGATGGATCCACTGAAGGTTCCTTTGCAGCAACCCATGTGGTTTTGGGGTACTGCTCAGGTTTCCAGTAAGAGCCATCAGCATTCATTTTCCTTTTGAACCCAACACCCTCTTTCCTAGGGTTTCGGTTCAGGATCTGCCTTTTGAGAACATCACATAATGTTTGATGCCCTTTGAGACTTTTGTACATCCCTGTTTCAAGCAATGTCTTCAACCTAGCATTTTCATCAGCAATAGCAGTGGCATCCTCAGCAGAGGGGTTAGTTACCACATCAACAGTTGAAGATATTGCAACAGTAGCAGCAGTAGAACATCCAGTAACAGAAGTAGCGTTGTCACGCTCAATGCATTTAAGACATGGTGGTTCAAATCCTTCCTGAGCGGAACTAATCTGTTTGGCGCGAAGTGACTCGTTTTCCTTTTGAAGATCTTCATGAGCCACTCCCAATTTCTCAAGATCTTGCTTCCTTTGAAGATAATCATAGGAAAGCTTTTCATGAGTTGTTGAGAGCGTTTCATGATGACTTTCAAGTTCCTCATACTTAACATTAAGATTTTTATGTCTTCAATTAAGGACTGAGATCGAGTCATTTCAGCGTCTAACAGGTCATTGCTTTTGTCTAACAGTTTTTGAATATGTTCCCTAGCTTTCTGTTGTTCAGTTGCAATTTTAGCAAGTGTTTTGTAGCTGGGTTTGGAACCACAATCAGAGTCATCTTCACTGGATGTTTGATAGCGAGTAGTGCGTGAGTTTACCTTCGCACCGCGTGCCATGAAGCACTAGGTGGGAGCAGAGTTGTCCTTGTCATTAGCATCGGCATCGGTGATGAAGTCATTGTCTTCAGTGTTGAAGATGGACTTGGCAACGTAGGTTGTAGCCAGACTTGCAACGCCAGAATCGGACTCCTCCTCAGACTCCACCTCCGCCTCCTTAGAAGCAGACTCCTCCTCTGAATCCATTTCCTTGCCAACAAATGCACGAGCCTTACCAGATGCTACGTCTTGAGCTTGCATTGGTATTCCCCGAAGAGGAAGGGATGATGCAGCAGAGTAGCATAAGTATTTCCCTCAGTTTTTGAGAACCAAGGTATCAATCCAGTAGGAGCCCACGCTCAAGTCCCTCGTACCTGCACAAAGCGATAGCTACTCACAACCAACGCGATTAGGGGTTGTCAAGCCCTTCACGGTCACTTACGAGAGTGAGATCTGATAGATATAATATTTTTGGTATTTTTGGTATAAAGATGCAAAGTAAAAAGTAAAGGCAAAGTAAAAAGCAAAGCAAGATTAAAATGATGGAGATTGATATGATGAGAATAGACCCGGGGGCCATAGGTTTCACTAGTGGCTTCTCTCAAGAGCATAACTATTCTATGGTGGGTGAACAAATTACTGTTGAGCAATTGACAGAATTGAGCATAGTTATGAGAATATCTAGGCATGATCATGTATATAGGCATCACGTCCGTGACAAGTAGATCGAAACGATTTTGCATCTACTACTATTACTCCACTCATCGACCGCTATCCAGCATGCATCTAGAGTATTAAGTTAAAAACAGAGTTACGCCTTAAGCAAGATGACATGATGTAGAGAGATAAATTCATGCAATATGAAATAAACCCCATCTTGTTATCCTCGATGGCAATGATACAATACGTGCCTTGCTGCCCCTTCTATCACTGGGTGAGGACACCGCAAGATCGAACCCAAAGCTAAGCACTTCTCCCATGGCAAGAACTACCAATCTAGTTGGCCAAACCAAACGGATAATTCGAAGAGACTTGCAAAGATAACCAATCATACATAAAAGAATTCAGAGAAGATTCAAATATTATTCATAGATAGACTTGATCATAAACCCACAATTCATCGGTCTCAACAAACACACCGCAAAAAAAAGATTACATCGAATAGATCTCCACAAGAGAGGGGAAAACTTTGTATTGAGATTCAAAGAGAGAGAAGAAGCCATCTATCTACTAACTATGGACCCGAAGGTCTGAGGTAAACTACTCACACGTCATCGGAGGGGCTAGGATGATGTAGAAGCCCTCCGTGATGACGGCCCTCTTCCGGCGGAGCTCCGGAACAGGCCCCAAGATGGGATCTCGTGGATACAGAAAGTTGCGGCAGTGGAATTAGGTTTTTGGCTCCTGGTCTGATCGTTTGGGGGTACGTGTGCATATATAGGAGGAAGAAGTACGCCGGAGGAGCAACGAGGGGCCCACGAGGCAGGGGGGCGCGCCCTAGGGGGGGCACCCCCCTCCCTCGTGACCGCCTCTTTTGTTCCTTGGAGCAGGGTCCAAGTCTCCTGGATCATGTTCGGTGAGAAAATCACGTTCCCGAAGATTTTATTCCGTTTGATATTCTGTTTCTTCGAAACACTGAAATAGGCAAAAGCACAACAATTCTGGGCTGGGCCTCCGGTTAATAGGTTAGTCCCAAAAATAATATAAAAGTGGAAAAATAAAGCCCAATATAGTCCAAAACAGTAGATAATATAGCACGGAGCAATCAAAAATTATAGATACGTTGGAGACGTATCACCAGATGAGCTCTTCTTGTGTGATGAAGACTTTGATGAAGACTAGGAAGAAGACTTTGAGTATTTCTTCTTCTTCTTGTCGTCAAAATCATATTCCTTGCTCTTCTTCTTCTTGTTGTTCTCATTGTCCCACTGCGGACACTCAGAGATGTAGTGACCAGGTTTCTTGCAATTGTGGCATGTTCTCTTCTTGTAGTCATGAGCAGAAGCTTCATCATTCCTTGAGCTGGATCACGAGGACTTTCTGAAGCCTTTCTTCTTGGTGAATTTCTAGAACTTCTTCACAAGCATAGCAAGCTCCTTTCCAATGTCTTCAGGATCATCAGAACTGCAATCAAATTCTTCTTCAGATGAGGAAACAAATTTTGCCTTCAAAGCACGAGTTTGCCCATAGTTGGGACCGTAGATGTCTCTTTTCTCAGAAAGCTGAAACTCATGTGTGTCGAGCCTTTCAAGTATGTCAGACGGATCGAGTGTCTTGAAGTCAGGGTGTTCTTGAATCATCAAGGCTAGGGTGTCAAACTAGCTGTCAAGTGATCTCAGGAGTGTCTTGACGACTTCATGCTTGGTGATCTCAGTAGCGCCGAGAGCTTGACGCTCATTTGTGATGTCAGTGAGTCGATCAAACATGAGCTAAACATTCTCATTGTCGTTTCTCTTGAAGCGGTTGAAGAGGTTGTGAAGGACACTGATTCTTTGATCTCTCTGGGTTGAGACGCCTTCATTGACCTTGCAGAGCCAGTCCCAGACTAGCTTGGATGTTTCCAGAGAACTCACACGGCCATACTGTGCTTTGGTCAGATGACCATAGATGATGTTCTTGGTAGTGGAATCCAGTTGAACGAACTTCTTGACATCAGCAGCGGTGACACCTTCACCAGCCTTGGGGACGCCATTCTTGACGACATACCAGAGGTCGACATCAATGGCTTCCAGATGCAAGCACATTTTATTCTTCCAGTAGGGATATTCAGTTCCATCGAAGATGGGGCACGCAACAGAGACTTTGATTATCCCTGCAGTCGACATAGCTAAAACTCCAGGTGGTTAAACCGAATCACACAGAACAAGGGAGTACCTTGCTCTGATACCAATTGAAAGTTCTAGTGATTGACTAGAGGGGGGTGAATAGGCGATTTTTATGAAAGTCTTCAAAACATGGAAATTTCAAAGACAAACGATAGAAATAAACCTATACCATGCAGCGGAAGGTAGACTACACTAAGCAAGCCATAGTCAAGTATTCAACGAAATGACAGCACAAAGACTAATAGCAGCTAGGCAGTATAGATCAGGATGTAAGATAGTATGAAGCCAATCAGAACAAGCAGTCACACAGTGAAGACAAATAGATAATGCAAACAGGCAATGACTTCACAAGGACCAATCTGCAAATAAAGAGATGGGAAGGATAGAACCAGTGGCTCGTTGAAGACAATGATTTGTTGGACCAGTTCCAGTTGCTGTGAAAACTGTATGTCTGGTTAGGGAGGCCGAGATTCAACTCAGAAAACCGCGTCTTCACCTTATTCCCTTTGAGCCAAGGACACCCAGTCCTCCCCCAATTACTCTGGTAAGTCTTCAAGGTAGACTTCCAAACCTCCATAGACTTTGTTCACCGGTGATCCACAATGACTCTTGGATGCTCAGAATGCGATGACTAACCGGCTGGAGGATTCACAGTCCTCAAGTGTAATAAGTCTTCAGATCACACAGACAGGAAGACTTTAGTGATGCCTAACACTCTTTGGCTCTGGGTGTTTAGGGCTTTGTCCTCGCAAGGATTTCTCTCTCAAAGGCTTCGAGGTGGGTTGCTCTCAAACGACAAAAGTCATGCACTAACTTTGAGCAACCAACCAATTTATGGTGTATGGGGTGGGCTATTTATAGCCACTAGGCAACCCGACCTGATTTTTCCGAAATGACCCTAGGTCACTAAGGAACTGACACGTGTTCCAATGGTCAGATTTCAAACACACACGGCAACTTTACTTGAGATACAAGCAAAGCTGACTTATCCAGCCCTGGATAAGATTTGCTCTCATTGTCTCCGCTCGAAGACATAGGATTTTGGTTAAGCATCACTTCAGTCATTCTGACTGGTTTACTTGGACCCCACTTAACAGTACAGTGGTTCCTATGACTCAACAAAGAAGAAAAAGAACGATGAACAACTAAGTCTTCGTGCTCCATAGTCTTCACGCGATGTCTTCTCTTGTCATAGTCTTCAATGTGAATGTCTTCACATACCACCTTTGACTTCAATGTCTTCATACATTTTTAGGGGTCATCTCCGGTAGGAAAACCGAATCAATGAGGGACTTCTACCTGTGTTATCATGCAATTCTCACAAACACATTAGTCCCTCAACCATGTTTGTCGTCAATACTCCAAAACCAACTAGGGGTGGCACTAGATGCACTTACAGAGGCACTTCCTTGCGTGCGAAGATATAGCTGGTGGGTCCAAGCTGTCAGTGGGGGTAATGTTTTTTTCGCGAAATACAGAGGCCCTTTCGGTGGGTCCCTAATGTCAGGTGTAGGAATCATTATTTTGCGCGTAATAAGGAGGCATTTCCTTGCGTGCGGCCGTGGACCCAGCTGTCGGCCTCTCCACGTACAGTCCACTTCAGATGCATGTCGGTCGTTGACCACGTTGACCAGGCCGCGCCGAGAGCACCAGGGCGGTGGACAACGGCGAGGCCTATGAAGGGAACGACACAGAGGCAGGGAAGACTCGGCAGTTGTTTCCCACGCGGAGGGGAGTACGATTGTACGAGGGTTTACAGGTTCGTCTGCCTTCCTCGGAGAATAACAGCAGGTGTGGGTGAGTAGAGGGATGGCTAGGCCAACGATGGGAGTACGGTGGGGCGGTGAGGCCTGCGCGGCAGCAGAGCCGGCCGCGGGGAGGAGGGAGCAGGCAGTCCCGCCGATGCTTGTTTGAGCGGCTAGAGCAGGAAGAGCATAGATTGAAGAAGCACGACGGTTGTTGGATGGCCATCCAACAGTCACTGCTTGTGCGTCAACCTTTTTTTAGGAAAGCCTCAAATCTGTGGAAAACAACATACAGCCCATCTACCATTATTTCTAATAATTTACAGCCCATTTGCTAATTCTTAAGATTTTTTTGGAGCCCATATTCTTTTTGTTAGCATTACAGCCCATATTGTGGACACGGTTAAAAAATTATATGATATTTTTCATATTTCGGTGGGGTCCGAACTATTTTTAATCCCGAAATTTCGACTCACATTCAAACTGATTTTAAAAATAAATGTATATCAATATAAAATCCAACAAATTCTCCACGCATAAAAATTAATGTAATTTAAAATCTCAAAATGAAAAAAGATATTTGAAACTAATTGCTGGTTTGATGTGTTTTAAAAATGTACAGCCCATTTCTCATTACTGGTAGGCCATTTTCTCGGCCAGCCGAATGAAGCTCTCCTCGTCTTGAAAGATTTGCATCCCAACAGGCCTGACAAAGCGACTTACTTGGCAAATCACAAAAAAACCAGGCTGTGGCCGTGGACCCAGCTGTCAGTCCATTTGTTTTTTAGTCCATTTGGTGGGTTGGGTGAAACAATGATGTAGCATCTATGCAACTCGTTTAAATCCCATTTGCATTTTTCTCAAAATCCACGGACTTGCTGGGATGGGTGAAAATATCATGTTGGGCTAGACGGGGAAAGTACTGGGAGAAAACTCAGTTTACATCGAAAAAGAAAGTGGGAGAAAATTCAGAGACCTGCTGGGTCCACCTTTGGAGGGGAATATGTTGGGAGGAAGGAGATTCAAAGCACGACAGCCGAGTGAACTAGTTTTTTTACAGACAAGTGAACTAGTTTACATACATAAGCAAATAGCCACTAAAAAAAGCAATCGGGTTAATGGGTTCTTAAAAGAAATATTTCGGACAAAACAGATAATTATGACACATAGGCTAATGCATGAAACACTCAGATGATAAAGGTGCTTATAAACAGATAAAGTACAACATCTAGACCTTCCTGGCACGCTTGATCATGACGCTGCGGCTGTCTGTGTACTCGTCAGTTAAGGGAAGCAGACACACCCTCATGTCCAAGATCTGCCTATACATGTCGTAGCATGCGTATGCGTCCTTGGCCGCATAGGTTATGTAGACTAGATTCAGAGGTACCTCCCATGTGTTCAGGTTGTCTTCTTTCATATTGGCGTATCAGGGGTCGATGATGGTCTCAGCAAGGTCAACCACGGAGTCCTTCTTCTGCCCGTTGCTGATGATCTTGTATTGCTTTTGGATGTCGACAAGCTTGTTGCACCAGATGGCCGAATCGTCGCGTTCTTCCTTCTCTCCATCGTAGTGAAGGTGCAGTCGGTGCTAGCGATGAAATGGGCGAATGCTCCAGAACCTGGTGCAGCCATAGGACTGAGGCGAGGCAGAGCTTCACCGAGTCCATATCATTGGTGTACATCACATTCAACTTGGTGCAGCCATAGGACTGAACAGTGAACTCAAAGGGGAACTCCTTGCTGATGTCCATATCCAGCAGGCTCACCCCTCGGATCGCCACTGGAGTCTCTTCGAGTGAACGAGTGTGTAGGCGGCGGCAGTAGTTCGTTTTTCAGCTCGTGGGGAACTGGATTCAACAGTAAGCTGAGTGTGTAGAGGCGATAACAATTACTACCCCTCCCTCGTCCACTGCATGCCCGGCAGAAGATGCACCCTCAGCCACACGTCGGTTCACGAGCGGGCCTGTACTGGTAGTGTAATAACAGGAGTTAGTGGTCACTTTACTTAAATTTAATTAGCTTTAGTAGAAATTTATACTTAAAACAAGAAATGCATTCGCTCGTTCTATCAGTGCCGCAGGATCAACATGCACAACAATTAGAATTATTATTCTCAGGACGCACACGATAGCACATTTGTCGCACTTTCACAAAGATACTACTACCAAGTTTGAACTGTTTGTTATGGTTGTTGTCCTCTGCATCATCATGCCGTGTTTCCCAGCTTGCAAGATTCAGAACCAACAAATAAGATCCAAATAATAAGTACAACAAAGATGCCTACACATCTCATTGATTCCCAGCTTGCAAGATTCAGAACCAACAAATAAGATCCAAATAATAAGTACAACAAAGATGCCCACACATCTCATTGATTCCCAGCTTGCAAGATTCAAAACCAACAAATAAGATTCAAATAATAAGTACAACAAAGATGCCTACACATCTCACTGATTCCCAGCTTGCAAGATTCAGAACCAACCCATTAGAGCCTTTTGATAAAGTGAATATCGGGATTAAATCCATCTTGGCTAGCCATGTCATACAATCGAAGAACTTGGCGAATGCTCTTGACCGTCACAACATCTATAGTTGAGTATTCCTGTTTGCATAGCATGTTTTCATAGCACAGACAAGGAGATAGGAGAGCATGATTTCGCTTTACAGCGGCCTCCTTGAACTCAACCTCCAGCTCTACTTGGATGAGGTCTGCCTGGACTTCCATGATTCAATTCATGCGCCTTTTTCTGCAGTTGACCTGAAGTGAAGCAAAGATTGCATCATTCAGCTAGCAAGAAGTACTTGCTCTTGTGAGCTGGCAGGTTCTTCTTTAGTAGTTGCACTAAAATTGAGGAACATTAAGGTTGGCTGTCCGGCTCATGTAAGGTGCACCTATAATTTTCTTATCCTTTTGTGTAGTTCCACTAAAATAAAGTGCCATTGTGGTGACAGTGACGGCTCCATCTTGCAAAGGCTAATAAAATGTTGCACGAGATTACCAGCAGAACTTGACGGAGATTTTGGAAACTCCAATCACCATTTTGTGTAGTTCCACCAAAATTGAGAGATGTTGCCCACGTGACATTTTAGTTGAACTACACAAGACACTCATTCCAAAAAAAGTGTTTTGTGCAGTTCACCAAAAGGTCACAATAGCAACAAGGCGAAATGGATATCCCTATCTGCACAAAAAGATAGAAAGTAAACAGTTGCTGGTCAATAAGAATATACAAAACATATACAAAATGAAAAGAAGCATCTTAATTATGTTCATGGAAATCATGCAAGGACGGTAGAAATTTTAAAACGTCAGCAATGCTTCATGTTAGCAGAAGCATTACGATCAACAATGAGATTCCTCAAATATGGGATTACTTTAATGGTGGCATTGCTTGTTTACCAGACACAGTAAATCAACAACAGCTAAAGAGTTGGTTTAAGGGCATGGGATCGTGGGGACACCAGGACACTCAGCGGCGTAAAGGAGCAACTTACTTATCATACTGGGGAAAACAACAGGAGTGCCATTGTACTATGTGAGGGCAGCAAATCTAATCCTGGAGACCTTGTACTATGTGAGGGAAGCAAATCTAATCCTAGATACCTTTTACTATGTGAGGGCCACAAATCTAATCCTGGAGACCTTTTACTATGTGAGGGCAGCAAATCTAATCCCGAGACCTTTTACTATGTGAGGGCAGCAAATCTAATCCTGGAGACCTTTTACTATGTGATGGCAGCAAATCTAATCCTGGACATACTCTGTTGACTTGTCCACCAGCCGCCACTTTCTATCCTTTTTTCAACCAATAATAGATCCGTTCCTTATCCAGTTTGTACTGCATTTTCCCATTATTTCCCTTTTCAACCAAGAGACCGGTTGGGTATCCGGTCTCTACTACTTTCACCATATTATTTCCTCTTTGAATGAAGTCCTAGATTCATGCTACAACTTTCCCCCCTTTCTTCGTTGTTTGAACAAAGCCCTAGATTCGAATGCATGAAGTAACTTTACCTCTAATAATACTAAAAATTTAGGTGGCTTTGGAAGAGCTGATGGGAGTAGAAAAAGATGCACATGCAGACACGTGGGGAGTTGGGGCAGTAGAGTAAGGCCGCTTTCGAAGAACTTATACCTAAGGGTCGCCGGGATGTCGGCGGCGGCAGGTCGGATCTGCGGACAATACGGCAGGGTGGAAGAAGGGTCAGAGGACTTCTCGAGCCGGCCATGTGTCGGAGAGAACGACACGGGCAGAGGATCGGGCCCCTCCGGCATCTGTGGGTTTCCTCCCTCAGCGTCGATGACCACGTGAACGATGCACCTTTTAGTCCTCCACACACACCGGCCGAAGGGATCCGTCCGGATCTGTGACCAGCGGTGAGCAGAGAGAAAATGTTGCTATCGTTGTCTTGTTTATATCTGGAGAGGATGAGAGAATGAAGAGAGCAACCCTCGTAAAGCAAGCGCTCAGGCCCCTGCGTCCATATATAGTGGAGTGATTATCTTTTTTCTCTCCACAACAAGCGTTTCAATTTGTGTATGTGGCATTAAAGAAAAGAAACTCTCTATTTAAGGTAACTACTGTACGACTCCTACTTACTACTACTAGTAGTACTACAGTATTGTTCACTTGTGCTCCCCGCCCCTCCATTCATTGAACAACCCCACGGGTGAATAAACATACAGTAAGTACTGTATTTATATAGAAAGAACAAGCTCGAACTATTTTCGCGTAGTTAAAAGTTGAGGGCGAGGCTTTTCCCGGGCAGTACGCGCGGCAGTTTTTGGGTAGGGCCAGAAGACTAGTTTAATTTTTTTAAACTTAGAGACGGCCACATAGCATGGAGCCGATCCCAACGGTTTTAAGCTTACAGGCACGGTACACGCTATCCTAGACTACTCTACACATGAAACTGCCACACGAGCATGCGGGCTGCGCTTGGCTCTTCGCCTCTTCGGGAAGTCGAACAATGATGGAATACTACTACACTGGAGGATTACTACAGTACGCTTCTGGTCATATGACACTGATTAAACTACTGCATGTCCACCGCGTGCGGGAGGGAGAGCGTGTAGCGAAAGCTTCTCCTAGTCTTGCCAGCCACCACGCTCATGGGCGAGGGAGGGACGCTCCTACCTTTGCGTGCATGACAGGTGGGCCCGACAGGTGTGTCGCCAACCTGTCATATAGCCAAAGGCAGGTGCAGTTAAGTCCGCGAGGGAGAGGATAATCAAACTTCTCGTTGATGTACGAGTTGACGCAACACATCAAAGCACTGCACTCGATATATTTCAATAATTTGCGTGTGTGACTCCCAGATGCAGAGGCCGGGGGTCATCATCCTCCTTTTCGAGAAAAAACAGACGCATGTGTGAGAGGACGTGTGTGTGCATGCACCTCTTCTCTTCCTGTATAACGTACTACTAAATTCAGAGTACAAGTTTTTGTGGGTGGCACGATGGTGCGTGCGAGAAGTCCCGAGAGATAGGTTTAATGCGTCTAAAAAAAAGACTAGCCTAGAGTCCGCCACGCGGCTATTGTCTTTCTCAAAAAATTATGTTTATCAATGCATTAATTGCAATGCATGCATGCATAAAGTACATGCATTGATCAATTTCTCTTAATAATTGCACGCAATGGTTTAATGCACCTTGGAATCTGAACATGTGTTGGGGAACAACCAAATTGAGCCTTATTATAAAATGGAAAAACTAAAATTTTGAGATAAGCCCTATAAAACCGGAAAGGAGGGAGTAGAAAAAGAAGTACTCCATCCGAGAATAGTGCCGCACTTCGAAACTAGAACCGTCAATAAATTTTGAGCTTGCGTCTCGTCACATTCCAAATTACTCCACGCTATATTGAATTGCAAACCTGTTCACACCGATCACAACCTAAATGGTTTCCCACTTAGGAGCGTATTAGTACTCGGTTATAAATACTAGTATGCCAAGATGACTGCACATTCCTCCTCAACTCCTCATCCACAAAAACAAACAAGTCATTCAGCATCCTTCCCTTGCGTCTGCCATGGCCAGCATGAGTTCTGGGTCGAGAGATTGCCACCAGGGAGAGGTGAGCATGGCAGCGGAAGCACGAGAGATGTCCCGCCTCACTGCGAGAGCAGCCGACATGTCCCGCCGCACGGAAGTAGCAGCACAGAGGTCCCGTCGCGCCATTGATGCAGCAGACTGGTCCGGCCGCGCCACGAAAGTAGCAGAAATGTCCCGCCGCGCCGCGAAAGTAGCAGAAATGTCCCGCCGCGCCACGAATGCAGCAGAGATGTCCCGCCGCGCCGCGGCGGCCTGGGAAAATTTCTCGCGGGAAGGCGATGACTGTTACAGGTGCATGCATGCGATCGTCCATAGCCAGATGGATCAGATCTCCGGCTCGGTGAGGTTGCAGGATGACATGATAGCCTCGTTTGAACAGGCTACCGGCGTCATCCGGCAACTAAGGGAGGGCAATGAGAGGCTCCGGGCCAAGCGCGACCTGCTGAGGGAGAAGATCATCCGAAGTGCAGACCAGCAGGAGGAGACTAGTGCCTTGTTGAAGAGGACCAGCGTCATCGTCAAGAAACTTATGGACGAGAATGACATGCTCCGCAACGAGCGCCAAAGGCTGGTGGAGGAATCCATGGATGTTCTCAAGCAGCGTCTTGAGGACATGAAAGAGCTCATCGCCGCTTGCCGCGGAGACTAGTTTCCTGGTTTCTTTTGATGTAATAATCGGTTTAGGATGTGGATTGTGCCGTCGGTTGTGAAAAGTTGGGTTCTAGCGCGGATGTTTGGCCTTTGTTGGCCTCTTGGGATGTTGCGATTTCAATCTGGTAGCTTTTAGTCCTTCGTATTAGGCTGGAGTTGTGCTGAACTTCTTGTGAATTGTGGTGGTTTTCAGTAATGAAAATCGGAAGGGGCAAGCCCTTCTTTGATCAAAAAAGAAAACTTAATCGTCCTTATATATTCACCAGTCTTGCTATAAGTCGCAGTAGATGCTATATAGGTTTGTCGGATCTTACATCAAGATCCGTGCTTTCAGACTTTCTTTTTTCTCTCTTAAATCTCAGTCGAGTGAGACATAGGCACGCCACTAAACAGAGGCTCAGGCGCCATTAATGGATACCTTGGGAGAGATCTGGACGGCAGATGGAGGTCAAAGGGCTCTCCTCCCGATAAGCACGCGCAGGGGTCTGATCGCACGCCTCTCGTACTCAAATAGCTACCCTGCACGGCGCCTCCTAGCTAATAAAAAATGGGGGCGTGGCGGCACATAAATGGTACTAGTAAGTAGAACGCCCACGGTTTCAATAAAACTTGTGTTTCTGATTGTAACGTGACAACACTTGTTCCAAAATGACTTTTTTGATTGTTAATGTGTGCGCCTACGCAAATCAGACTGCAAATTTACCACAACATGTTGGTGCCATGTCATGGCACCAAGCCAAGTTTCATTATTTTCAGTTTTGGATTTACAGGAATTAAAAAACTAAGTTTCTCAATGTTTCCAACCCAGCCACGACACCCAAAATTTTGAATTTCATTCCCATTTCTTGCATGGAACCTAGAAATTTACCCGAGGACACACATGTGATTTTTCAACCAACTTTGGTGCACTGGAACATGTGCTTGTATTTCAAATTTGAATTATGCACACAAAGGTGACACGTTCCCTCCCAGAACCACGAGCCTTCTTGAGAGAAGCTCCGATTTGCAAGAAGCTTATACCAAAATTTGTTCCTATTCGGCCAATTTTTTTTTACCACGGCATGGTACTACCATGACATGACACCATGCCAAGTTTCATGATTTTAAAACCAAGTTTCTCAATGTTCTCGACCGAGCCATGATGCCCAGATGTTTTAATTTTATTCTCATTTTTTGCATGGGAACTACTCCCTCCTTCCATCTTTATAGGGCCTATTGTGTTATTCAAGACAGCCTTTGACTATTGACAAGATTCATAGCACATGAGATGTATACTATGAAAATTATATTATTGGAAGCTCCTTTGACATACAAAATTGAAGGTATGCTTTGTGTAAGTTGCATGTCATATATTATTGCTCTAATGTTTGGTCAAAGTTAGCCTCGAAAAACGCATTAGAACGTATATAGATGGAAGGAGGGAGTAGAAATTCACCCGAGGACACAAATGTGATTTTTCAACCAACTTTGGTGCACGGGAGCATGTGCTTGTAGTTCAAATTTGAATTATGCACATTAAATGACCAAAAACTCAATTAATGTGTAAATAAGGCCAAACGAAGCCGGAATAATTCCAAAATTTAACAGGGCACTCATGTAGTTCTATGTTGCCTTTGTAAATAAACTCAAGGGGGGCAACGTATATCATTTCGCACTCAAAGGTGGCACGTTCCCTCTCAGAACCACGAACCTTCTTGAGAGAAGCTTCGGTTTGCAAAAGCTTATACCAAAATCTGTTCCTATTCGGCCAATTTTTTTTACCACAACATGGTAGTACCATGACATGACATCCATGCCAAGTTTCATGATTTTCAGACATGTTTTGGATTTACAAGAATTTTAAAACCAAGTTTCTCAATGTTCTCGGCGAGCCACAATGCCCAAATGTTTTAATTTTATTCTCATTTCTTGCATGGGACCTAGAAATTCACCTGAGGGCACAAATGTGATTTTTCAACCAACTTTGGTGCACGAGAGCATGTGCTTGTAGTTCAAATTTGACTTATGCACATTAAATGACCAGAAACTCAATTAATGTATAAAATTGACAAATGAACCCGGAATAATTCCAAAATTTAACAGGGCACTAATGTAGTTCTTTGTTGCCTTTGTTAAGAAACTCAAGGGGGTGCAGCGTATATTGTTTCACACTCAAAGGTGGCACGTTCCCTCTTAGAACCACGAGCTTCCAAATTGGCCCAATTTTTTACCACAACATGTTAGTGCCATGACATGACACCATGCCAAGTTTCATGATTTCCACGCGAGTTTTGGATTTACATGAATTTAAAATCAAAGTTTCTCGATGTTCTCGGCCGAGTCATGACGCCTAGATGTTTGAATTTCATTCTCATTTCTTCCATGGGACCTAGAAATTCAACCAAGGACACACATGTGATTTTTCAACCCACTTTGGTGCACCGGAGCATGTGCATGCAATTCATATTTAGATTATGCACATTACAAGTCCAGAAACTCAATTAATGTATAAAAAGGCCAAATGAACCCGAAATAATTCCAAAATTTAATAGGGCACTCATATAGTTCTATGTTGCCTCTGTAAATAAAATCAGGGGGAGGCAGCGTATATCGTTTCGCACACAAAGGTGACACGTTCCCTCTCGGAACCACGAGGCTTGTTGAGAGAATCTCTGGTTTTGCAAGAGCCTTATACCAAAACTTGTCCCAATTCAGCCAAAAATTATACGTATGAAAATAGGGTTTAGATTATCCCAAACATCTCGCTACCTAGACCAATAATGTACTATGATTTGAATTCAACATAAAATGGATACAAATATTTGAATTGGAGAGCGTATGGTACATGTAGTTCATAGTGAAATATGATTACTGCTATATGTATGTTTTTTGTTATCAAGATAATATTTAAATTATTGTATAACTTGACAACAATCATATTCAAATAAGGAAAATTGATTCAAATTTAGTCCATATGGTAGACGACAATATATATGTTCACATGGTGGAGTAAAATGTTCATATATGATGGAAGATCAAAATGTACGACTGCATCAATTATAAACTGCAAGGTCACCTAACGATATATTCGAATTCAACATAACATGGATTCAAAAATTGAAATGCGAGATCATGGCATCTGTAATCATATAGAAAGGTTCATTACTCTTTCTTTGGTCGGAATTGATTTGTTTTTTGTTGTTGTGGAGGGAAGTGCGAATCGATTTGGTACTGTGCAGGGTAATCTTGTTCTCCCGATTTTTTTTACATTTTTCTTGTAGTTTTTTCAACGGCATCTATAGCAATATAGTAAAAGGGGACATGACTCTCTTGTGTCTTGTATGAATTGTTTTTTTACACGTTAAGTTTGTTCTGCCGAGCAAGGAATCCGCACCTTGTTATCCCAAAATTTTCAAGCTCAAGTATCTTCTGTCTCACCTGCTTTGAAACTCCTGCTTCTTCAACCCGCGACGCGCCTTGTTATCCCGAAATTTGGACGCGCACGAGAACTCCCTCCTCATCTGAAATCGCTCCCGCAGCCCAGACATGCGAAATCCCCCTTCTACCCCTCAGCCGGAAATGAAGCTCCCCATCGCGGTGTCAAAACCGGTGGGGGTACGCTGGTAACTTACCCTACATTTCGGACAAGCGCATCCCTAAGCTTGGCCCCCCCTCCCCCTTCGCCCCCCATTCGTACACCGAGGCTGCCAAAACCTGCGAAACCCCACGCTCCTCCGTCGGCCTCCCGACCGCCGCCCAGCCGGAGACTCTTCCCCGACTACGTCGTCCACCGCACCGGATGAGGATCCGTTGTCGATCTCGTCGTCCCGCCAGATCAGCCGCCCCGTCCTCCACCTCCAAGGAGCTGCCCCGATGTTCACCTCGTCTATCACGCCACCTCAATCCCCACAGCGCCGTCTTGACCTGCCCCACCGAAACCGCGGCATGCTCACAAATTCCTCCGATGAAGACGAGGCCAAATCGGCGCCACCAAGGAGGTGCTGCACTCACCGCTGCATTTTATCTTTTATTCGATCTCACGGGGCTGCCAGTGCTCGATACCGAGCAGACATGGCGTGTCTCCATCGATGGCGCCGTCGCCGGCCACATCATCCACGGCGTCTCTCCCCCATGTCGTTGCTTCCTCGGCGGTGACTTCCACAACGGCACTAACTGCAGCTGCTCCAGCGCTCGCTCGTGCTGCGGCTCTGTTCTTGCTATCGGTCGTGCTACTGCACTGCTCCTGCTTTCGTTCGTGCTACTGCTCTGCTCTTGCTCTCGCTTGCGCTGCTGCTACTTCTACACAACCTCCGGCATGTCAGGACCCCGACTCAATGTTACATCGATCTAGCCTGTAACACCTCATATCACTTTGCGGCCTCACGCACGGTATTCCCACGGGTGTCGCCTTACCTTTGCCCGGGACCGTTTGCGCCTTTTGGCTCACGTATATGATGATGTCGCTAGCATCCATATGATAAGGAGCCCGGGCTGACATGACTAGTCGTAAACCCAAAGTGGCACAGGCTTACAGGGACAGGCATCCATGACCCAGCATCGAACGTGTCGGTCATCAGCAAGTGGGTCCGGGCTGTAGCACTGGGCTAGCAGGACTCCGGTAAACCGGGCTGTAGCGGGCTAACAGGGCTCCGGTACTCAATGCGTGACATTTCCCCGAAGGGTCAGACACAGGAACGAAGAGGGACACATGCCGGCCAGCCTAAGTGTTCCGGAGCAGTAGCAAGCTACCATGGCTCAATGGAAACACTAGGAGACGTTTCCCGGTAAGAGAGGCTACTAAAGATAAACAACTAGATAGTCAGATCCCACACATACCAAGCATTTCAATCATACACACAATATGCTCGATATGTGCAAATACAACAAGGCATCACAACATGACTCTACGACACAAGTACTTTATTTAAAGGCTCAGAGAGCCATACATAACATACATACAAGTACGGGTCACATGACCCACATTCAAGTCATACAATCATACAAACCAGCAGCGGAAGTAACTTGTCTGAGTACAGACAACTAGTAAAATAAAAGAGGCTTGGAAAGCCTAGCTATACTACATGGACCTTCACAAGCTCAGGATTACCACCTGGGCCTTAGTCTACTCGTCGATGCCAACGTCTACGAAGAACCCATCAGAAGGGGTTGCAGCGCCTTCTGTAAAATGTAAATTATAGCAACATGAGTACAAAGGTACCCAGCAAGACTTACGTCAGATCCTACATACATGCACATTATCAAGAAGGGTTGGTGGAGTTATTGCAGCAAGCCATCTTTGACTCTTGGCTAAACTATCCTACGAGACTCCAACTTGAAATGGTTTTGCGCACACGAGTCCACTACTCACCACTTCAATACACCACCGAGGATCCACCTCCGTCATCCTACGGAAGAGCCATCCTCGGCACTCACGCTTATCTTGAGATTTTTAGTAGCATCCATTCACTTGTCTATGAACTGTATAAGCAACCAAGTAGTCCTTTACCGCGGACGCGGCTATTCGAATAGATCATGTTAACCCTGCAGGGGTGTACTTCTTCATACATGTTTCCACCACTTAGCGTCTGCACACGACATGTGCTCGGCAGACTTCAAGCGAAAGCCGACGTGGGTGTAGACCACGACCTACCTAAACACCTAAGTCTCTAATCCAGGTTTATCGCCTATCCAGGTTCCATCCGCAGGGAGTCCGGCCGAGGTTTCCCATACGGCCCCGAACGATGTGTACAGGGTTCCCGAGATACCTAACGGGTATTCGATACACCGTGCCACGTACCTACCGCATCACAGCCCACCCCGCGGGTCAGCGCTGTCCACGGCCTCCAGTAAGCTACAAACACCAGAAACTACTTGCAACTCCTGGACAGAGGACTAGGGTGAATAAGAAGTCGAGCGGGGTCATATTTCAGGGCCCAATGCATGGTAGTAGCTGAATCTTAAATCACGCATACAGATCTCAGTTCTTAAGGTCGGCTTCAATGAAACAACCCACCATGTACTCCTACATGGCCTCTCATCGATACCTTTACCAAATCATGTTCACCACATCACTCTCATTACCGACATGATCATTTCACTCTAGCCCATCACCCAGATGAACCAGACCTGACACGACTCTAAGCATAGCAGGCATAGCAAGGTAGGAACAACACATACATATGGCTCAATGAATTCCTACACATGCTAGTGGGTTTCATCTAATTACTGTGGCAATGACAGGTCATGCAGAGGAAATGGGTTCAACTACCGTAGCACACAGCAGTTTGAAACGCGTTATCTTAATGCAGTAAAAGAGAGCAAGAGCGGGAACATGGGATGTATCGATATGATCAAATGGTTGGTTGCTTGCCTGATGGATCGATGCACGGATACGGTTCTTCGCTAGGGTAATCACGGTACTCCTCGGAGGCAGAACCTGCCGCAAAGAACACCGATACACAACCATCACCAAACAATGTGCGACAATATGATGCATGCATGAAACATGGCAATATGAGTGTGTTGGGCTAATGCAACTAAAACCAGATGGGTTTGAATCAATTTGAACCAAAGATTCAAATTTCAAACTCATAAATGGCCCTTTAAAGTGTTTTATCTTGTTCTGCACTAAACCTCAAGTTAGTTTGTTTAAACATGCATGAAACTAGTACAGATGGATAGATTGGATTTTTCTGATCATTTTTCATATATAATTTGTTTGATTTGGAGCTACGGTTGAATTTATATGAATTTTTGAAGTTTGCAACAATTTCTGGAATTTATAAATCATTTTAGATTTATTTTAAATTCAGAAAAGGTTTACTGCGTCAGCATGAGGTCATGCTGACCTCAGCAAGTCAACAGACCCGGTCTAGGTCAAACCTGATGCGTGGGTCCAGGGTGTCAGTGGATAATTAACTAATTTAATTTAGTTTAAACTAATCTGGATAATTAGCAGATGGGGGCCCCACCTGTCATTGACTCAACAGAGTCAACCAGGGCCCACCCGTGGTCAAAGTCAAAATGGCTGCACCGGCGTTTAGCCGCCGGCGAGCCTGACGCGGCGGCGGAAGTGGTTTTGGCCGTTCCGGCCACCAAATGGGTCGCGGAGGGCATCGGGGTGGAGCTGAGGACGAGCCGCGGCTCTTGGTGGAGTCAGTTGGGGTCGGGGTGGTCGGAGTTGGCGCCGGCGACGACCTAGGCGGTCACCGGAGTTCGGGTGAAGGCGAACTCGGGGCTAGGGTGTGCGGTGAGGTGCGGGAAGTGCACGTTTGGACTCAATGCAACATGGTGAGTGCGTTGGACACCGTGAGGTGGCCGGAGGATGGCCGGGAGCACGTCGGCGACGAGATCCGCGGCGGTGCGTGCGGGTGATCTTCGTGTGGTGGCTACACGGCTCGGGGGCGAGAGAGGAAGGGTAGGAGGGGTAGCTAGGCTCACAGAGCACCCGTAGAGGCCACCGGCAGGGTCGGGGACGAGCTGATGCGGCGACGGCATTGAAAGGGATCTCCGGCGACTGCGAACTCGGGCGAGGTCGGTGCGGTGGACTCAGGCCTCACGAGCACGCGGGGCTCGGTTAGCTCGACGAAGTGGACGGCGGCGGAGCTCCTGGACACCACGAGATGGAGCACGAGCGGCGGGGAGTGCGGCTACAACGGTGGAGCATCGGCGGTGGCGTCGGCCATGGCTGGGGAGCGCGAGGGGGAGGAGCTGGAGAGGAGAGGGGGCGTTTGGGGGGTTCGAGGGAGAGAGAGGGGTCGATCCACGTCGTTAGCCGGGTGAGTGGAGCGGCGAGGCGGCGAGCAGGTGCGTGGCATCCATGCGGTGCTCGCCGTCGAGCACCTTGCCTGCCTGCCTGGCCGGCAAGCAGCTCGCTGGCGCGGCGCTGGGCTGGGCCGGCAGGTGGGCCGGGTTGCAGGCGCCAGGTAAGTCCTTCCTTTCTGGTTTTTTTCCTTTTTCTATTTTTCTGCAACTTTGTTGAATTATTAAAAATACCTAGGCAACTCCTAAAATCACCAAACTGCTCCTGGTCCAAAGTTGGAATATTTCCAACATGAAAGATTTCAGTTTAGGAATATTTGAGCACTTGAAATATTTTATATAATTTTAAATGCCCAAATTCAAATACTTATCATTTAATTCAAAGACCCTAAGATGACCTAGAAAATTGTGCAACACTTTTGGCAGAGGCTCTGAACCAAGACAAAAATGATGGGCATTTTAGAAGGGCATTTCAGGTTCATTGAAAAAGTTTTTAGTAAACCCTAGTTGGTTTCAGAGGGGGCTGGGGGTTCTGACATCCCCATTTCAAGTTTCTGATGAAAGGATAGACATGATGCAACACTCTAATGCATGAACTAGCTAGGGTGTGACACGGCAGCTACAGGAGTTGCTGCTTTAGCACTCGCTCGCGGTGCTACTGCACGACTTGCTCTCTGCTAGTGCATTCCCTGCTCGAGCGTCTGCTGATTTAGATCACTGCTTCTCTGCTACTAGTGCTCGAACGCCCTAAACATCTATTGCAATGCTCTGTTACTAGTTCAATCAGTTTCGATAGTAAAATTCAGTTTCGACTGTGAAGTTCATTTTCTTCAGTTAAGTTCAGAGTGAACAGTACTTACAGCATCTGTCGGAGCGGCCGTGGCGCGGCTGATGCGTTTTACATCTAGCACTTTTTGGTGATGTATTTTACATCATCTATTGCAGATGATATTAGGGTCTTCAGATTAACATTGTCCGTCTTGTCATGCTTCAGCCTCGTCGCCGTACACCTTAGCAGAGATGCTCCAACGACGGAACCATCCATCATAGCGGAGCAGTACCCTCGGCGCCATTTCTAGAGGCCTCAGATCTTCTTCCCCGCCTCCGACAGTCACACTAGCATCATCACCATCCTCCACGTCCAACCTAATGATGCTGAGGTCCACAAGGCTATGCCAAAGAGGTTGTACACTCGTCGCATCACTTTGTTTCTCCATTCCTCTGTTCTTCCAATTCATGTGAGCCAAACACCCAGGTTGACTGAAATCCTATGTTTCCAAATGCTCTGTTTTACACATGCATTCCTATCCTTTTCCTGTGTTTTTCCTGTCCCTGCGTTTATAGAATCCTCCAATTCTAAGGAGCCCTTACAGATTTACTCCATTTTCAGATAGGCGTCAAAGAAAACTCTGTGTGTTATGTCCTGCTCCTGCTGTGCCGTCATCCACCCCACCTGAGGTGCACCATCGACAGAAGTGTTCACTGCAGCAGAGATCCCCCCTGCAGACTTCCTTTCACCGCCTCAGATCATCTTCCCCGTTGCCAGCAGCCACGCCAACTTCATTACCATCATTGACTGAGCAGATGAACCCGAGGACTACACAGTTTCGGAAGAGAGGTAGCAGTCTTTCGTGTTTGCTTACGTTATACATCGGTTATTATTACCTGCTACTTTATCATTCAATCTTGAGTTTTGAATTGCCTATGGGTCTCATATCGAGCCAGCAACGAATAATATCTGTCTACTATCTGGTTCATCTGGGGTCTTCTATGTGGTTCATGTTGGGTGGGCAACAAAAAATAGATGATCCATTGTCTATCTTTTTAATCTGAAGCTATAATCTACCTGCTATCATTAGTTTTGGATCCATACACTCGTTTGCTACCACCAGTCTTGATTTTTGTATGCACCCCTTAGGCCTTACAAAATCTAACTATTTTTTTATTATGCATGTCAGATATTGTACACAATCCTACTGAACATGTAGAGAAAAAGAGAAGACTGTTGCGTGCGAATATAATGTCATGCAGATGCCGCTCCATGGTGGGCGAAGTGCCCCCCCCTCCTGCATTTCTAGATTGTATTCCAGAGGAAGACAACTATTCAGATGGAGATTCAAAAGGAGCCGACCACGCCTGTTTACCACCTGAGGTGTTTGCTCTAACCTGGCATGCTGATGTTGGTCATATCATGCATATGGCGCCTTGCATTGCTTACATTATACATCTTATATGTCATCAGCTTAGTTTAGGTTTGCTTTGTCTGAATGCCACCTGTTTGGTTTCTTTATCATACTCCCACCATTCCTAAATATTTGTCTTTTTAGAGATTTCAACAAGTGACTACATATGGAACAAAATGAGTGAATCTACACTCTAAAATATGTCTATATACATCCATATGAGGTAGTCCATTTGAAATCTCTAAAAAGACAAATATTTAGGAACGGTGGGAGTATATGGGAATTATGCAATGCCATCTTCTTTAGCCAGGCATCATATACGTGAATCACCATCCTGTTTAGCCAGTCACCGTATATGTGAATTGTATCGTGCCATATTTTTTTCCATAATGTATTCCATTTGTCAACAATGTTTATACATTCATCTACTCTTCCTGTGCATTAGCCATTTGAGTCGGTCATGGGAAAATCTAGAGTGAAAACAAGGTCTTGTGAGCAGTCAGTGCTACCTGTCGATGCAAATTTCTTGCTGGTTACAGATAGCTCCTCAGAGGAGGATTCAGAGAGAGATGACCAGTTGTATTGCCCCCCCCCCCCGAGGTGCATTCTCTAACTTGGCTGGGTTATATTGCTCATATCATGCATATGGTGTCTTGCATTGCCATGCCATCTGCTTAGATTAGACATGCTTTGTGTGAATGCCTCATGTTTGCTTTCTATATCAGATATGTGAATTATGCAATGCCATGTTTTTCAGCCAGTTATCATATATTTGAATTATGCACCGCCATGGAGCCAGGCATCATATATGTGAATTATCACATGCCATCTTTTTTTTCATTACGTATTCCATTTGTCGACAATCTGTGTATATTGAACTACTCTTCATGTGTATCAGCCATTTGAGCCGGTTATGGAAAAATCTAGAGTGAAAACAAGGTCTTTAGACCAGGCAATGGTACCTGTTGAAGCATATATCTCGATGGTTACAGGCAGCTCCTCAGAGGAGGATTCAGAGACAGATGACCAGTCATATATCCCACCTGAGGTGTATGCTCTAAGTTGCAATGTTTATATTTCTCATATGATGCATATGGTATCTTGCATTGCTTAGTTTAGACATCATATGCACAATATTGAATTCTATCTGCTTAGTTTAGAGATCATACATGCGAGTGTCAGCTGCTTAGTATATGAATCAACTATGTCAATTATATCATGCCATCCTGTATACTTAGACAACATGTATGTGAATTATTTCATCCCAACCTATTTTAGAAAGACATCATATAGTTTTGTCATGTCATCCTGTTTAGGTACTCATCATATGTTGAATTATGCCATTATATCCTGTTAAGTTATCCATCATATATCTGCAACTGTGTCATGCTATCCTGTTTAGTTAGGCATCATATATGTGAAATTGTGTCATGCTGTCCTATTTGGTTAGACAACATATATGTGAATTACCACATCTGTCTATCATACAATGTCTGTACGTTCAATTTCTTTTCTTGTTTATCGGCCATTTGAATTGGAGGGGGTGATGGTAGTATCTAGGGGAGCAAAAACCCGTTCTTCACAAAAGACAGTGCTACCCATCGATGCAGATAGAAACATGGTTGTACTGGCCCACAAACTAGCCCCACCACACATAATCGAGACTCTTCCAGATTGCACACTTACACCGTTGGGCAGAGAACTAGCTACAACCCATCTAACCGCAACCCCAACGGATAGTAACCCACTTATAGTTGACAAAGCACCATGTCCACCACAGAGTAACCTCACACGAGCAGTTTGTAAAGCTAATGCAGTGCCCAAAGCATGAAGACCACCACAGCTAACCCAAACTCCACGTTTAAAGCAGAAGAGCAACTATTCTCAGGTCAGATTCCGTAGCTATGGTCCATACTCCTTTGCTGTTGCATCACTGTATTTACTCATACCAACTACTTTCGAATTTGAAGGATCCAATTGAAACTCCAATGGCGCAACATGTATGTTTTAAACCTATTTCTTTAACTAGATTGTTGTTCTAACTTCTTGCTCTATGTTGATTTCAGTTTAAGTTGTATAACCAGTTATGTTCTCATGTGATGCACATTACAAGTGCTGCCAATGCTATGTAGTTTCTCACACTTATATTCTGTCTATGCTGCTGTGTCTTAAAAATATATGAGTTGAACTGTGTCTCTATCTTGATTAGGGAACATAAACTAGAATGACATGGACAATACAGTGACCATAGTACATAGATATATGTTTGTTTCATGCTGTTATCCTGTCCACCTTACTACTGAACCGGTTTACCAAAATGAGTTTCGTATACTACAAGCTAAACATGTGATGTGTCTGCTTGTTTCTCTTGTAGTACGCAAATAGAATATTGGAGAAGAGCACCCCCACTATGCAATGGTAGAGAAAGTAATGCAGATAAGGTTCAAGATAGTGAGACAACCCTGTTGGTCTCCAAGAAAGGTGATAAAAACGATCTTGTAGACAGTGAGGAAACCCCACAGTCCTGCATTGATGTAGTGTTCGAGTCACTGGCTAGTACCGCTGGCACAAGCTCTTCGAACTCGCTGCCTAAATCACTTCGGCTTCTTCAGTCTCAGCTACAAGCTGAAAGGCATCAGTTAGCTGTGCTACGGCAAGAAGTCGAAGGACTGAGGAAGTCCCTGCAGAATTCAGATGCGTACTTTCTTGTGCAACAACAACCGCTGGAGGATTTAAGCGCCAAACAAGAGAAAGTTAATAAGCTTGCTAAGCATCTTGCCAGCATTATGGGTACCCAGGATATTGTTTCTTGAACTCTTCTGAAGTGGTTTCAGTTCTGGACTTGCTTTGTTGCGGCGTTTATATGCTGCTTTGTTCCCTATATTTGCACTGGTGGCGAACTTTGATGCCCAGTGGATGTAATATGTGTAATAGCCGTGATAGCCTAGCATAAGTTGCTTACTTATTTATTTCCTTGTTGTCTTGTTTATTTGTTTGCTTGTAGTCAGTGCAGTATGGACACTGGGCCTCGTACGGGCCGTAGAAACAATGGGCCTTCTACGGGCCGTAGAAACAGTAGGCCTTCTACGGGCCGTAGAAACAATGGGCCTTCTACGGGCAGTGTCATCAATGGGCCTTATACGAGCCGTATGATCGATTGGCCAAACATGGGCCAATAACAGGCCGCATTATGGCCGTAAACGGGCTAGAGTTGGAATCGTCCATTCATGGGCCGACCATAACGGGCCATCGTTAATAGGCCGTATTTGATGACGCTATGAAAACTGCCCAACATATTAACGGACCACAAACGGGCCGACTATAACCACGGGCTGAATTTGGCCCACAAGAAGAAAATGACAGTAACGGGCCATAAGTAAACGAATGCTGGAAATGATCCCAAGAATAAATGGGCTCTGAGAAGGCCGAAAGATAACATGGGCTGGAAACGGCCCAACAGAATAACGGGCCGTTAATGGGTATAAAGTGATACACTATTCATTACGGGCCAGTTTCACCATGGGCCGTTAATAGGTGTAAAGTGATACACTCTTCATTACGGGCCAGTTTCACCATAGGTCGTTAATAGGCCAAGAGTTACGTTGGGCCTCATATGGGCCGAAAGACGTCATGGGCCATACATGGGCCAGAAGTGAAAACGGGCTGGAATCATATTGGATGGCCCAGATGACGCTACTGGACCTAATTCGGATAGGCGTAACGGGCCTTGGGTTAGCGGGCTGTAAATGGGCTATATGTGAACAAGCCGTTAACAGGCTTTCCATGGGCCGTCCCACCACCTTTTGACCAAGTCAAACGGGCCGACCTTTTCACAGGAATGGGCCTTTGTTGGGCCGTGCCATGTGTCAATGTATCATAGGCGCCTTCTATCCAATGAGTGGATGACATCTGTCCCAACGATGAGCCGACACGTGTTTCCTCCAGCCAATGATGATTTTACACGTGGAAAATCCCCATTGGTCGGGGCTATTAATGGGTTATCAGATCCAAAACCCGACCCAATAGCTTAATGGTGTTCCGTTACGGTGGATGCCATGTGTCTGTCACCCTTGATGAAAGCACTTCTGTGACGCGTGATTTATCATCATGGAAGTGGACACTTCCATGATGATAATTTTGGTAATGTCATGGAACACTTCTACGACAGCACAGGTATGACTATCTTGATTCTGTCATAAATTTGTCATGGATGTACATGCATGACAAAAAACGCGACCTACTATGACAAACACGTATCATCATGGAAGTGTATTTTTTGTAGTGACTGCATCATATCAAAAAGGACAAGCATTGTTAACGTAAGATCAACATTGTTCAGAGTATGAGTAGGATAATGCAAGAAACAACATTGATATGTCCTTGTTGGAACTGGGAGGAAAATACAGGGAGATGTATATTGGGTTTGAAAATATAGAAGTGTCATGCATGGTTATACTCATGTTATCTCGCAATCAATTCTTCACATGAAACTACCATGTCATGCATGTTATGTAATCATGTTCTGTTGTCACAAACAAATTCTTCAAGGAAACTAACAGACCATGCATTGTTATATACTCATGTTCTGTGGGCAAATTTTTTGTGAGGATATTATTCTAGCCATTGATTGCTGAAGGGAGAATATAGGTATGTACACATGGTAAGCATTAGAGGATTTCACTACTTCCAAATATAGAGTTCTCCATATGCAAATTTACTTCCCTAATGTATGGTTAGATGAAACCAACAGTCTGATGCATGTTTCTACATCATGAAAATGAGGAAACTAACATGGCCATTGTTGCACACTCATATTTAGTAGTATATAGATTACTATAAAATATGGAGAATATCCATATCTTCCCAATCGTTTGATTATTTAGGGGTACAAATTGGTTGTAATGACATCATCACAATCGCATGAATTAACTCATTCAAAATATAGCTGATTTACGGTATCTCTAATACATTGCCATAGTTCTACTCAAATTCTGCTCAAACAGGGAGATGCCAATAATCACAAAAAGTTCAGGCAATGTCATGGTGTAGTGATCCGACCTCAGACGGTAAAATCTTTGTGCATAAGTGTCATCCCTGGATCGGTAATGCTGACACACACACACAAAGTACTTGAAGGATTTATAATAGAGTGCAATCACACACTTTATTACATCGAGTGTCTCAAAAGAGAACTTATTACAATAATATGGCTTAAGGTCACCTAAATAATATATCAGCGGAAGGCTTCGAAGGTAAAGCGAGTCCATCAACTCCAACGGCATAGCTGAGTGCACCAACGACCTAGCGCACCTTACTCTTGGTCTGAAAAGTCTGCAACATAATACGTTGCACCCCGAAAACGGGTCAGCCCATGGAATATGCTGGCAATAGCATTGTAGAGCAATGCTGAATAATGGCTACCACTACATGCATATTTGGCTGGTGGAGGCTCTAAGTTTAATTTGCATAAAGCTAATTTTTCCTTACCACAAAGGAATATTTTTTAACTATCATGGTAGTTGCTAAACATTAAGAATGGTAACCCCATCTCAATCCCAAATAAAGTAATCATTAACCCAACAAGTTAATTAAATAAGGTGATAAGATCAACATAATAATTCAAGCACCAGATACTCAAGATGTCCATAATCGGGGACACGGCCAATCATGATTAGTTTGTACACTCTGCAGAGGTTTGCGCACATTTCCCCACAAGTCTCGATCTCCTCCGTTGATTTCTTGCACTGCATGATGTTTGAGAAACGGATGACCGAGACACAGCCTTTCAGAAACATTAGCCCTTTCGACGGGTAAACCGTACCACCTACATCCCCTACATCTACTAGTTTACCACTGAAAGAGGTTATGCAGCATACTCAACTATGCCAGAGCCCATAATGGCTTGTGGCTGCACACGAAAGCTTCCAGCATGAAGAACATTGTGATCCCCTTGAGCCTGGGTGGCGGACCATAGGATGATCACATGGTTTCCCCAGGATCTCCTTGGACAGCACCGGATTGTCCCAAGTGCCCACAAACAATCCACCCAGATGTGTGTTAATGTATCCACCTTAGATAAACCGTTAGTTTATATTAGTACTCACATCTGTCATGAATCACTCAACCAAACCACGTCTACGAGCATAGCATAGCAGTATAAGCATAACGTAGAAGTAACTCCCAGGGTTTGAATGAAAAAGGGCAATAGGTACTACCTCAACTACTACTTCCCAATACCCACATGTTAACAGATCCTACTCATGCAATGTTTGAGGATTGAAACTAATGCAGAAAATCTTGGTAATAAGAGGATATGATCAAAGTGTTACTTGCCTTGGTGATGATCTGAAAACCCTAGTTACTCGTAGTAGCACGCTTCGCACTCCGGAAACTCTATCGCAAATAAACAATAGCATACATAAGCACTCAAGCAATATATGCAAGGTTAAAACTCAAAAGAAAAGATCCAAATCGGTAGTCCAAGAGAAGAGCTTCGATTTGCAAAAAGAATCAATTGAATCGGAGCTACGAAACTCAAACTGCGGTCAAAAGAAGTTCAAATTCAAATCTGCTTGCAACCAAATTTTAAATTGTCAAAACCATGTTCAAGTTGGTTAACTAGAAAGAGGGGTTTGAGACAAAGATTTTTGCATTGGTTTCACTAGATTTGGACGAACGGTTGAAAAATCGTGAGGGTTTGAAGATCAGGGGCTAATCTGCGATAAAAATAATCACAGATAGGTCCCTGGCCGAAACTAAAGTAAAAAAGAAAAGACTAACGAATGAACGTTCGTTAATAGGGAAAAAAATGAGCACATTCGTAAATAGAGGCTTACAGGCGAACGTTTGCTAAATAACGAAACCGAAAAAACCGAGAAAACCGATCTATAAAAAAACCTAGTTAGATCTAGGGTTTACCGAAATAAACCGACGAAAAACCAGGCAAAACCGGTCGGCGGCGGCGGTGGATCTGAACAGCGACGGTAGCGGGCGGCGGCGGCGGTGCGGGGCTTCGGCGGCGGCGGCGGGCGGGGTCAGCGGAAGGGCGGCGTTAGAGCTGCGGTGGAGCTACGGCGGTGCGGCAACGGTGAGGCGGGGTGCGGGCGGCGGTGGCGGCTGGCGATGTGGGGAGGAGAGGTGGCGGAGGCGGCGGCTTATAAGGGGGCGGGGCAGGGCGGCTTGGGGGAGGGGGCCAGGCGGCACGCGGGAATTGGCCGGCTGGGCTTCGGCCGAGTAGGTCCGATTTTTTTAAAAAAAATTCCACCGAAGAAAATCCTAAATAAATATAAAAAATTCTAAAAAATGCCAAAACAAGTTTCACCGTCTAAATAAAATATTTAGAACAAAGTGAACATTTTTCTGGCCTAAAATGCAATTTTGAAGAATGCATATTTTTTTCTAATTCAAATAAAATCTCAAATAAATCCAAATAAAATATTTATTTGATTTTAAAATCTTTCCTCCAGTATTCCCCTCTGATTCGGAGAAGTCATATTATCTCCACTCATTTATTTTAGTATTGGAAATATTTCAGAGAAAAAATTTATTAAAACCAAAATGATCCTATTTTCAAATTTGAGAAAAATTCAAATATCAAAAATAAATTAAATCTCCAACTCTCTCCTTGGGTCCGTGAGTTGCTTAAGATTTCTAGGATCGCAACCAAAATGCAAATAAAATATGATATGCATATGATGATCTATGTATAATATCCAAATTGGAAATTTGGGATGTTACAAATCTACCTCCCTTAAGATGAATCTCGCCCTCGAGATTCGGGTTGGCTAGCAAATACGTGTGGGTGGTCTTTCCGTAGGTCTTCGTCTCATTTCCAAGTGGCTTCATCCTCGGTATGGTGGCTCCACTAAACTTTGCCAAACTTGATAACCTTGTTACGAGTAACTCGGCTGGCAAACTCAAGAATCTTGACGGGTATCTCCTCGTGGGTCAAATCACTATCCAACTGTATCTCTCAGAGGAATATCGGTTATCTCAGCATGGCACTTCTTCAACTAGGAAACATGAAACACATCATGAACTCTCAACGATCCTTCGGGTAACTCCAACTTGTAGGCAACTTCTCCCATGCCTTCCTACACTCGATATGGTCCTACAAATCTCGGGGCTAACTTTCCCTTAACTCCAAAACGTTTAACTCCTCGCAGTGGTTACACACGCAGATATGATCGGTCTCCAATCTCATAGACTACCTCCTTGCGTTTAGTATCTGCATAACTCTTCTATCTGGACTGAGCTACCTTCAGTTTATCTCGAATCAACTTAACTTTCTCTTCGGACTCTTTGATTAAATCTGGTCCAAACAACTAACGGTCTCCAACTTCATCCCACATTAACGGCGTCCTGCATCTCCTTCCATACAAAGCTTCGAAAGGAGCCATCTTCAAACTAGCCTGATATCTGTTGTTGTATGAGAACTCTGCGTAAGGCAAATTATCATCCCAACTAGATCCATAATCTAGCGCACAAGCTCTCAACATGTCCTCCAGAATCTGATTGACTCTCTCGGTCTGTCCATCTGTCTACGGATGAAAGGCTGTACTGGACTCTAGTCTAGTACCCAAAGTCTGGTGCAATTGATTCCAAAACTCCAAGGTAAACTGTGTCCCTCTATCTGATACGATGGTCCTCGGAACTCCATGCAGACATACGATCCTGGTCATATATATCTTGGCCAACTTTGCGCTTGTATAAGTGGTCTTTATCAGGATAAAGTGAGCTACCTTTGTCAAACAATCAACTACTACCCAGATTGAATCGTATCCCGATTGGGTCCTGGGCAATCCGGTGATGAAATCCATGCCAAGCTTGTCCCACTTCCATTCGGGTATCGGCATAGGCTTAGTAATCCTGTTGGTTTCTGATGGTCTGCCTTCACTCTCTGACATACATCACACACTGATACATACTCGGCAATACCCTTCTTCATACCTGTCCACCAGAAACGCTCCTTCAAATCCAAATACATCTTGGTGTTTTCAGGGAGAATCGAGTATGGCGAGTCATGAGCTTCCTGAAGTATTAACTTCCTGATCTCAGCATTATTGGGCACATAAATACGATCCTTAAACCATAAGGTATCGTGCTCATCCTCACAGAAACCCTTGGCTTTTCCTTTGCTCATTTTCTCCTTTATCTCAGCTATTTCCTTATCACCCGTCTGAGCTTCTCGGATCTTTCCCAATAATGTAGACTGAACCTCCATTGTTGCCGCAAAACCCCTTGGAACTATCTCCAAACGTAGCTCCTTGAGATTCTCAGCTAACTCCTGCAGTAATCCTCCGCTTACAAGGGTATTGGCATAACTTTTCCGGCTCAAAGCATCTGCTACGACATTGGCCTTTCCTGGGTGATAATGCAACTTCATATCATAATCCTTTATAAGCTCCAACCATCTCCTTTGCCTGAGATTTAACTCCTTCTGCGTGAAAATGTACTTCAAACTCTTGTGATATGTGTACACATCACATATGTTTCCAATTAGAAAATGTCTCCAGGTCTTGAGCGCATGCACTACGGCTACTAACTCCAAATCATGGGTGGCATAATTCAACTCATGCGGTCGAAGTTGTCATGAGGCATATGAAACAACTCTCCCATCCTGCATAGGTACTCCTCCAAGTCCTAAGCGGGAAGCATCGCAATACACTTGGAAATCCTTGCGTATATCCGGAAGAATCAACACTGGGGCTGTAACCAAATGTTTCTTCAACTCCTGAAAACTAGCTTCACATTCCTCGGTCCATTTGAACTTGGTGTCCTTCTTCAACAACTCCGTCATAGGCTTCGCAATCTTGGAAAAATTCTCAATGAATCTCTGCTAATATCCCGCGAGTCCTAGAAAACTATGGATCTCCCCAACTAAGGTGGGTGCTAACCACTCAATTACAGACTGAACCTTGGTGGGGTCTACTGCTATACCTTCTCCTGATATAACATGTCCAAGAAATCCAACGTCCTTCAACCAAAACTCACACTTTCTAAACTTGGCATACAACTGATGCTCCCTGAGCTTCTCGAGAACTAAGCGCAAGTGTTCCTTGGGTTCCTCTTCATTCTTCGAGTATACCAAAATATCATCAATGAACACCACTACAAACTTATCCAAGAACTCCATGAACACCTTATTCATCATACTCATGAAGTAGGCAAGGGTGTTGGTCAATCCAAATGACATGACAGTGTACTCGTATAGCCCGTACCTAGTGGTGAAAGTTGTCTTAGGTATATCCTTTTCTTGGATCTTCAACTTGTGGTATCCTAATCGCAGATCGATCTTGGAAAATACTTTAGCTCCTTGCAGCTGGTCAAACAAATCGTTGATCATTGGTAGTGGGTACTTGTTCTTGATCGTCACTTCATTCAATGCTCGATAATCAACAACCATCTCAAAGATCCATCCTTCTTCTCAACCAAGAGCACTGGGGCTCCCCACGGTGACGAACTTCGTCGACTGTAACCTTTCTCCAATAACTCCTTAATCTACTTCTTAATTTCCTCCAGATCATTTGCGGGCATCCGATATGGCCTCTTTGATATTGGTCCAGTGCCTGGCAACAACTCTATCAAAAACTCTATGTCTCGATCTTGTTTCATGCCTGGTAGTTCCTCTGTAAATACATCCGGGTAATCCTTCACAACAGGTACTTCCTCCTGAACAACTCCCATGAGAGAATTTACTTGGGTCCTCCTTGGCGCATGCCTAGATCCTTTTTCCCTCCGGGGTGGTGAGTAAAATTGACTTACTAGCACAATCGATGTTTCCTCCATACTTAGATAACCAATCCATGCCTAATATTATATCCAATCCTTGGGACTCCAAAATTATTAGGTCTGAGGGGAAAACATGGCTACCCATGGTCAAGGGTAACTGATCACACCATCGGCTGGCCATATACTCCGCTCCTGGTGAGCTTACTAACATGGGTGACCTAAGGGCTAAGGTTGGTAACTTAAACTTGTCCACAAATCTCCTGATATGTATGAATGCGATGAAACAAGTGCGGTAAATGACTTAATCAAAAACTTACCGATCACTGTGTCAGGCTGATCCTCAACCTCCTCCACATTGATGTGGTTCACCTGACCTCTGGTGAAGGGATTGGGCTTCTTCCCAAAGTTTCCATTTCCATTGCCATTCTTCAACTCAGAACAGTCGTTGGCGTAGTGCCTAGTCTTCCCGCACTTGTAACAGGTAACATGGCTCTGGTCCTTCATGGCGGGCGTTGCTCGGTTGGGGCGGTTCTGGCTACTGCTTCCTCCATTCCCATTTCCATTCTTAGGCCCATTGTGGTTATGGGAACTTCCTCCATTGTGAGTATGGCCTCCATGGTTATGGGTGTAACCTCCGGGGTTAGGGGTATAGCGATGCTTCTGCTGAGCTCCAGAATTATACTTCCCTTGTCCATACTTCCATTTGTGGCTCTCTATCTGCTGTTGTTTGCTTTCAATCATAAGGGCCCTGTCTACCAAATCCTTGTGGTTATTGAATGTTGCCACCATCAACTGCATACTCATCTCATCATTCAGCCCTTCCATAAACTTTTCCTTCTTCGTGGCATCTATGGCCACATCATCTGAAGCATAGTGGGCTAACTTGCTAAACTCATCAATGTACTGCCCCACAGTACGATTTCCCTGGCGTAAGTTGCAGAACTCACGCTTCTTCATATTCATAGCTCCACTTGAGACGTGGGCTATGTGGAAAGCTTGCTGAAACTAATCCCATGTGACATTGGCTATGGGAAAAGTGGCGGTGTAATTCTCCCACCATGAGGCTGTGGGCCCATCCAATTGGTGTGCGGCAAAACGCACCTTCTCTGCATCAGTGCAACCTGTGGTGGTCAACTCCCTTCCAATCCGACGTAGCCAGTCATCATCAACAATCGGCTCGGTGCTACTGGAAAACACTGGTGGATTCAACCTCAGAAAACAGGCAAAGTTATCAACTGGTGGTGGTGGTGGTAGCGGGTTGTTGTTGTTGCCTTGGTTCTGAACTAGTGGTTGCATCAAGGCATTCTGCTGTTGGATCAACTGAGTGAGCTCTGGTGGGAAGACAAATCCGGGGTCACATCTCGGAGGCATCTGATGGGTTTAGAGGGAAGAGAGTAGAATAGAGTGAGGCCTAAGGAGAAAACACTACACATATGCACATGAGACAACACACAATCATATCACACCACTCAATTCAAACAAGGGCACACAATCGATCTAACTATCGTTACAAAATACTCGGACTACTCTATATACATGGGGGAATACTACTGATAATATGGTGGTCATCTAGAAATTTTGATCGGTGGAAGACTCCACGATATCCGCTCCAGCTTCGTATTCGTAATCATCATCACTACTGTTGGGGTCGGAGTCGATGTCGTCGATGATGATGTAGTCCTCGCGATGGTCATCATCTCCTCCTGGCGCGGGGTCTCCCATGAATACTCCTAGCTTCCTTGTCAGGTCATCATTCTTTTCTACTAGTATTGCGATTTCCTCCTCGTATCCGTCGCGTGTAGACTTGAGTTCTTCTTCAAGCTCCCTGTTCCTAGTCATCACCTTCTTCAGATCTATCATGCTTGCGCACATTTGGTTCTCCTGGTGACGAATGTGCTGGTTTAACTCCTGGATGAAGGCTACAATGGACCTGTCCCTTTTGGTGTTGATCATCTCCCATTGCTCATCTGGCACCCACATATCTGGTAGATGGTGTCCTTAAGATCCTTGTGATAAACTTCACCGATGCGTCCCATGGCGATGTGGGTTGCCATTCTCTTTCCTAGACTCTAGGTTGGTGCATCAAAGGAAAACTCTATGGGCTCAGTAACTGGCGTGAATGTCCTTCCTAGAACATGAACTCGAATCATCCAACGCTCCTCTTCTGGCAAAGTGGTGGTGTTGGTCCTGGTGAAGCTTGGTAATTCTGATGTTCAGGTACCTAGTGACTTCCTTCAAGTGTCGTCCAAAAGGGGTGTCTTCATCCGGTTGAGCAAACTTGTTCCTTGAGCCGGCCATCTATAGAGTGGAAAATGGAGACAAGTCAAAATTGAGTAGAGAAGAGTGACCTATGGTTTATCTTAGTGGTCGTGTCCTACAATCAGCGTGTGCTCTGACACCATCTTGTAGTGATCCGACCTCAAACGGCCAAATCTCTGTGCATAAGTGTCATCCCTGGATAGATAATGCTGACACACACAATACTTGAAGGATTTATAACAGAGTGCAATCACACACTTTATTACATCAAATGTATCAAAAGAGAACTTATTACAATAATAAGGCTTAAGGCCAACTAAATAATATATCAGCGGAAGGCTTCGAATGTAAAGCGAGTCCATCAACTCCAATGGCATAGCTGAGAGCAGGGCAACGACCTAGCGCACCTTCTCTTGGTCTGAAAAGTCTACAACACAATCCGTTACAGCCCAGAAACGGGTCAGCACATGGAATATGCTGGCAATAACACTGTAGAGCAATGCTGAATAATGGCTATCACTACATGCATATTTGGTTGGTGAAGGCTCTAAGTTTAATTTGCATAAAGCTAATTTTTCCCTACCACAAAGGAATATATTTTGTTTAACTATCATGGTAGTTGATAAACATTGAGAATGGTAACCTCATCTCAATCCCAAATAAAGTAATCATTAACCCAACAAGTTAATTAAATAAGGTGACGAGATCAACATAATAATTCAAGCACCAGATACTCAAGATGTCCATAACCGGGGACACGGCTAATCATGATTATTTTGTACACTCTGCAGAGGTTTGCACAATTTCCCCACAAGACTCGATCTCCTCCGTTGATTTCTCGCAATGCATGATATTTGAGAAACGGATGACCGAGACACAGTTTTTCAGAAATATTAGCCCTTTCGACGGGTAAACCATACCACCTACATCCCCTACATCTGCTAGTTTACCACTGAAAGAGATCATGCAACATACTCAACTATGCCAGAGCCCATAATGGCTTGTGGCTGCACACGGAAGTTTCCGGCATGAATACCATTATGATCCCTTTGAGCCTGGGTGGCGGACAATAGGATGATCACACGAATACCCCGGGATCTCCTTGGACAGCACTGGATTGCCCCAGGTGCCCATAAACAATCCACCCAGATGTGTGTTAAAGTAGCCACCTTAGATAAACCCTTAGTTTATATTGGTACTCACATCTGTCATGAATCACTCAACCAAACCAGGTCTACGAGCATAGCATAGTAGCATAAGCATAACGTAGAAGTAACTCCTAGGGTTTGAATGAAATAGGGCAATAGGCACTACCTCAACTACTACTTCCCAATACCCACATGTTAACAGATCCTACTCATGCAATGTTTGAGGATTGAAACTAATGTAGAAAAGCTGGGTAATAAGAGCATATGATCAAAGTGTTACTTGCCTTGCTGATGATCTGAAAACCCTAGTTACTCATAGTAGCACACTTCGCATTCCGGAAACTCCATCGCAAACAAACAATAGAATACATAAGCACTCAAGCAATATATGCAAGGGTAAAACTCAAAAGAAAAGATCCAAATCGTTAGTCCAAGAGAAGAGCTTCGATTTGCAAAAAGAATCAATCGAATCGAAGCTACGAAACTCAAACTACAGTCAAAAGAAGTTTGAATTCAAATCTGCTTGCAACCAAATTTTAAATTGTCAAAACCATGTTCAAGTTGGTTGACTGGAAGGAGGGGTTCGAGATGAAGATTTTGGCGTTGGTTTCACCAGATTTGGATGAACGGTTGGAAAACTATGAGGGTTTGAAGATCAGGGGCTCATCCGCGATAAAAATAATCGGGAATAGGTCCCTGACCGAAACTAAAGTAAAAAAGAAAAGACTAACGAATGAATGTTCGTTAACAGGGACAAACGAATGAACGCGTTCATAAGTAGAGGCTTACGGGCGAACGTTTGCTAAATAACGAAACCTAAAAAAACCGAGATAATCAATCTATAAAAAAACCTAGTTAGATCTAGGGTTTATCGAAATAAACTAACGAAAAACTGGGCAAAACCGGTCGGCGGCGGCGGCGGATCCAAACGGGGATAGCAGCGGGCGACGGCGGCGCGGCGCGGGGCTTCGGCGGCGGTGGCGGGAGGGGTCAGAGGAATGGCGGCATCGGCGCGGGGTGGCGAAGCTGCGGCGGCGTGGCAACGGCGAGGTGGGGTGCGGGCAGCGGTGGCGCTGGCTACAGCTGCTGCTGCTGGCAGCGGCAGCGGTTGGCGATGTGGGGAGGAGAGGTGGCGGGGGCGGCGGCTTATAAGGGGGCATGGCAAGGCGGCTTGGGGGAGGGGGCAAGGCGGCAGGCGGCGTGGTCGAGCCGGACCCGGCGCCCGTGCGGCGGCGGGAGTCCGTAGGAAAGACGACGACGCGCGGGAATGGGCCGGCTGGGCTTCGGCCTAGTCGGTCCGGAATTTTTTTAAAATAAATTCCGCTGAAGAAAATCCTAAAAAAATATAAAAAATTCTAAAAATGCCAAAAAGATTTTTCACCGTCTAAATAAAATACTTAGAACAAAGTGAACATTTTTCTGGCCTAAAAATGCAATTTTGAAGAATGCATATTTTTTTCTAATTCAAATAAAATCTCGAATAAAATCCAAATAAAATATTTATCTGATTTTAAAATATTTCCTCTAATATTCCCCTCTGATTCGGAGAAGTCATATTATTTCCACTCATTTATTTTAGTATTGGAAATATTTCGGAGAAAAAATTTATTAAAACCAAAATGATTCTATTTTCAAATTTGAGAAAAATTCAAATATGAAAAATAAATGAAATCTCCAACTCTCTCCTTGGGTCCTTGAGTTACCTAAGATTTCTAGGATCGCAACCAAAATGCAAATAAAATATGATATGGATATGAGGATCTATGTATAACATCCAAATTGGAAATTTGGGATGTTACACATGGCGTCATCATTAACATTAGACGGAAACAACTTACACGCGCCGTCCCAGCAATACGTGGTGTCATCTGCTTTGTCGATCACGTAGATGATTCCATTGTGTTCAATAGCATCACATAAGTGTGTATCATCTTTGACGATCCACTGTGAGGTGAGCTGTCTCCGGCTAAAGAAGGCCCCAGCGGAAAGATAGGTGAGTCCACGGTCGAACAAGGCAATTTGCTTGAATTCTGCATAATTCGCATCTCGTGTGGGCACTTGGCATATTACAATCTTCTGCAAAACAAGGTGCGTCCAACTGACTTCGTAATCTATATGACTTGGACCGCGACGGTAAAACCCTATATAATCCAACGTAGGAAGGATAATCTCATGGGAGGTGTGGAAGTTCACGAGCACCAACTTTTTCTGGTCTTGTCTGATGGCAGACATCCAGTGGGAGTTCATGCCGACCCAGTACATACCTGCCAAGAAGTTTCAGGCGATGGTGATTGGATCGAAGTCGAGGGAAATGATGTATGGCGACCCGCGACATACCTGTAAAGAAGTTTCGGCTAATGGAGGTCGGATTGAAGTCAAGGGGCATGCATCATGTACACCTTTGTATCATGGTGAGAAAATCTCGCAAGACCAGATAGCAGCAAGCAGGGTGTCTTGAAAAGCTTAGGCCTCGCTTCGACGATGGCCGTGTGCATGTCCCTGGAGCATGCAGCCAGCCGTAGGGCGCTCAACGTATCCATACACGAACAACATAGGTCGAGGATGTCACTGGGGAGATTGCTCCTATCGTGGCTCATATGGATGCTACGCAGTTCGCGTTCGGCCATGGTGGAGTTTGGAAGGTGGGGTTTTTGGAGGCTTGATTTACGGGGGAGAAGGCTCTCGGTGCTGGAGCGGCTAGCGAGGGAATAGTGGTAATGGGGAGGCGAGCGAGGCGAGGGTATGCGGGGGCACAATGAGATGATGAAGAGTGACCTCAGGATCTCCGGCGAGATGGAGATGGAGATGGAGATGGAGTGGTGCTAGGGGAGAAGGAGACGAGGCGAGGCATGCTATACAGTGACAATGACAGTGACTGCACAATGCACAAGGTGAGGCTGACTTTGGTAACCCGAACACGCCGCCTGGACTAGTGTCACCTCGGGCGCAGGGTCTTGTCACTTCACTGTGAGGACCGGGTGAATAATATTTTGACCATCAAGTGTACCATAGTTGTACTACTACTCATAGTAGTAGGAACATGAGTAGTGCTGTATAGCGGAAATAGGTCTCCCGTGCTAGCATGCCTCTGGATTCACTTCATCCTTCATATTGGTGTAAAGCACATGAAGAAACTCCATGTGGATGGACTTTTGAAATCACTTGATTATGAATCATTTGATGCTTGCAAACCATGCCTCATGGGAAAGATGACTAAAACTCCGTTCTCCGGAACAATAGAGCGAGCCACTGACTTATTTGAAATAATACATACCGATGTATGTGGTCCGATGAGTGTTTAGGCTCGCGGCACATATCGTTATTTTCTGACCTTCACAGATGATTTGAGCAGATATGGGTATATCTACTTAATAAAACACAAGTCTAAAACATTTGAAAAAGTTCAAATAATTTCAGAGTGAAGTGGAGAATCATCGTAACAAGAAAATAAAGTTTCTATGGTCTAATCGTGGAGGCGAATATTTGAGTTACGAGTTTGGCCTTCATTTAAAACAATGTGGAATAGTTTCACACAACTCACGCCACCTGGAACACCACAGCGTAATGGTGTGTCCGAACGTCGTAACCGTACTTTATTAGATATGGTGCGATCTATGATGTGTCTTACCGATTTACCACTATCGTTTTGGGGTTATGCATTAGAGACAGTTGCATTCACGTTAAATAGGGCACCATCTAAATCTGTTGAGACGACACCGTATGAACTATAGTTTGGCAAGAAACCAAAGCTGTCATTTCTTAAAGTTTGGGGCTGCGATGCTTATGTGAAAAAGTTTCAAAACTGATAAGCTCAAACCCAAATCGGAAAAGTGCGTCTTCATAGGATACCCAAAAGAAACTGTTGGGTACACCTTCTATCACAGATCCAAAGGCAAGATATTTGTTGCTAAAAATGGATCCTTTCTAGAGAAGGAGTTTCTCTCGAAAGAAGTGAGTGCAGGAAAGTAGAACTTGATGTGGTAATTGTACCTTCTCCCAAATTGGAAAGTAGTTCATCACAGAAATTACTTCCAGTGATTCCTACACCAATTAGTGAGGAAGCTAATGATGATGATCATGAAACTTCAGATCAAGTTACTACCAAACCTCGTAGGTCAACCCGAGTACGGTCCGCACCAGAGTGGTACAGTAATCCTATTCTGGAAGTCATGTTACTAGAGCGTGCTAAACCTATGAACTACGAGGAAGCGATGATGAGCCTAGATTCCGTGAAATGGCTTGAGGCCATGAAATCTGAGATGGGATCCATGTATGAGAACAAAGTATGGACTTTGATTGACTTGCCCGATGATCGACGAGCCATTGAGAATAAATGGATCTTCGAGAGGAAGACGGACGCTGATAGTAGTGTTACTATCTACAAAGTTTGAATTGTCGCAAAAGGTTTTTGAAAAGTTCAAGTTAGCAATTGCCGCATTTTATGAAATTTGGCAAATGGATATCAAAACTATATTCCTTAATGGATTTATTAAAGAAGAGTTGTATATGATGCAACCAGAAGGTTTTCTCAATCCTAAAGGTGCTAACAAAGTGTGCAAGGTCCAGCGATCCATGTATGGACTGGTGCAAGCATCTTGGAGTTGGAATATATGCTTTGATGAGTTGATCCAAGCATATAGTTTTATACAGACTTGCGGTGAAGCCTGTATTTACAGGAAAGTGAGTGGGAGCACTACATCCTTTCTGATAGGTATATGTGAATGACATATTGTTGATCAGAAATGATGTAGAATTTTCTAGAAAGCATAAAGGAGTGTTTAAAAGGAGTTTTTCAAAGAAAGACCTCGGTGAAGCTACTTACATATTGTGTATCAAGATCTATAAAGATAGATCAAGACGCTTGATAAGACTTTCGATGAGTACATACCATGATAAGATTTTTAAGGAGTTCAAAATGGATCAGTCAAAGAAGGAGTTCTTGCCTGTGTTGCAAGGTGTGAAGTTGAGTAAAGACTCAAAACCCGACCATGACATAAGATAGAGAGAGAATGAAAGTCATTCCCTATGCCTCGGCCATAGGTTCTATAAAGTATGCCATGTTGTATACCAGACCTATTGTGTACCTTGCCATAAGTTTGACAAAGGGGTACAATAGTGATCCAGGAGTAGATCACTGGACAACGGTCAAAACTATCCTTAGAGGACTAAGGAAATATTTCTCGGTTATGGAGGTGATAAAGAGTTCATCGTAAAGAGTTACGTTGATGCAAGCTTTAACATTGATCTGGATGATTCTGAGTCTCAATCTAGATACATATTAAAAGTGGGAGCAATTAGCTAGAGTAGCTCCATGCAGAGCATTGTAGACATAGAGATTTGCAAAATACATACAGATCTGAATATGGCAGACCCGTTGACTAAAACTTCTCTCACAAGCAAAACATGATCACACCTTAGTACTTCTTGGGTGTTAATTAGATGGTGATGTGAACTAGATTATTGACTCTACTAAACCCTTTGGGTGTTGGTCACATGGTTATGTGAACTATTGGTGTTAAATCACATGGCGATGTGAACTAGATTATTGACTCTAGTGCAAGTGGGAGACTGAAGGAAATATGGCCTAGAGGCAATAATAAATTTGTTATTTATATTCCCTTATATCATGATAAATTCTTATTATTCATGTTAGAATTGTAATAACCGGAAACTTCATACATGTGTGGATACATAGACAAAACATAGTGTCCCTATCAAGCCTCTACTAGACTAGCTCGTTAATCAAAGATGGTTAAGTTTCCTAACCATAGACATGTGTTATCATTTGATGAATGGGATCACATCATTAGGAGAATGATGTGATGGACAAGACCCATCCGTTAGCTTAGATAATGATCGTTAAGTTTTATTGCTATTGCTTTCTTCATGACTTATACACATTCCTTTGACTATGAGATTATGCAACTCCTGAATACCGGAGGAACACCTTGTGTGCTATCAAACGTCACAACATGACTGGGTGATTCTAAAGATGCTCTACAGGTGTCTCTGAAGGTGTTTGTTGGGTTGGCATAGATCGAGATTAGGATTTGTCACTCCGAGTATCGGAGAGGTATCTTTGGGTCCTCTCGGTAATGCACATCATAATAAGCCTTGCAAGCAATGTGATTAATGAGTTAGTTGTAGGATGATGCATTACAAAATGAGTAAAGAGACTTGCCGGTAACATGATTGAACTAAGTATGGAGATACTGATGATCGAATCTCGGGCAAGTAACATACTGATGACAGAGGGAATAAGGTATGTTGTCATAACGGTTTGACCGATAAAGATCTTCGTAGAATATGTGGGAACCAATATGAGCATCCAGGTTCCGCTATTGGTTATTGACCGGAGAGGTGTCTCGGTCATGTCTACATAGTTCTCAAACTCATAGGGTCCGCACGCTTAACGTTCGATGATGATTTCTATTATGAGTTATGTGTTTTGGTGACCAAAGTTTGTTCGAAGTCCCGGATGAGATCACGGACATGACGAGGAGTCTCGGAATGGTCGAGAGGTAAAGATTCATATATTGGAAGGTTGTATTCGAACATCGGAATGGTTACGAGTGATTCAGGGATTTTTTCCAGAGTACCAAGGGGTTACCGGAACCCCGGGGGGAATATTGGGCCTACATGGGCCATAGGGAAGAGGGAGGCAGCCCACAAGGGGGTGCCGCGCCCCCTCCCTATAGGGAGTCCGAATTGGACTAGGGAGGGAGCGCGCCCCCCATTTCCTTCTCCTCTTCCTCTCCCTTCCCTCTTTCCCACTTCCGGAAAAGGAAAGGGAGTCCAACTAGGATTGGGAGTCCTAGTTGGTCTCCCCTCTTTGGCGCGCCCCTAGGAAGGCCACCTCCTCCCCTCCTCCTTTATATACGGGGGCAGGGGCACCCAAATACACATCAATTATTCTCTTAGCCATGTGCGGTGCCCCCTCCACAGTTTACTCCTCTGGTCATAACGTCATAGTGCTTAGGCGAAGCCCTGCGCGGATCACATTGATGTCTACTACACAACCTTGTTCTTGTAGACGTTGTTGGGCCTCCAAGTGCAGAGGTTTGTAGGACAGTAGCAAATTTCCCTCAAGTGGATGACCTAAGGTTTATCAATCCGTAGCAGGCGTAGGATGAAGATGGTCTCTCTCAAGCAACCCCGCAACCAAATAACAAAGAGTCTCTTGTGTCCCCAACACACCCAATACAATGGTAAATTGTATAGGTGCACTAGTTCGGCGAAGAGATGGTGATACAAGTGGTATATGGATAGTAGATAAAGGTATTTGTAATCTGAAATTATAAAAACAGCAAGGTAGCAAGTGATAAAAGTGAGCGTAAACGGTATTGCAATGCTAGGAAACAAGGCCTAGGGTTCATTCTTTCGCTAGTGTAAGTTCCCTCAACAATACTAACATAATTGGATCACATAACTATCCCTCAACACACAACAAAGAATCACTCCAAAGTCACTAATAGCGGAGAACAAACGAAGAGATTATGGTAGGGTACGAAAGCACCTCAAACTTATTCTTTCCAATCAATCCGTTAGGCTATTCCTATAAGTGTCATAAACAGCCCTAGAGTTCGTACTAGAATAACACCTTAAGACACAAATCAACCAAAACCCTAATTTCACCTAGATACTCCAATGTCACCTCAAGTATCCGTGGGTATGATTATACGATATGCATCACACAATCTCAGATTCATCTATTCAACCAACACAAAGGACCTCAAAGAGTGCCCCAAAGTTCCTACTGGAGAATCACGACGAAAACGTGTGCCAACCCCTATGCATAGGTTCATGGGCGGAACCCGCAAGTTGATCACCAAAACATACATCAAGTGAATCATGTGGTATCCCATTGTCACCACAGATACGCACGGCAAGACATACATCAAGTGTTCTCAATTCTTTAAAGACTCAATCCGATAAGATTACTTCAAAGGGGAAACTCAATTCATTACAAGAGAGAAGAGGGGGAGGAGAAACATAGGATCCAACTATAATAGCAAAGCTCGCGATACATCAAGATCGTGCCAAATCAAGAACACGAGAGAGAGAGAGAGAGAGAGAGAGAGATCAAACACATAGCTACTGGTACATACCCTTAGCCCCGAGGGTGAACTACTCCCTCCTCGTCATGGAGAGCGCCGGGATGATGAAGATGGACACCGGTGAGGGTTCCCCCCTCCGGCAGGGTGCCGAAACGAGTCTAGATTGGCTTTCGGTGGCTACGGAGGCTTCTGGCGGCGGAACTCCCAATCTAATTTCCGTTCTGGAAGTTTTAGGATATGTGGGTATATATGGGTGAAAGGAGTACGTCGGTGGACCGAAGGGGGGGCCACGAGGCAGGGGGCCCTCGTGAGCTCCTCCTTCATCTTCTGACGTAGGGTCCAAGTCTATGCGGTAGCTTTCCTTCCAAAAATAACTTCTCCAGTTGATTTCGTTCCATTTCGAAGATGAAGGAAAGCTACCGCATAGACTTGGACCCTACGTCAGAAGATGAAGGAGGAGCTCACGAGGGCCCCCTGCCTCGTGGCCCCCCCTTCGGTCCACCGACGTACTCCTTTCACCCATATATACCCACATATCCTAAAACTTCCAGAATGGATATTAGATTGGGAGTTCCGCCGCCAGAAGCCTCCGTAGCCACCGAAAGCCAATCTAGACTCGTTCCGGCACCCTGCCGGAGGGGGGAGCCCTCACCGGTGGCCATCTTCATCATCCCGGTGCTCTCCATGACGAGGAGGGAGTAGTTCACCCTCGGGGCTGAGGGTACGTACCAGTAGCTATGTGTTTGATCTCTCTCTCTCTCTCTCTCTCTCGTGTTCTTGATTTGGCACGATCTTGATGTATCGCGAGCTTTGCTATTATAGTTGGATCCTATGTTTCTCCTCCCCCTCTTCTCTCTTGTAATGAATTGAGTTTCCCCTTTGAAGTAATCTTATCGGATTGAGTCTTTAAAGATTTGAGAACACTTGATGTATGTCTTGCCGTGCGTATCTGTGGTGACAATGGGATACCACGTGATTCACTTGATGTATGTTTTGGTGATCAACTTGCGGGTTCCACCCGTGAACCTATGCATAGGGGTTGGCACACGTTTTCATGGTGATTCTCCGGTAGAAACTTTGGGGCACTCTTTGAGGTCCTTTGTGTTGGTTGAATAGATGAATCTGAGATTGTGTGATGCATATCGTATAATCATACCCACGGATACTTGAGGTGACATTGGAGTATCTAGGTGACATTAGGGTTTTGGTTGATTTGTGTCTTAAGGTGTTATTCTAGTACGAACTCTAGGTGTGTTTGTGACACTTATAGGAATAGCCCAACGGATTGATTGGAAATAATAACTTTGAGGTGGTTTCATACCCTACCATAATCTCTTCGTTTGTTCTCTGCTATTAGTTACTTTGGAGTGACTCTTTGTTGCATGTTGAGGGATAGTTATACGTTCCAATTATGATATTATTGTTGAGAGGACTTGCACTAGTGAAAGTATGAACCCTAGGCCTTGTTTCAACGCATTGCAATACCATTTACGCTCACTTTTATCATTAGTTACCTTGCTGTTTTTATATTTTCAGATTACAAAAACTATTATCTACTATCCATATACCACTTGTATCACCATCTCTTCGCCGAACTAGTGCACCTATACAATTTACCATTGTATTGGGTATGTTGGGGACAAAAGAGACTCTTTGTTATTTGGTTGCAAGGTTGCTTGAGAGAGACCATCTTCATCCTACGCCTCCTACGGATTGATAAACCTTAGGTCATCCACTTGAGGGAAATTTGCTACTGTCCTACAAACCTCTGCACTTGGATGCCCAACAAAGTCTACAAGAAGTAGGTTGTGTAGTAGACATCAAGCTCTTTTTTGGCGCCGTTGCCGGGGAGGTGAGTGCTTGAAGGTATATCTTTAGATCATGCAATTGAGTCTTTTAGTTTCTTGTTTTATCACTAGTTTAGTTTATAAAAGAAAACTATAAAAAAATGGAATTGAGTTTGTCTCATACGCTTCACCTTTTTCATATCTTTCGTGAGTATGATGGAAAGGATAATTGTGCTCAAGTGCTAGAAGAAGAAATCTATAAAATGTTTGGCACTAAATATTTTAATGATGAGCATGATTGCAATGTTGATAGTATGAATTCCTTGAATATCCATGATGCTAATGATATGCAAAGCCACAAGCTTGGGGAAGCTATGTTTGATGAAGATGATATTTTTTGTCCCCCAAGTTTTGATGAGCAAATTTATTATGATGAAAGCATGCCTACTATATATGATGATTATTGTGATGACACGTATGCTTTAAAGAATAATGATAACTGTCGGTGTCAAAACCGGCGGATCTCGGGTAGGGGGTCCCGAACTGTGCGTCTAGGCCGGATGGTAACAGGAGACAGGGAACACTTTGTTTTACCCAGGTTCGGGCCCTCTCGATGGAGGTAAAACCCTACTCCTTCTTGATTAATATTGATGATATGGGTAGTACAAGAGTAGATCTACCATGAGATCAAGGAGGCTAAACCCTAGAAGCTAGCCTATGGTATGATTGTTGTGTATCGAGTTGATTGCCTACGGACTACAACCCTCCGGTTTATATAGACACCGGATCGGGTTAGGGTTACACAGAGTCGGTTACAATGGTAGGAGATCTTGAATATCCGCATCGCCAAGCTTGCCTTCCACGCCAAGGAAAGTCCCATCCGGACACGGGACGAAGTCTTCAATCTTGTATCTTCATAGTCCAGGAGTCCGGCCAAAGGTATAGTCCGGCTACCCGAACACCCCCTAATCTAGGACTCCCTCAGTAGCCCCCGAACCAGGCTTCAATGATGATGAGTCCAGCGCGTAGATTGTTCGGCATTGCAAGGCAGGTTCCTCTCCAAATCTTGTGTACCTGTAGGAATAATGTCCGATTTTTGTAATGTAGTCCTCCTCGGCTTCCATGCCCAATAATGGCCGTCTTCCATGTATTCAAACAAATGCGAAAAGGCGGGGCGTTTTTTCATCCACACCCCTAGCCGTATAAACGAGCCACCTATTTAACGGGATGGGGATTTAGATCCAAACCACATCTTCTCCTTTCCGCGAGTTATCATCAGAGCGCCTCCAGCAAAGGTCCATTCCAACATGACCAGCCATCGCAGCTCCTCCCCTCGCCCCTCCGGTCCCAAACCCGGGGACTGGGAGAGTTGCACCATCCCGCATAGCAAGTTAGCGTCACTTCTGGCCCAGGGATTCCTCCCTCAGGCATGCATGGTCCCGGTCCGAGCCGGTCTCGCCACCTATAATGGCGGAAAACAAGCGGAGAACACCCCCAATCCTTCTAAAGGAGAGCGGGTGTGCCTTGTCCCCTATCTAATAAGGGGACTGGGATTTCCAATTCACCCATTTCTCCGCGGGCTTTTGGAGTTCTATGGCCTCCAGCTGCACAATCTCACGCCCGCCTCCGTATTGCACATTGCGGGTTTCCTCGCCCTCTGCGAGCTATTTTTAGGCGTTGAGGCTCATTTCGCGCTGTGGAAGAGGTTGTTTTGCCTGGTGCCCCGTTCTGAAAAGGGTTCTATATATCAAGTGGGCGGAGCCGAAGTATGGCACATCGCCGGGACCGGATACCTATCCGGAACCCCAAAGAAGGCATTCGAGGACTGGCCTTCGGAATGGTTTTACATAGATGACGTCCCGCTATCGGACCCTATCCGGGTTGGTCTCCCTGAGTTCAATAGTGCGCCATTGAAGAAATGCTTGAGCTGGCGTCCGCGGAGCTCTCAGAGAGAAAGTGACAGAGACGTCCTTTACCTGATGGGCCGGATAAGACTGTTGGCTCATTCCAGACTAACCATGATAGGAGTCATGGCCGCATGCATTATGCGGGGGGTGCAGCTGCTTCAATATAGAGGCCACCCCATGTGGGATTTCAACGGGGAGGATGACGCCACACGTTACGGTCGTAAGGGGCCGTACTCAGCCGCCGCCTTAGTAAAGATCTTATCCTCTTTGTATAAGGGAGAAAAGGAGGAATTCCTCCGCATGAATCCGCAGGCCGGATTCAGTAGGTACGATCCTCCAAGTTGGGTAAGTGAACAATTGCACTTGCCCATTTGTTTTTATACTCCCATGGTTAGATAGGTAGTCTAACGACTTCCATGCAGGAACTTCGACAGGAGGTGAAGGACATAAGCAGCCGCCCTCCACAGCCTGAGGACCCAGAACGGTCCCTCAATCCGGACTCCGAAGAGGATCCGGACATATCAGTGGATCTTATCGACGGGGTGTTCCATCAGCTAAGCAAGGACAATACCTTGGTAGCCATCATGGCTGATTACCTAGGGTTAATTCCGGCCTCCCAGGTGATAGAAACCGGAGTCTCATTCCCTTGAGAGAGATTGCACTCTCGCGTATTCCGGTGTTTCTGACGACAACCGTGTTTTGCAGGGGAGTTTTCCGAGGCAGGAGGCCGAACCTGCGGCGGCTAGCCAACGAGGGGCCGCAGGGCCCCGTGGGGCAAAAAGGAATGAAGTCCGGACTGAGATGCCGGCACAAAGGTATAGCGCACCCTCTATTTCCCTGGTGTTATTCTGTCATGGCATATTAACATTCGTGCTATCTTCAGAACAAAGAGACCTCCCCGGACTACATCCGGAGAGGTTGCCAATCGCGCCTCCACCAGCCAGGCTCCAACGGCTGGCCAGGAAGCGGAGGCGAGCACAAGGCGCGTACCGGACGCTCCTCCGACAGAGGATGAGGATAGGCTGTCTGCCACAAATTCTGAAGTGGAGAGTGCCATGAACCACAGGCGTCGTTGGACAGTTCTATGCGACGCTTGTTTCTCCCAAGAGGCTTTAGATGCTTTTAATTCGGGAGATGCGTACCTCCGTGCCGCTCAAAATGGTTTATCTAGAGCCACGGAGCAGTATGTAAAAGACATACGGGTAAGAAAATTTTGGTCAAATATATATATACCAGTAGCCCCCGAGACTTGAAACAGTTAGAGTAACTGATTTAAGGATCATTTAATATGCAGGTTCTTACAGAGAAGAATACTGTACTATCCCAGGAGCTGGAAAAGTGCAAGGCCCAACTAGAGGCCGCACTAGCCGCAGCAGGGGAGTCCAAAGAGACCCCCTCAGGTAAGATACATTTCGAAAGATTAGTATTGTGCGGTGTGGGTGCAAATCTGACAGATCGTATTGCAGATGGCGCCGGACTCGATCCGGACAAGCAACAACTCTTGCGCCACCTAAAGGCCGGTGAGAGTATGTTGACAAGGGTGAGGCGAGAGAAGAATGATCTTCAGGATGCCAACACCAAGCTGGACGTCGAACTTAAAGATGTTCGTGGCCAGCTGTCGGACTCCACGAAGGAGAATCAGCGGCTTCGACGCGGCATTTTTAGTAAGTGCTTGAACGAACTTTGAAAAAAGAGTTCGGCGAGGAAGTCGATTAAGAGAGTGACGTCTGTAGGTATGCTCACAGGTCGTCCTGCAGAGGAGATGCCCGGTTCTATGGGTGACCTTCTTCCCGAACTCATGCAACTGCGCGAGCGAATTCAGCAGGCGATGCGAGGTGTTGCCCAAGCCTTATGGCCTGCCCACTCCGTGCCCGAGGGCCTTGGAGAGCTTGCGGAGAAGCTGAAGGGAGCTCGGCGGCGCTTCCGGTTGTGGAAGATATCGGCCTGCCGACAAGGCGCTAGGGAAGCCTAGGCCATGGTGAAGACCTGTTTTACAAAGTCTGATCCGAACCACATGGCCGAGGTCGGACCAGTGGGGCCTGACGGGAAGGAGATCCCTGTGAGCTTAGTATACGGCCAAGTAGAGTTGGCCGCGAAGTATTCCCAGCAGGACTGTAAATTAGACAGCCTGTTAGATGGTATAGAATAGGAATACAATCAGTCAGAATGACTATGTAATTTTGAATTGACATGTGTAATGCCTTCTAGCCGGATTGTAGATCGTTTGTCGTTGCCAACCTTTTCGCTTCAACCTCGGGACTTGACGGTCCGGAGTGTGTCCGAATACCATAGCGGTTATATAAGAACCATGGTATGCGTGGAGACCAGGTGTAGGGGTCATTTAGTGCTTTATCAGACAAGTGCCCAACAAGTTATGTTATATTACATGGTTAGTAAGAAACATCTTCCAGAGAGAATAGTTCCATTAGGGGTTCCTTTCGCTAGGAGGCATGCCCTAAAGTGCATGTCCGGACTGCGTAAAAAGACGCAGAAAAAGCATCTGGGGGCGCATAAAATGAGTAAAAAGATCATCTTTTATCTCACCGACCGAATATTCCCTTAAGAACGCTAGCTTTCGGCTTCACCCAGTCTGAGGTACACATCCGGCTGACCCGGCAGCAACAATTGCAGAGGTGCTCCCTTTACCACCTAGCCGAAAAATCGGGAACGTAGGGGTAAGCACAGGAGCCAGGCAACCCAGCTTGGCCAAAACTTAAGTCATATCGATGCATATAATTGTGGAGAAAAAGGTACATGCGGAAGTTTGACGCATGTGTTGGGCATGAAGCCCGTATAAATAAGCTTCTGTTAAAGAAGCCCCCAGGTTTAATGAGCGCAAGTGGCGCATCACTAGATAAGCCTTTCCGGGCTATAAAGGAAAAGAGGGGAAGGAGAGAAATGTAAGACAAGAAAAATGCAAAAAATGGACAGAGGAAGGAGACGAACACAGAGTCCGGCGCTAGGCATAGAATCTTCGGAGACGGGTGGAGTTCCACGGGTTCGGCTCGAGTCGGTTATCCGACGCATCTCGCAGGCGGTACGCCCCGCCAGTCAGGACTTGGTCGATTATGAATGGACCTTCCCACTTGGGCTTGAGTTTGTCCTTTTTCTTATCCGGCAGGCGTAGAACTAGTTCGCCAACATTGTAATTTTTGGCCCGTACTTCTCTGCTTTGATATCTTCGGGCATGCTGTTGATAAAATGCGGAACGGGCTTTTGCCACGTCACGCTCCTCCTCCAGGGCGTCCAAGTTGTCCTGCCGATCAAGCTCGGCTTCTCTTTCTTCGTACATGCGCACTCTAGGTGAGTCATGAATTATGTCACAGGGCAGAACTGCCTCTGCGCCGTACACCATAAAAAATGGTGTGTATCTGGTGGTGCGATTTGGCGTGGTCCACAGCCCCCATAGCACGGAGTCGAGATCCTCCACCTAGTGCGTGTTAGATTCCTTGAGGGACCGCACCAGTCTGGGTTTAATGCCGCTCATTATGTAACACCCCGGATGTAACTTTCCCAATGTGTACTCCAACTCTTGCCGTTTCTGGTGTTAAGTTAGTTTATTTTCTCGGGTTCGGGTCTTTGTCTCCGTGTGTTGTTGTCGTTGTCATGCATCTCATATCATGTCATCATGTGCATCGCTTTTGCATACGTGTTCATCTCATGCATTCGAGCTTTTTCCCCGTTGTCCGTTTTGCATTCCGGCGTTTCGTTCTCCTCCGGTGGTCATTTCTACCTTTCTTTCGTGTGTGGGGATTAAACATTTCCGGATTGGACTGGGACTTGCCAAGCGGCCTTGGTTTACTACCGGTAGACCGCCTGTCAAGTTTCGTATCATTTGGACTTCGTTTGATACTCCAACGGTTAACCGAGGGACCGAAAAGGCCTCGTGTGTGTTGCAGCCCAACACCCCTCCAATTTGGCCCAAAACCCACCAAACTCTGCTCCATCATCTAGAGCGTTCGATCACGATCGCGTGGCCGAAAACCGCACCTCATTTGGACTCTCCTAGCTCCCTCTATGCCTATAAATAGTTCCCCCTCGAAATATCCCGGATCCCCTCTCCCCGAAACCCTAAATCCACCTCGCGCCGCGCCGGACGTGTCCGTTCCGGCCGGACACGCCGCAGCCGCCGCCCGCAGGAAGTGGCAGTGCGCCAGGTGGTAGCCGTACCGCCGCCGCCGCCGCAGCCAGCTCGGGCCCGGGGCAGGCCCTCCCGGCCCAGCCTCTGACCGCGCGCCCGCGCCCTTCTCCTCCTGAGCCGGCCGCGCTCCGCCGCCTCCGCTGCGGGAGCTCGCCGCCGCCGCCGTTCTTCGTCGTCGCTGGCCGCCCCGACCGCCACCTCGCCGCCACGGCCGCGCCACCCCGCCGCGCCGTTCCCGCCGCCCGAAGCCGCCGCCTCCTCGCCGCGCCTCCCCGACCTCGTCTCCGGCCGGATCCGGCCGCGGGAGAGCCGGATCCGCCGCCGCTGACCTCGGCCGCCGCCGTCCTCACCATCTCCGGTGAACCGCGCCGCTGCCTCGGTTCGCGTGCGTGAATAGTAAACCCTAGATCTCGGGGTGATTTTTTCTTCCAAGTCCCGAAAATCTCAATCCAAGTGATCATGTTCGTAGCCCCGTAACTTTGTATCCGTAGCTCCGATTCATGCATATATCATATCAAAATGTTCATCTCAGAGAGTATATCATTTCATTCCATTGCATCATTTTCATTTGATTTCATCTTGATGCCCGAAATGCTGTTAGAAGAGGGCTACTTGAGATAATTGTCAGATCTGCTGCTCCATTTAGATTTTTGTGATTTTTACCATGATTAATGTGTGCATGCTATGCCCATGAGTTCTACATATGTTTTGTTAAGGGTTTTGTCATCTTTCTAGAGGTGCAACCCATGTATTTCTGTGATGTGTGTGGTGACTAGCAGAAGCTTGCAAAGTGGTGCACTTGTTAATTCTGTTTTCAGGGACTTAGCAATTCCACTAAGTCCTTGAGCTGTTTATCTCATATGACCATATGTTCATGCTGTTTCCTAGTGATCCGTGCCTCTTTTGAGGATGATAAGTAAGGATGTTTTGTTAATCTTGTAGTGCTCTATCCATCCATGTTTTTGTTTGCATTTATGGAGCACCCTAGCTTGAGTCAATCGAGCTCTACTTTTGCTACTTTGTGAATCTGGGCAGATTGTCAACTTGTTTGCAATTTTGCCGATGATGTTGTAGTTGATCCGTGCATGCTATGCTATTGTTCTTGCCATGTCTAGCTTGAATTTTGTGCCTTCTTGATGTATGTATGCTTGTCTTGCCATGAATTGCACCGTAGTGAGTGCATCGAGCTCGTAAACATGCCTACTTGAGTTATATTTCAGCATGTGCCAGTTTTCACTAAGTCTGAAAGCTGATTATGTTTTTGCTATGTTCACATGCTTGCAATTGTATTTTCTGATCCCTTTTGGCTCAAGGTCACTAAGGGACTTTTGTTAAGCTCTTTGAGTAGCTCCATGCCATGCTTTACTTTGCCATATTCAGATCCTGTAGCATGTAGTTTTGTTGCTCAGAAGAGGGCTACCTGATCTGAAATTCCAGACAAGTGTTAATTTCACTAAGTCTGAGATATGTTTGCCATATACATTTTTGCCATGCTTGTTTGAACCTGTTAATGGATGAATTGGCCGTAGCTCAGTGCTAGACTTTTGTTAAGCATCTTGTATGCATCCCTTTCATGTATTTTTTTGTCATGATTGGGTGCTGTAGCATGTTCTTTTCATTGCATTTAGTTGGCTACTTGCTGTAAATCGCAGACCGGTGTCATTTTTGAATCGCTTGCCATTTCCAAACCGTAACTCCGATTCCGGCGTTCTTTATATCGTTTTCAAGCGATTTCATCTCATCTTTCCAGTGGCACACTTGGATTTCCATGTTGAGGCCAGGTTCTTGCATTTCCTGTCATATCTTGCATTTTGCATCCCGCATCGCATCCCGCATAGCATATCATCATTGCATCATATTGCTTGATCCTTGCACGTGGTTGATTGTATCCTTGTTGCTTGTTTGTCTTGTTTGGGTAGATCCGGGAGACGAGTTCGCTAACGAGGAGCCCGTTGAGTTTGCTTTCGAGGATCCAGTCAACTCTAACAACTGTGCAGGCAAGATGCTCTTACCCTCGAAATCACTACTATCTTTGCTATGCTAGTTTTGCTCGCTCTTTTGCTATGCCAATGCTATGATGCCTACCACTTGCTTTCAAGCCTCCCAAATTGTATTTCAAACGTCTAACCCACCTTGTCCTAGCAAACCGTTGATTGGCTATGTTACCGCTTTGCTCAGCCCCTCTTATAGCGTTGCTAGTTGCAGGTGAAGATTGGAGGTCGTTCCTTGTTGGAACATTTATTTACTTGTTGGGATATCATTATATTATCTCATTATCTTAACACATCTATATACTTGGTAAAGGGTGGAAGGCTCGGCCTCTCTCCTAGTGTTTTGTTCCACTCTTGCCGCCCTAGTTTCCGTCATATCGGTGTTATGTTCCCGGATTTTGCATTCCTTATGCGGTTGGGTTATAATGGGAACCCCTTGATAGTTCGCCTTGATTAAAGCTTTTCCAGCAATGCCCAACCTTGGTTTACCATTCGCCACCTAGCCTCTTTTTCCCTTGGGTTACCGGAGCCCAAGGGTCATCTTATTT
>NC_041390.1:531292901-531302850 GCF_002162155.2 Triticum dicoccoides | reverse complement strand
TTGGTTTTACTCGTAGCTAGTCTCATCTGAGTGTGCCCTGAGAACGAGATATGTGCAGCTCCTATCGGGATTTGTCGGCACATTCGGGCGGTGTTGCTGGTCTTGTTTTAACCTGTCGAAGTGTCTGGAATTACCGAGATACCGAGTCTGATCGGAACGTCTTGGGAGGAGGTCTATTCCTTTGTTGACCGTGAGATCTTGTCATGGGCTAAGTTGGGACTCCCCAGCAGGGATTTGAACTTTCGAAAGCCGTGCCCGCGGTTATGGGAAGATGGGAATTTGTTAATGTCCGGTTGTAGATAACTTGAACCTTATTTAATTAAAATGAATCAACTGAGTGTGTTACCGTGATGGCCTCTTCTAGGCGGAGTCCGGGAAGTGGACACGATGTTGGAGTAATGTTTGCGTAGGTTTCTCTCTAGTTTCTCGCTCGTGCTTTGCCCCCTCTTCTCGCTCTCTTTTGCGTTTAAGTTAGCCACCATATTTTTGCTAGTCGCTTGCTGCAGCTCCACTGATATTTACCTTGCCATACCTATAAGCTTAAATAGTCTTGATCGCGAGGGTGCGAGATTGCTGAGTCCCTGTGGCTCACAGATTACTATTACACCAGATGCAGGGCCTGATGATTCCGCTCCAGGAGACGCGTATGAGCTCAAGTGGGAGTTCGACGAAGACTCTCAACGTTACTATGTTTCCTTTGCCGATGATTAGTAGTGGTGCCCAGTTGGGGGTGATTGGGACCATGTCGCATGTTGGGTTCTCTTTTATTTTGCCACCGTAGTCGGGCCATGAGTGTTTGGATGATGTAATGTTATTTATGTACTTGATTGACGTGGCGAGTGTAAGCCAACTGTGTTATCTCCCCTTTATTTATTTATATTACATGGGATGTTGTGAAGATTGCCTAACTTGCGACATATGCCTTCAATGCGATTATGCCTCTTAGTCGTGCCTTGACACGTGGGAGATATAGTCGCATCGAGGGTGTTACACATTATAAGACCATTTGCACATTCGACCTGGCCGTTGGTTTGTGGGTGATAGACGGAATCATAATCGAGCTTGATGCCCATGTTTTTGCACCAGAGTTTTACCTCGTCGGCGGTAAAGTTTGTACCGTTATCGGTTATGATGCTGTGGGGGATGCCATAACGGTGTACAACCCCGGATATGAAGTGTATCACAGGTCCTGATTCGGCCGTTTTAACAGGCTTGGCTTCTATCCATTTGGTGAATTTGTCCACCATGACCGGTAAGTATTTTTTCCTATCGGTCCCACCTTTAAGGGGTCCTACCATGTCAAGCCCCCAGACCACAAAAGGCCAGGTAATGGGTATAGTTTGGAGTGCGGTCGGTGGCATATGGCTTTGGTTGGCAAAAAGTTGGCAACCAGCGCACCATTGGAATAAGTCCTGAGCGTCTGCCCGGGCCGTCGGCCAATAAAATCCTGTACGGAAAGCCTTGCTAACAAGGGACCGAGCAGCGGCATGGTGACCACCGAGTCCGGCATGAATTTCAGCCAGAAGGTTCCGCCCTTCCTCTTCGGAGATGCACCTTTGAAGGACTCCGGTAGTGCTTTTCTTATAAAGCTCTCCCTCATGGACTCTATAGGCTTTAGATCGCCGCACTATGCAGCGGGCCTCGTTTTGGTCCTCCGGGAGTTCCTGCCTAGTAAGGTAGGCTAGGAATGGTTCTGTCCACGGGGCGATGACCGCCATTATTACGTGAGCTGAAGGTGTAATTTCATTGGCAGAGCCTCCAATTGTGTCAGATTGTTCGGCGTCGAGTGGTGCGGCTGGGTCCGGGCTGTTATTTATGGGTTCCCCCTCCCATGTTACGGATGGCTTGTGAAGGAAATATGCCCTAGAGGCAATAATAAAGTTATTATTTATTTCCTTATATCATGATAAAAGTTTATTATTCATGCTAGAATTGTATTAACAGGAAACATAATACATGTGTGAATACATAGACAAACAGAGTGTCACTAGTATGCCTCTACTTGATTAGTTCGTTAATCAAAGATGGTTATGTTTCCTAACCATGGACAAAGAGTTGTCATTTGATTAACGGGATCACATCATTAGTTGAATGATCTGATTGACATGACCCATTCCATTAGCTTAGCACCCGATCGTTTAGTATGTTGCTATTGCTTTCTTCATGACTTATACATGTTCCTATGACTATGAGATTATGCAACTCCCGTTTGCCGGAGGAACACTTTGTGTGCTACCAAACATCACAACGTAACTGGGTGATTATAAAGGAGCTCTACAGGTGTCTCCAAAGGTACATGTTGGGTTGGCGTATTTCAAGATTAGGATTTGTCACTCTGATTGTCGGAGAGGTATCTTTGGGCCCTCTCGGTAAGCACATCACTGAAGCCTTGCAAGCATTGCAACTAATGAGTTAGTTGCGGTATGATGTATTACGGAATGAGTAAAGAGACTTGCCGGTAACGAGATTGAACTAGGTATGGGATACCGACGATCGAATCTCGGGCAAGTAACATACCGATGACAAAGGGAACAACGTATGTTGTTATGCGGTCTGACCGATAAAAGATCTTCATAGAATATGTAGGAGCCAATATGAGCATCCAGGTTCTGCTATTGGTTATTGACCGGAGACGTGTCTCGGTCATGTCTACATTGTTCTCGAACCCGTAGGGTCCGCACGCTTAAGGTTACGATGACAGTTATATTATGAGTTTATGCATTTTAATGTACCGAAGGTTGTTAGGAGTCCCGGATGTGATCACGGACATGACGAGGAGTCTCGAAATGATCGAGACATAAAGATTTATATATTGGAAGCCTATGTTTAGATATTGGAAGTGTTCCGGGTGAATCGGGATTTTACCGGAGTACCGGGAGGTTACCGGAACCCCCCGGGAAGTATATGGGCCTTAGTGGAAGAGAGGAGAGGTGGCCAGAGATGGGCTGCACGCCCCTCCCCCCTTGGTCCGAATAGGACAAGGAGATGGGGTCGGCCCCCCTTCCTCCTCTCTCTCCTCTTTTCCCCCCTCCGCGAATCCTATTCCAACTAGGAAAGGGGGGGAGTCCTATTCCCGAAAGGAGTAGGACTCCTCATGGCGCACCACCTCTCGGCCGGCCAGCCCCCCTTTGAGCCTTTATATACGGAGGCACGGGGCACCCCTAGAGACACAAGTTGATCCACGTGATCATATTCTTAGCCGTGTGCGGTGCCCCCTTCCACCATAGTCCTTGATAATATTGTAGCGGTGCTTAGGCGAAGCCCTGCAACAGTAGTACATCAAGATTGTCACCACGCCGTCATGCTGATGGAACTCTTCCCCGACACTTTGCTGGATCGGAGTCCGGGGATCGTCATCGAGCTGAACGTGTGCTAGAACTCAGAGGTGCCGTAGTTTCGGTGCTTGATCGGTCGGGCCGTGGAGACGTACGACTACATCAACCAAGTTAACGCTTCCGTTGTCGATCTACAAGGGTACGTAGATCACACTCTCCCCCTCTCATTGCTATGCATCACCATGATCTTGCGTGTGCATAGGAAATTTTTGAAATTACTATGAAACCCAACAGTGGCATCAGAGCCTAGGTTTTATGTGTTGATGTTATATGCACGAGTAGAACACAAGCGAGTTGTGGGTGATATAAGTCATACTGCTTACCAGCATGTCATACTTTGGTTCGGCGGTATTGTTGGACGAAGCAGCCCGGACCGACATTACGCGTACGCTTATGCGAGACCGGTTCTCCCGACGTGCTTTGCACAAAGGTGGTTAGCGGGTGACAGTTTCTCCAACTTTAGTTGAACCGAGTGTGGCTATGCCCGGTCCTTGCGAAGGTTAAAACAGCACCAACTTGACAAACTATCGTTGTGGTTTTGATGCATAGGTAGGATTGATTCTTGCTTAAGCCCGTAGCAGCCACGTAAAACTTGCAACAACAAAGTAGAGGACGTCTAACTTGTTTTTGCAGGGCATGTTGTGATGTGATATGGTCAAGACATGATGCTAAATTTTATTGTATGAGATGATCATGTTTTGTAACCAAGTTATCGGCAACTGGCAGGAGCCATATTGTTGTTGCTTTATTGTATGCAATGCAATCGCGTTGTAATGCTTTACTTTATCACTAAGCGGTAGCGATAGTCATGGAAGCATGAGATTGGCGAGACGACAACGATGCTACGATGGAGATCAAGGTGTCACGCCGGTGACAATGGTGATCATGACGGTGCTTCGAGGATGGAGATCACAAGCATAAGATGATGATGGCCATATCATATCACTTATATTGATTGCATGTGATGTTTATCTTTTATGCATCTTATCTTGCTTTGATTGACGGTAGCATTATAAGATGATCTCTCACTAATTATCAAGAAGTGTTCTCCCTGAGTATGCACCATTGCAAAAGTTCTTCGTGCTGAGACACCACATGATGATCGGGTGTGATAGGCTCTACGTTCAAATACAACGGGTGCAAAACAGTTGCACACGCGGAATACTCATGTTATACTTGACGAGCCAAGCATATACAGATATGGCCTCGGAACACGGAGACCGAAAGGTCGAGCGTGAATCATATAGTAAATATGATCAACATAGTGATGTTCACCAATGAAACTACTCCATCTCACATGATGATCGGACATGGTTTAGTTGACTTGGATCACGTAATCACTTAGAGGTTTAGAGGGATGTCTATCTAAGTGGGAGTTCTTAAGTAATATGATTAATTGAACTTAAATTTATCATGAACTTAGTCCTGGTAGTATTTTGCAAATTATGTTCTAGATCAATAGCTCGCGTTGTTGCTTCCCTGTGTTTATTTTGATATGTTCCTAGAGAAAATTGTGTTGAAAGATGTTAGTAGCAATGATGCGGATTGGATCCGTGATCTGATGTTTATCCTCATTGTTGCACAGAAGAATTATGTCCTTGATGCACCGCTAGGTGACAGACCTATTGTAGGAGCAGATGCAGATGTTATGAACGTTTGGCTAGCTCAATATGATGACTACTTGATAGTTTAGTGCACCATACTTAAATGGCTTAGAATCGGGACTTCAAAGATGTTTTGAACGTCATGGACCATATGAGATGTTCCAGGAGTTGAAGTTAATATTTCAAGCAAATACCCGAGTTGAGAGATATGAAGTCTCCAACAAGTTATATAGCTAAAAGATGGAGGAGAATCGCTCAACTAGTGAGCATGTGCTCAGATTGTCTGGGTACTACAATCGCTTGAATCAAGTGGGAGTTAATCTTCCAGATAAGATAGTGATTGACAGAATTCTCTAGTCACCATCACCAAGTTAGTAGAACTTCGTGATGAACTATGATATGCAAGGGATAACGGAAACGATTCCCAAGCTCTTCGTAATGCGGAAATTGACGAAGGTAGAAATCGAGAAAAACATCAAGTGTTGATGGTAGACAAGACCACTAGTTTCAAGAAAAGGGCAGAGGGAAGAAGGGGAACTTCAAGCAGAACAGCAAGCAAGTTGCTGCTCAAGTGAAGAAGCCCAAGTCTGGTCCTAAGCCTGAGACTAAGTGTTTCTACTACAAAGGGACTGGTCACTGGAAGCGAAACTACCCCAAGTGATTGGCAGATAAGAAGGATGGCAAAGTGAACATAAGTATATTTGATATACGTGTTATTGATGTGTACTTTACTAGTGTTTATAGCAACCCCTCAGTATTTGATACTAGTTCAGTTGCTAAGATTAGTAACTCGAAACGGGAATTGCAGAATAAACGGAGACTAGTTAAGGGTGAAGTGACGATGTGTGTTGGAAGTGGTTCTAAGATTGATATGATCCTCATCGCACACTCCCTATACTTTCGGGATTAGTGTTGAACCTGAATAAGTGTTATTTGGTGTTTGCGTTGAGCATGAATATGATTTGATCATGTTTATTGTAATACAGTTATTCATTTAAGTAAGAGAATAAATTGTTGTTCTGTTTACATGAATAAAACCTTATATGGTTACACACCCAATGAAAATAGTTCGTTGGATCTCAATCGTAGTAATACACATAATCATAATATTGAAACCAAAAGATGCAAACTTAATAATGATAGTGCAACTTATTTGTGGCACTGCTATTTAGGTCATATTGGTGTAAAGCGCATGAAGAAACTCCATGCTGATGGGTTTTGGAATCACTTGATTATGAATCAGTTGATGCTTGCGAACCATGCCTCATGGGCAAGATGACTAAGACTCAGTTCTTTGGAACAATGGAGCGAGCAACAAATTTGTTGGAAATCATACATACTGATGTATGTGGTCCGATGAATATTGAGACTCGCGACAGGTATCATTATTTTCTGATCTTCACAGATGATTTGAGCAGATATGAGTATATCTACTTGATGAAACATAAGTCTGAAACATTTGAAAAGTTCAAAGAATTTCAGAGTGAAGTGGAAAATCATCGTAACAAGAAAATAAAGTTTCTACGATCTGATCGTGGAGAAGAGTATTTGAGTTATGAGTTTGGTCTTCAGTTAAAACAATGTGAAATAGTTTCACTACTCACGCCACCTGGAACACCACAGCATAATGGTGTGTATGAACGTCATAACCGTACTTTATTAGATATGGTGCGACCTATGATGTCTCTTACCGATCTACCACTATCGTTTTGGGGTTATGCATTAAAGACAGCTGCATTCACGTTTAAAAGGGCACCATCTAAGTCCGTTGAGACGACACAATCTGAACTGTGGTTTCGCAAGAAACCAAAGTTGTCGTTTCTTAAAGTTTGGGATTGTGATGCTTATATAAAAAAGTTTCATCCTAATAAGCTCAAACCCAAATCAGAGAAATATGTCTTCATAGGATACCCAAAGGAGACTATTGGGTACACCTTCTATCACAGATCCGAAGGCAAGACATTCGTTGCTAAGAATGGATCCTTTCTAGAGAAGGAGTTTCTCTTGAAAGAAGTGAGTGGGAGGAAAGTAGAAAACTTGATAAGGTAATTGTACCATCTCCCTTATTGGAAAGTAGTTCATCACAGAAATTTGTTCTTGTGACTACTACACCAATTAGTGAGGAAGCTAATGATGATGATCATGTAACTTCAGATCAAGTTACTACCAAATCTCGTAGGTAAATCAGAGTGAGATCCGCACCAGAGTGGTACGGTAATCCTGTTCTGGAAGTCATGTTACTACACCATGACGAACTTGCGAACTATGAAGAAGCGATGGTGAGCCCAGATTCCGCAAAATGGCTTGAGGCCATGAAATCTGAGATGGGATCCATGTATGAGCACAAAGTATGGACTTTGGTTGACTTGCCCGATGATCGGCAAGCCATAGAAAATAAATGGATCTTCAAGAGGAAGACGGGCGCTGATAGTAGTGTTACTATCTACAAAGCTAGAATTGTCGCAAAAGGTTTTCGACAAAGTTCAAGGTGTTGACTACGATGAGATTTTCCCACTCGTATCGATGCTTAAAAGTCTGTCCAAATCATGTTAGCAATTGCCGCATTTTATGAAATCTGGCAAATGGATAACAAAACTGCAATCCTTAATGGATTTCTTAAAGAAAGAGTTGTATATGACGCAACCAAAAGGTTTTGTCAATCCTAAAGGTGCTAACAAAATAAGCAAGCTCCAGCGATCCATCTATGGACTGGTGCAAGCATCTCGAAGTTGGAATAAACGCTTTGATAGTATGATCAAAGCATATAGATTTATACAGACTTGCGGTGAAGCCTGTATTTACAAGAAAGTGAGTGGGAGCACTACAACATTTCTGATAAGTATATGTGAATGACATATTGTTGATCGGAAATAATGTAGAATTATTCTGCAAAGCATAAAGGAGTGTTTGAAAGGAGTTTTTTCAAAGAAAGACCTCGGTGAAGCTGCTTACATATTGAGCATCAAGATCTATAGAGATAGATCAAGACGCTTGATAAGTTTTTCTTCAATGAGTACATACCTTGACAAGATTTTGAAGTAGTTCAAAATGGAACAGTCATAGAAAGGGTTCTTACCTGTGTTACAAGGTATGAAATGGAGTAAGACTCAAAGCCCGACCACGGGAGAAGATAGAAAGAGAATGAAAGTCATTCCCTATGCCTCAGCCATAGGTTCTATAAAGTATGCCATGCTGTGTACTAGATCTATTGTATACCCTACACTGATTTTGGCAAGGGAGTACAATAGTGATCAAGGAGTAGATCACTGGACAGCGGTCAAAATTATCCTTAGTGGAATAAGGATATGTTTCTCGATTATGGAGGTGACAAAAGGTTCGCCGTAAAGAGTTACATCGATGCAAGTTTTGACACTGATCTAGATAACTTTAAGTCTCAATCTGGATTCATATTGAAAGTGGGAGCAATTAGCTAGAGCAGCTCCGTGCAGAGCATTGTTGACATAGATATTTGCAAAATACATACGGATCTGAATATGGCAGACCCGTTGACTAAAATTCTCTCACAAGCAAAACATGATCACACCTTAGTACTCTTTGGATGTTAATCACATAGCGATGTGAACTAGATTACTGAATCTAGTAAACCCTTTGGGTGTTGGTCACATGGCGATGTGAACAATGGGTGTTAATCACATGATGATGTGAACTATCGATGTTAATCACATGGTGATGTGATCTAGATTATTGACTCTAGTGCAAGTGGGAAACTGAAGGAAATATGCCCTAGGGGCAATAATAAAGTTATTATTTATTTCCTTATATCATGATAAAAGTTTATTATTCATGCTAGAATTGTATTAACAGGAAACATAATACATGTGTGAATACATAGACAAACAGAGTGTCACTAGTATGCCTCGACTTGACTAGCTCGTTAATCAAAGATAGTTATGTTTCCTAACCATGGACAAAGAGTTGTCATTTGATTAATGGGATCACATCATTAGTTGAATGATCTGATTGACATGACCCATTCCATTAGCTTAGCACCCGATCGTTTAGTATGTTGCTATTGCTTTCTTCATGACTTATACATGTTCCTATGACTATGAGATTATGCAACTCCCGTTTGCCGGAGGAACACTTTGTGTGCTACCAAACGTCACAACGTAACTGGGTGATTATAAAGGAGCTCTACAGGTGTGTCCAAAGGTACATGTTGGGTTGGAGTATTTCGAGATTAGGATTTGTCACTCCGATTGTCGGAGAGGTATCTCTGGGCCCTCTCGGTAATGCACATCACTGAAGCCTTGCAAGCATTGCAACTAATGAGTTAGTTGCGGGATGATGTATTACGAAACGAGTAAAGAGACTTGCTGGTAACGAGATTGAACTAGGTATGGGATACCGACGATCGAATCTCGGGCAAGTAACATACCGATGACAAAGGGAACAACATATGTTGTTATGCGGTCTGACCGATAAAAGATCTTCCTAGAATATGTAGGAGCCAATATGAGCATCCAGGTTCCGCTATTGGTTATTGATCGGAGACGTGTCTCGGTCATGTCTACATTGTTCTCGAACCCGTAGGGTCCGCACGCTTAAGGTTACGATGACAGTTATATTATGAGTTTATGCATTTTGATGTACCGAAGGTTGTTCGGAGTCCCGGATGTGATCATGGACATGACGAGGAGTCTCGAAATGGTCGAGACATAAAGATTGATATATTGGAAGCCTATGTTTGGATATCGGAAGTGTTCCGGGTGAAATCGAGATTTTACCGGAGTACCGAGAGGTTACCGAAACCCCCCGGGAAGTATATGGGCCTTAGTGGGCCTTAGTGGAAGAGAGGAGAGGTGGCCAGAGATGGGCCGCGTGCCCCTCCCCCCTTGGTCCGAATAGGACAAGGAGAGGGGGCCGGCCGCCCTTCCTCCTCTCTCTCCTCTTTTCCCCCCTCCACGAATCCTATTCCAACTAGGAAAGGGGGGAGTCCTACTCCCGGAAGGAGTAGGACACCTCCTGGCGCACCACCTCTTGGCCGGC
>NC_041390.1:531283019-531292676 GCF_002162155.2 Triticum dicoccoides | reverse complement strand
TTTGAGCCTTTATATACGGAGGCACGGGGCACCCCTAGAGACACAAGTTGATCCACGTGATCATATTCTTAGCCGTGTGCGGTGCCCCCTTCCACCGTAGTCCTCGATAATATTGGAGCGGTGCTTAGGCGAAGCCCTGCAACAGTAGTACGTCAAGATCGTCACCATGCCGTCGTGCTGACAGAACTCTTCCTCGACACTTTGCTAGATCGGAGTCCGGGGATCGTCATCGAGCTGAACGTGTGCTAGAACTCGGAGGTGCCGTAGTTTCAGTGCTTGATCGGTCGGTCCGTGGAGACGTACGACTACATCAACCAAGTTAACGCTTCCGTTGTCGATCTACAAGGGTACATGGATCACACTCTCCCCCTCTCGTTGTTATGCATCACCATGATCTTGCGTGTGCGTAGAATTTTTTTGAAATTACTACGAAACCCAACAGCTTGAACAATCTTTCCAAAAAGATGTTTGGGGGGACTGCATCGCGTTTTTCTCTGATGCGTGCCAGGACGTCCGCTGCTTGATTATTTTCTCGGGCTATATGGTGAAACTCCAGCCCTTCGAACCGAGCTAACATTTTTAGGACGGCATTGCGGTAAGCTGCCATTTTTGGGTCCTTGGCGTCGAAGTCTCTATTTATTTGGGATATCGCGAGGTTTGAATCCCCGCGTACCTCTAGGCGCTGGATACCCATGGATACTGCTATCCGGAGACCGTGTAGGAGGGCGTCATATTCGGCTGCTTTTTTTGAAATTACTACGTTCCCCAACGGTGGCATCCGAGCTAGGTTTTATGCGTTGATGTTATGCACGAGTAGAACACAAGTGAGTTGTGGGCGATATAAGTCATACTGCTTACCAGCATGTCACACTTTGGTTCAGCAGTATTGTTGGATGAAGCAGCCCGGACCGACATTACGCATACGCTTACGCGAGACTGGTTCTACCGACGTGCTTTGCACACAGGTGGCTGGCGGGTGTCAGTTTCTCCAACTTTAGTTTAACTGAGTGTGGCTACGCCCGGTCCTTGTGAAGGTTAAAACAGCACCAACTTGACAAACTATCATTGTGGTTTTGATGCGTAGGTAAGAACGGTTCTTGCTAAGCCCGTAGCAGCCACGTAAAACTTGCAACAACAAAGTAGAGGACGTCTAACTTGTTTTTGCAGGGCATGTTGTGATGTGATATGGTCAAGATGGGATGAGATATAAGTTGTTGTATGAGATGATCATGTTTTTTTGAAGTTATCGGCAACTGGCAAAAGCCTTATGGTTATCTCTCTATTGCATAAGATACAAGAGCCAAATAATTGCTTTACTTTATCGCTATGCGATAGCAATAGTTGCAAGAGCAATTGTTGGCGAGACAACCATGTGAAGACACATTGATATAGATCAAGATGATGGAGATCATGGTGTTATGCCGGTGACGATGGAGATCATGACGATGCTTTGGAGATGGAGATCAAAGGCACAAGATGATGATGGCCATATCATGTCACATATTATGATTGCATGTGATGTTTCTCTTATATACATCTTATTTTGCTTAGTTCGGTGGTAGCTTTATAAGATAATCTCTCACTAAATTATCAAAGTATAAGTGTTCTCCCTGAGTATGCACCATTGCGAAAGTTCTTCGTGCTGAGACACCACGTGATGATCGGGTGTGATAGGCTCTACGTTCAAATACAATGGGTGCAAAACAGTTGCACACGTGGAATACTCAGGTTAAACTTGACGAGCCTAGCATATAACAGATATGGCCTCGGAACACGGAGACCGAAAGGTCGAGCGTGAATCATATAGTAGATATGATCGACATAGTGATGTTCACCATTGAAACTACTCCATCTCACGTGATGATCGGACATGGTTTAGTTGATTTGGATCATGTGATCACTTAGAGGATTAGAGGGATGTCTATCTAAGTGGGAGTTCTTAAGTAATATGATTAATTGAACTTTAATTTATCATGAACTTAGTCCTGGTAGTATTAGCATATCTATGTTGTAGATCAATAGCTCGCGCTTAGCTCCCCTGTTTTATTTTTGATATGTTCCTAGAGAAAACTAAGTTGAAAGATGTTAGTAGCAATGATGCGGATTGGATCCGTGATCTGAGGTTTATCCTCATTGCTGCACAGAAGAATTATGTCTTTGATGCACCGCTAGGTGACAAACCTATTGCAGGAGCAGATGCAGATGTTATGAACATTTGGCTAGCTCAATATGATGACTACTTGATAGTTTAGTGCACCATGCTTAAACGGCTTAGAATTGGGACTTCAAAGACGTTTTGAACATCATGAACCATATGAGATGTTCCAGGAGTTGAAGTTAATATTTCAAGCAAATACCCGAGTTGAGAGATATTAAGTCTCCAACAAGTTCTATAGCTAAAAGATGGAGGAGAATAGCTCAAGCAGTGAGCATGTGCTCAGATTGTCTGGGTACTACAATCGCTTGAATCAAGTGGGAGTTAATCTTCCAGATAAAATAGTGATTGACAGAATTCTCTAGTCACCATCACCAAGATAGTAGAACTTCGTGATGAACTATAGTATGCAAGGGATGATGAAAACGATTCCCGAGCTTTTCATGATGATGAAATTGATGAAGGTAGAAATCAAGAAAGAGCATCAAGTGTTGATGATTAACAAGACCACTAGTTTCAAGAAAAGGGCAAAGGGAAAGAAAGGGAACTTCAAGAAGAACGGCAAGCAAGTTGCTGCTCAAGTGAAGAAGCCCAAGTCTGGTCCTAAGCTTGAGACTAAGTGCTTCTACTGCAAAGGGACTGGTCACTGGAAGGGGAACTGCCCCAAGTATTTGGCAGATAAGAAGGATGGCAAAGTGAACAAAGGTATATTTGATATACAGATTATTGATGTGTATTTTACTAGTGTTCGTAGCAACCTCTCGGTATTTGATACTGGTTCAGTTGCTAAGAGTAGTAACTCGAAACGGGAGTTGCAGAATGAACAGAGACTAGTTAAGGGTGAAGTGATGATGTGTGTTGGAAGTGGTTCCAAGATTGATATGATCATCATCGCACACTCCCTATACTTTCGGGATTAGTGTTGAACCTAAATAAGTGTTATTTGGTGTTTGCGTTGAGCATGAATATGATTTGATCATGTTTATTGCAATACGGTTATTCATTTAAGTAAGAGAATAAATTGTTGTTCTGTTTAGATGAATAAAACTTTATATGGTTTCACACCCAATGAAAATGGTTCATTGGATCTCGATCGTAGTGATACACATATTCATAATATTGAAACCAAAAGATGCAAAGTTAATAATGATAGTGCAACTTATTTGTGGCACTGCCGTTTAGGTCATATTGGTGTAAAGCGCATGAAGAAAATCCATGCTGATGGGCTTTTGGAATCACTTGATTATGAATCAGTTGATGCTTGCGAACCATGCCTCATGGGAAAGATGACTAAGACTCCGTTCTCCGGAACAATGTAGCGAGCAATAGATTTGTTGGAAATCATACATACTGATGTATGTGGTCCGATGAATATTGAGGCTCGTGGCAGGTATCATTATTTTCTGATCTTCACAGATGATTTGAGCAAATATGAGTATATCTACTTGATGAAACACAAGTCTGAAACATTTGAAAAGTTCAAAGAATTTCAGAGTGAAGTGGAGAATCATCATAACAAAAATTAAAGTTTCTACGATATGATCGTGGAAGTAAAATATTTGAGTTATGAGTTTGGCCTTTAGTTAAAAACAATGTGAAATAGTTTCACTACTCATGTCACCAGGAACACCACAGTGTAATGGTGTGTCCTAACATCATAACCATACTTTAGTAGATATGGTGCGATCTATGATGTCTCTTACCGATCTACCACTATCATTTTGGGGTTATGCATTAGAGACAGCTGCATTCATGTTAAATAGGGCACCATCTAAATCCGTTGAGATGACACCGTATGAACTACGGTTTGGCAAGAAACCTAAGCTGTCATTTCTTAAAATTTGAGGTTTCAATGCTTATGTGAAAAAGTTTCAATCTGATAAGCTCAAACCCAAATTGGAGAAGTGCGTCTTCATAGGATACCCAAAAGAAAATGTTGGGTACACCTTCTATCACAAATCCGAAGGCAAGATATTCGTTGCTTTGAATGGATCCTTTCTAGAGAAGGAGTTTCTCTCAAAAGAAGTGAGTGGGAGGAAAGTAGAACTTGATGAGGTAACTGTACCTGCTCCCTTATTGGAAAGTAGTTCATCACAGAAATTTGTTCTTGTGACTACTACACCAATTAGTGAGGAAGCTAATGATGATGATCATGTAACTTCAGATCAAGTTACTACCAAACCTCCTAGGTAAACCAGAGTGAGATCCGCACCAGAGTGGCGCGGTAATCCTATTCTGGAGGTCATGTTACTTGACCATGACGAGCCTATGAACTATGAGGAAGTGATGATGAGCCCAGATTCCATGAAATGCCTTGAGGCCATGAAATCTGGGATGAGATCCATGTATGAGAACAAAGTATGGACTTTGATTGACTTGCCCAAAGATCGGCGAGCCATTGAGATTAAATGGATCTTCAAGAGGAAGACGGACGCTAATAGTAGTGTTACTATCTACAAAGCTAGAATTGTCGCAAAAGGTTTTCGACAAGTTCAAGGTGTTGACTACGATGAGAGTTTCTCACTCGTATCTATGCTTAAGTCTGTCCGAATCATGTTAGCAATTGCCACATTTTATGAAATCTGGCAAATGGATAAACAAAATTGCATTCCTTAATGGATTTATTAAAGAAGAGTTGTATATGATGCAACCAGAAGGTTTTTTCAATCCTAAAGGTAATAACAAAATATGCAAGCTCCAGCGATCCATCTATGGACTGGTGCAAGCATCTCGGAGTTGGAAAATACGCTTTGATAAGTTGATCAAAGCATATAGTTTTATACAGACTTGCGGTGAAGCCTGTATTTACAAAAAAGTGAGTGGGAGCACTACATCATTTCTGATAAGTATATGTGAATGACATATTGTTGATCGGAGATAATGTAGAATTATTCTACAAAGCATAAAGGACTGTTTGAAAGGAGTTTTTCAAAGAAAGACCTCGGTGAAGCTGCTTACATATTGAGCATCAAGATCTATAGAGATAGATCAAGACGCTTGATAAGTTTTTCAATGAGTACATACCTTGACAAGATTTTGAAGTAGTTCAAAATGGAACAGTCAAAGAAAGAGTTCTTGCATGTGTTACAAGGTGTGAAACTGAGTAAGACTCAGAGCCCGACCACGACAGAAGATAGAAAGAGAATGAAACTCATTCCCTATGCCTTGGCCATAGGTTCTATAAAGTATGCCATGCTGTGTACCAGACCTATTGTATACCCTGCCCTGAGTTTGGCAAGGGAGTACAATAGTGATCTAGGAGTAGATCACTGGACATTGGTCAAAATTATCCTTAGTGGAATAAGGATATGTTTCTCGATTATGGAGGTGACAAAAGGTTCATCGTAAAGGGTTACGTCGATGCAAGTTTTGACACTGATCCAGATGACTCAAAATGTCAATCTGGATACATATTTAAAGTGGGAGCAATTAGCTAGAGTAGCTCCGTGCAGAGCATTGTTGACATAGAAATTTGCAAAATACTTACGGATCTGAATGTGGCAGACCCGTTGACTAAACTTCTCTCACAAGCAAAACATGATCACACCTTAGTACTATTTGGGTATTAATCACATAGCGATGTGAACTAGATTATTGACTCTAGTAAACCCTTTGGGTGTTGGTCACTTGTCGATGTGAACTATAGGTGTTAATCACATGGTGATGTGAACTATTGGTGTTAAATCACGTGGAGATGTGAACTAGATTATTGACTCTAGTGCAAGTGGGAGACTGAAGGAAATATGCCCTAGAGGCAATAATAAAGTTATTATTTATTTCCTTATATCATGATAAATGTTTATTATTCATGCTAGAATTGTATTAACCGGAAACATAATACATATGTGAATACATGGACAAATAGAGTGTCACTAGTATGCCTCTACTTGACTAGCTCGTTGATCAAAGATGGTTATGTTTCCTAACCATAGACATGAGTTGTCATTTGATTAACGGGATCACATCATTAGGAGAATGATGTGATTGACTTGACCCATTCCATTAGCATAACACTTGATCATTTAGTTTCTTGCTATTGCTTTCTTCATGACTTATACATGTTCCTATGACTATGAGATTATGCAACTCCCGTTTACCGGAGGAACACTTTGTGTGCTACCAAACGTCACAACGTAACTGGGTGATTATAAAGGTGCTCTACATGTGTCTCCGAAGGTACTTGTTGGGTTGGCGTATTTCGAGATTAGGATTTGTCACTCCGATTGTCGGAGAGGTATCTCTGGGCCCACTCGGTAATGCACATCACATAAGCCTTGCAAGCATTGCAACTAATAAGTTGTTGCAGGATGATGTATTACAGAACGAGTAAAGAGACTTGCCGGTAACGAGATTGAACTAGGTATTGAGATACCGACGATCAAATCTCGGGCAAGTAACATATCGATGACAAAGGGAACAAATGTATGTTGTTATGCGGTCTGACCGATAAAGATCTTCATAGAATATGTAGGAGCCAATATGAGCATCCAGGTTCCGCTATTGGTTATTGACCGGAGACGTGTCTCGGTCATGTCTACATTGTTCTCGAACCCGTAGGGTCCGCACGCTTAACGTTACAATGACAGTTTCATTATGAGTTTATATATTTTGATGTACCGAAGGTTGTTTGGAGTCCCGGATGTGATCACGGACTTGACGAGGAGTCTCGAAATGGTCGAGACATAAAGATCTATATATTGGACGAATATATTTGGACACCGGAAAGATTCCGGGTGAGATTGGGACAATACCGGATCACCGAGAGGTAATCGGAACCGCCCGGGAGGTATATGGGCCTTATTGGGCCTTAGTGGAAAGGAGGGGAAAGGAGCAAGGGAGGGCCCCCCCCCCAAGCCCAATCCGAATTGGGAGGGGGGTCGGCCCCCCTTTCCTTCCTCCCTCCTTCATCTTCCTTCCCTCTCCTACTCCTAATAGGAAAAAGGGGAGTCCTACTCCCTGTGGGAGTTGGACTCCCCCCTAGGGCACGCCACCCTCCTTAGCCAGCCCCTCCTCCACTCCTTTATATACGAGGGCAGGGGGGCACCCCATAGACACACCAATTGATCATTGATCTCTTAGCCGTGTGTGGTTCCCCCCTCCACCATAGTCCTCGACAATATTGTAGCGGTGCTTAGGCGAAGCCCTGCGACGGTAAAACATCAAGATCGTCACCACGCCGTCGTGCTGACGGAACTCATCCCCGACACTTTGCTGGATCAGAGTCCGGGGATCGTCATCGAGCTGAACGTGTGCTAGAACTCGGAGGTGCCGTAGTTTCGGTGCTTGATCAGTCGGGCCGTGAAGACGTACGACTACATCAACCGCGTTGTGCTAACGCTTTCGCTTCCGGTCTACGAGGGTACGTAGACAACACTCTCCCCTCTCGTTGCTATGCATCACCATGATCTTGCGTGTGCGTAGGAATTTTTTTGAAATTACTACGTGTAGCGACCCGACCTCAGATGGTCAAGTCTCTGTGCTTCAATGTCATCCCTGGATCGGTAATGCTGACACACACAGTACTCGAAGGATTTATAACAGAGTAGCAATCACACACTTATTACATCGAATGTCTCCGAAGAGAACTTATTACACGAATATGGCTTAAGGCCATCTAATGCGATAATAGCGGAAGGCTCGGAAGATAAGGTGAGTCCATCAACTCCAACGGCATAGCTGAGCTGCACGGCAACGACCTAACGAACCTTACTCCTCATCTGAAAAGTCTGCAACATAATACGTTGCAGCCCGAAAATGGGTCAGCACATGGAATATGCTGGCAATATAACACAGTAGAGCAGAAACGGAATAATGCTATCACTACATGCATATTTGGCTGGTGGAAAGCTCTATGGTTATAGTTTTGCGAAAAGCCAATTTTTTTCCAACAACAAAGGAATAGATTTTAATTTAACTATCATGGTGGTTGAGACCTCATTGAGAAGGTAATCCCAACTCAATCCCAATTAAAGTGATTAACAACCCAACTGTATTAATTAAACATGGTGAGATACATGTGATAACCCAAGTACTAGATACTCAAGAATTGTCCATAACCGGGGACACGGCTAACCATGATTAGATTGTACACTCTGCAGAGGTTTGCACACTTTTCCCCACAAGACTCGATCGCCTCTGTTGGATTTCTCGCACTACATGGTGTTTGAGAAATGGATGACCGAGACACAGTCTTTTGGCAACGTTAACTCTCTACTCCGGGTAGACCATACCGAACCTACAAAACCCACTACCTGCTGATCTACATCTTCAAGAGCTTCACGTAACTTACTCAACTATTCTAGAGCCCATAATAGCTTGTGGCTGCACACGGAAGTTTCTAGCATGAATCATCTTAGTTCCGTTTGAGCTTGGGTGGCGGTCCATAGGAAGATCACACGGGTACCCCGGGATTTCCAAAAAAAAAGAAAACAGACAACACTAGGTTCCCCAGGTGCCTCAATCCACCCAGTTGTTTGATTAATTTGCCACCTTAAGTTGAACCATTAATTAACAATCTCACATCTGACATGAATTTCACTCAAACCCAAACCACGTCTACGAGCATAGCATAGCAATATAAGCAATACGTAGAAGTAACTCCCAAGGGTTGAATATAACAGGGCAATAGGTTCTACCTCAGCAACTACTTCCCAAACCACAAGTTAATGATATCCCAATAATGCAATGTTTGAGGATTGGAACTAATGCACAAAAACTGGGTAATAATGGGATATGATCAAAGTGTTACTTGCCTGGCTGACGATCCGCGAATCCTAGAGACTCGTAGTAACACGCTTCGCACTCCGGGAATTCTATCACAAGCAAACAATAACATACATAAATAACAAGCAATGATGCACAAACAAAACTCAAATAAGAGAGGTTGCCAGAAAGTTCAACTTAAGAACTCCGGTGCGCAAAAAGAATCAAATCAAACGGAGCAACGAAAGTCAAACGGCGAAAGAAAGAAGCTTCGTTTACTAATATGAAACTAGGCCAAATTTACATTAACAAAAACTTGTTTGAGTTGATTAAACGGAAAGAGGGTTTCGAGACGAAACTCCAGGAGCTTGAATCGCCTGATTCTGATAAACGAGCGAGAAGAAAAACAGAAATTAAGATCGGATCCGAAATCGCGATCAGAAAAATTGCGGAATAAAACCGAGAAAAAGAAAAACGACGAACAGATTAATGAACGAACGTTCATTATCTTGATCTAAACGAAGAACTTCGTTCGTTAAAACGAACGAACGAGCGAACGCTCGCTAAATAAATAAACCGGAGAAAAACCGATCTATTTAAAAAAACGAAAACAAGGGTTTCTAAAAAAACCCGAATGGTTTTCTTTAGAAAACCGGGGCGGTGCGGCGGCTACCTTGGCTCGGCTCCGGCGGGGCTCCGGTGCGGCGACGGGCGGCGTGGGGTGGCGAGGTTGCGGCGGCGGCGGCATGGGGTGGCGGGGCGGCGACGACGGCGGTGGGAGGCGGAGGCGGCTCCTGGCG
>NC_041390.1:531274117-531282262 GCF_002162155.2 Triticum dicoccoides | reverse complement strand
GGGCTCCATGGGGGCGATGGTATTTAAAGGGGAGGAGGCGGCGGCTGCATGGGAAAGGGGGCAAGGCAGCGGCGGTGGCGGGGAGTCCGGCTCGGACTTGGAGTCCGGGTCGGCGGCGGCGGCGCGCGCGCGGGAGGCGGTGGCGGCTCGGGCTAGCCTGGCTCAGCTGGGCCTTAGTCCGAGTCGGGCGCGAGATATTTTTTTTTTAAATAATCTCGCTGACAGAAGAAAAATCCTAGAAAAATAAATAAAAATTTAAAAATGCCAAAACAAAATTTCACCGTCTAAATAAAATATTTAGGACGAGTTGAACATTTTCTTGGCCGTAAAATGCAATTTTGAAAACGTGCAATTTTTCTAATGCAAATAAAATCCGAATAAAACCAAATAAAATCCAATAAATGATTTTAATATTTTCCTCCAATATTTCAATTATTTTGGAGAAGTCATATTATCTCCACTCATTTGATTTAATATGAAATATTTCGGAGAGGAAAATTATTAAAATCAAAATCCTCGTTTCATTATTTGATAAAAATCAAATATGAAAACAGGAAAATCCCGAACTCTCTCCGTGGGTCCTTGAGTTGCTTAGGATTTCGAGGATTGCGGAACTGGAATGCAATAAGTCATGATATGCATGGGTGATCTATGTATAACATTCCAAATTAAAAATTTGGGATGTTACAAACCTACCCCCCTTAAGATGAATCTCGCCCTCGAGATTTGGGTTGGCTAGAAAATAGGTATGGGTGGTCCTTGCGGAGATCATCCTCTCGTTCCCAGGTGGCTTCATCCTCGGTATGGTGGCTCCACTAAACCTTGCAAAACTTGATAACCTTACTGCGGGTGACTCTGCTGGCAAACTCAAGAATCTTAACTGACTTCTCCTCGTAAGTCAAATCACTGTCCAACTGAATCGCCTCCAGGGGTACTGTATCTCTTAATGGTATATCAGCCATCTCAGCATGGCACTTTTTCAGCTGTGAAGCGTGGAACACATCGTGGACTCCTGACAATCCCCTAGGTAACTCCAACTTGTAGGCAACTTCTCCCATCCGTTCCAAAATGCGATACGGTCCTACAAATCTCGGGGCTAACTTTCCTTTAACTCCAAAACGTTTCACTCCTCGCAAGGGCGATACTCGCAGATATGCTCTATCTCCAATTTCGTATGTTACCTCCTTGCGTTTTGAGTCTGCATAACTGTTCTGCCTGGACTGAGCAATCTTCAGTCGGTCTCGGATCAATTTTACCTTCTCCTCAGATTCTTTAATCAGGTCTGGTCCAAACAACTGTCGGTCTCCTACCTCATCCCACATCAACGGTGTTCTGCACCTGCGTCCATACAGGGCTTCAAACGGTGCCATCTTCAAAGTGGCCTGGTAGCTATTGTTGTATGAGAACTCTGCATACGGGAAATTGTCATCTCAACTAGATCCATAATCTAGCGCACAGGCTCTCAACATGTCCTCCAAAATTTGATTGACTCTCTCAGTTTGTCCGTCTGTCTACGGGTGAAACGCTGTACTGAACTCCAATCTCGTTCCCAGAGTCTGGTGTAACTGACGCCAAAACTTTGAAGTAAACTATGTTCCTCGATCCGATACGATGGTCCTCGGAACTCCATGCAGACATACGATCCTGGACATGTAGATCTTGGCCAACTTTGCACTTGTATAGGTGGTTTTCACTGGGATGAAGTGAGCTACTTTGGTCAAACGATCAACTACTATCCATATGGCATCATATCCTGCTTTAGTCCTGGGTAATCCGGTAATAAAGTCCATGCCAAGTTTATCCCACTTCCATTCGGGTATCGGCATAGGCTGTAACAGTCCTGCTGGCTTCTGATGTTCTGCCTTAACTCTCTGACATACATCACATACGGCTACATACTCGGCAATATCCTTCTTCATACCAGTCCACCAGAAACGTTCCTTCAGATCCAAATACATCTTGGTGTTTCCGGGTTGTATCGAGTATGGTGAGTCATGGGCCTCTTGAAGTATTAACTTTCTGATCTCCTAGTTGTTGGGCACATAAACTCAGTCCTCAGACCATAGGGTATCATGCTCATCTTCACGAAAACCTTTGGCCTTTCCTTTGCCCATCTCTCCTTTATCTCGGCAATCTCTTTATCATCTTTCTGAGCTTCCCGAATCTTTCCCAGCAATGTCGACTGAACCTCCATTGTGGCAATGAACCTTCTAGGTACAATCTCTAATCGAAGTTCCATGATGTCCTTTGCTAATTCCTTCGGCAGTCCTTTACTTTCAAGGATACTAGCATAAATCTTCCGACTCAATGCATCTGCTACGACATTGGCCTTTCCTGGATGATAGTGTAGCTTCATGTCATAATCCTTTTATAAGCTCCAACCATCTCCTCTGCCTAAGGTTCAGCTCCTTCTGGGTGAAGATGTACTTCAAACTCTTGTGATCCGTGTACACATCACAACAGTTTCCAATAAGGTAATGTCTCCAAGTCTTCAACGCATGCACTACGATTGCTAGCTCGAAATCGTGCATAGCATAATTCAACTCATGATGTTTTAGTTGTCGTGAGGCATACGAAACAACTCTTTCATCCTGCATAAGCACACATCCAAGTCATAAGCGAGTGGCGTCGCAATACACTTAGAACTCCTTATGTATATCTGGCAGTACTAGCACTGGGGCTGTAGTCAAACGTTTCTTCAACTCCTGGAAACTTGCTTCACAATCTTCTGTCCATTTAAACTTGGTATCCTTCTTCAATAGTTCAGTCATTGGTTTTGCAATCTTGGAAAAATTCTCAATGAATCTCCGCTAGTATCCTGCGAGTCCAAGAGAACTACGGATCTCGCTAACTGAGGTGGGTGCCAACCATTTAGTGATTGACTGAACCTTGCTGGGGTCTACTGCTATACCTTCTCCTGATATGACATGTCCATGGAATCCGACTTCCTTCAGCCAAAACTCGTATTTGCTAAACTTAGCATACAACTGTTGTTCCCTAAGCTTCTTGAGAACTAAACGCAAATGCTCCTTGTGCTCCTCCTTGTTCTTCGAGTCTACCATGATATCATCAATAAACACCACAACAAACCTGTCCAAATACTCCATGAACACCTTGTTCATCATGCTCATGAAATAGGCAGGGGCGTTAGTCAGTCCAAACGACATGACCGTGTACTCGTATAATCCATATCGCATTGTGAACGCTGTCTTTGGTATGTCCTTTTCTCGTATCTTCAACTAATGATACCCTGATCGTAAATCGATCTTTGAGAACACTTTAGCTCCTTGCAACTGATCAAACAGATCATTGATCATCGGTAGTGGGTACTTGTTCTTTATCGTCACTTCATTCAAGGCTCGATAATCAACAACCATCCTTAGGGATTTATCCTTCTTCTCAACCAAGAGTACTGGGGCTCCCCAAGGTGATGAACTTCTTCGGATGTATCCTTTCTCCAATAACTCCTTGATCTATTTCTTAATTTCTTCCAGATCATTTGCGGGCATCCGATAGGGTCTCTTGGATATTGGTCCTGTACCTGGCAACAGCTCTATCAAAAACTCAGTGTCTCTGTCCGGCGGCATACCTGGTAACTCCTCTGGGAAAACATCCGGGTAATCCTTTACTACCAGCACTTCCTCCTGAACAACTCCCATAAGGGCATTCACTTGGCTCCTTTTAGGCACATGCCTAGACTCATACTTAATCCTTTTTCCCTCCGGGGTGGTGAGATAAATCGACTTACTCGCACAGTCAATGCTTCCTCCATACTTTGACATCCAGTCCATACCCAATATCACATCCAATCCTTGCGACTCCAAGATAATTAGGTCGGACGGGAACACATGTGTGCCATTGGTTAAGGGTATCTGGCCACACCATCGGCTAGCCATATATTCTGCTCCGGGTGAACTCACTAAAAGAGGGATCCTAAGGGTTTGGGTTGGTAGTTTAAACTTATCCACGAATCCCCTTGATATGTATGAATGCGATGCACCAATATCGAAAAGAACAAGAGCGGTAAATGACTTAACCAAAAACTTACCTATTACCGTGTCCGGCTACTCTTCAACCTCCTCCACGTTAACGTGGTTCACTTGTCCTTTGTTGTATGGATTGGGCTTCTTCCCAGCGCTTCCATTTCTGTTTCCATTCCTTCCTTCGGGGCAATCATTGGCATAATGCCCTGTCTTCCCGCACTTAAAATAGGTAACCTGACTTAAGTCTCTTTTGGCGGGAGTGGACGGGATTGGGGCGGTTCTAATTGTTGTTAGCTCCATTCCCATTCCCATTCTTAGCACCAGTGTGGTTATGTGATCCTCCTCCAGTGTGGTTGTGACCTCCATGGTTGTGAACAAGTCCTCCCGAGTTCGGGGTTAGGCGAGGCTTCTGCTGAGCTCCTGAGTTATACTTCCCTTGTCCATGTTTTCTCTTGCGGCTCTCAATCTGCTGCTGTTTCCCTTCAATCATAAGAGCCTTATCTACCAACTCCTGGTAGTTGTTGAAGGTTGCTACCATCAACTGCATGCTCATCTCTTCATTCAGCCCTTCCATAAACTTCTCCTGCTTCGCGGCATCGGTGGCCACATCATCAGGGGCATAGCGTGATAACTTGCTAAACTCATCCACGTACTGAGCCACAGTATGGTTCCCCTGGCATAGGTTGCGGAACTCCCGCTTCTTCATCTGCATAGCTCCAGTTGAGACATGGGCAGTGCGGAAAGCTTGCTGAAACTGGTCCCAAGTGACGTTGGCTACAGGAAAAGTGGTTGTGTAATTCTCCCACCATGAGGCTGCTGGTCCATCCAATTGATGTGTGGCAAAGCGCACCCTCTCAGCATCTGTGCAACCTGCGGTGGTCAACTCCCTTCCAATACGGCGTAGCCAATCATCAGCAACTATAGGCTCGGTGCTACTAGAAAATGCCGGCGGCTGTAACCTTAGAAAACGGGCTCTGTTGTCCACTGGCGGTGGGTTGTTGTTGTTGTTGCCCTGGTTCTGAACTAGCAATTGCATCAAGGCATTCTGCTGCTAGATCAACTAGGTGAGCTCCGGCGGGAAGGCAAAACCGATGTCACGTCTCGGAGGCATCTGATGGGTTTAGATGGAAGAGATTTAGAGTAGAAAAGGGGTCTAATGAGAAGGCACTACCCATATGCACATGAGAAAAACACAATCATTTCACTCAATCAATCAAGCAAGGGCATACAAACGGTCTAGAACTATCGCAAAAGTGCTCACTACTACTATATACATGGGGGAAACACTACTAATAGTTGGTGGTCATCTAGAAATTTTGATCGGTGGAGGACTCCATGATGTCTGCTCCAGCTTCGTCTTCAAAGTCATCATCACTAGGATCGGAATCGGTGTCGTCGATGATCATGTAGTCCTCGGGGCATATTTCCTTGGGTTCTTCTTCTTCTTCTATTGGTGTTGGTCCTCCCATGAATACTCTGATCTTCTTGACTAGGTCGTCATTCTTCTCCAGTAGGATCTTGATTTCCTCCTCATATCCATCGCGGGTAAACTTGAGTTCTTCCTCCAGCTCGATAATCCTATTCTTCGCCTTCTTCAAGTCCATCATGTCAGCGCACATCTGGTTCTCCTGACGTCGAATGTGCTGGTTTAACTCCTGGATGAAAGCTGCAATGGATTTATCCTTCTTGGTGCTGATCACTTCCCATTGCTCGTCTCGGCGCCCACATATTTGGTAGATAGTGTCCTTAAGCTCCCTGTTGTAAACTTCTCCAATGCGTCCCATGGTGATGTGGGCTTCCATACTCTTTCCTAAACTCCAGGTTGGTGCATCGAAGGAAAATTCTATGGGTTTAGAGGTTGGCGAGAACGACCTTCCTGGAACTTGTACTTGAATCATCCAGCGGTCTTCTTCTGGTAAAGTGGCATTGTACGTCCCGGTGAAGCTTGGTGTTCCAATGTTTAGGTACCTAGTGACTTCCTTCAAGTGGCGTCCAAAAGGTGTGTCTTCATCCGGTTGTGCAAACTTGTTCTTCATCTCTGCCATCCGAAAGAGTAGAAAATGGAGAGGAGTCAGAAATGAGAAGAGAAGTGTGACCTAGGGTTTATCTTAGAGGTCGTGTCCTACACTCAGTGTGTGCTCTGATACCATCTTGTAGCGACTCGACCTCAGATGGTCAAGTCTCTGTGCTTCAGTGTCACCCCTGGATCGGTAATGCTGACACACACAGTACTCGAAGGATTTATAATAGAGTAGCAATCACACACTTATTACATCGAATGTCTCTGAAGAGAACTTATTACACGAATATGGCTTAAGGCCATCTAATGCGATAACAGCGGAAGGCTCGGAAGATAAGGTGAGTCCATCAACTCCAACGGCATAGCTGAGCTGCAGGGCAACGACCTAACAAACCTTACTCCTTGTCTGAAAAGTCTGCAACATAATACGTTGTAGCCCGAAAACGGGTCAGCACATGGAATATGCCGGCAATATAACACAGTAGAGTAGAAACGGAATAATGCTATCACTACATGCATATTTGGCTCGTGGAAAGCTCTATGGTTATAGTTTTGCGAAAAGCCAATATTTTTCCTAAAACAAAGGAATAGATTTTAATTTAACTATCATGGTGGTTGAAACGTCATTGAGAAGGTAATTCCATCTCAATCCCAATTAAAGTGATTAACAACCCAACAATATTAATTAAACATGGTGAGATACATGTGATAACCCAAGTACTAGATACTCAAGAATTGTCCATAACCGGGGACACGGCTAACCATGATTAGATTGTACACTCAGCAGAGGTTTGCGCACTTTCCCCCACAAGACTTGATCGCCTTCGTTGGATTTCTTGCACTACATGGTGTTTGAGAAACGGATGATCGAGACATAGTCTTTCGGGAACGTTAACTCTCTACTCCGGGTAGACCATACCGAACCTACAAAACCCACTACCTGCTGATCTACCTCTTCAAGAGCTTCACATAACTTACTCAACTATGCTAGAGCCCATAATAGCTTGTGGCTGCACACGGAAGTTTCTAGCATGAATCATCTCAGTTCCCTTTGAGCCTGGGTGGCGGTCCATAGGAAGATCACACGGGTACCCCGGGATTTCCAAAAAAAAAGAAAACAAACAACACTAGGTTCCCCAGGTGCCGCAATCCACCCAGTTGTTTGATTAAGTTGCCACCTTAAGTTGAACCATTAATTAACAATCTCACATCTGACATGAATTTCACTCAAACCCAAACCACGTCTACGGGCATAGCATAGCAATATAAGCAATACGTAGAAGTAACTCCCAAGGGTTGAATATAACAGGGCAATATGTTCTACCTCAGCAACTACTTCCCAACCCACAAGTTAATGATATCCTAATCATGTAATGTTTGAGGATTGGAACTAATGCATAAAAACTGGGTAATAATGGGATATGATCAAAGTGTTACTTGCCTTGCTGACGATCCGCGAATCCTAGAGACTCGTAGTAACACGCTTCGCACTTCGGGAATTCTATCACAAGCGAACAATAACATACATAAATAACAAGCAACGATGCACAAACAAAACTCAAATAAGATAGGTCGACCAGAAAGTTCAACTTAAGAACTCCGGTACGCAAAAAGAATCAAATCAAACGAAGCAACGGAAGTCAAACGGCGAAAGAAAGAAGCTTCATTTACTAATCTGAAACTAGGCCAAATTTTACAGTAACAAAAACTTGTTTGAGTTGATTAAACGGAAAGAGGGTTTCGAGACGAAACTCCAGACGCTTGAATCACCTAATTCTGATAAACGAGCGAGAAGAAAAATAGAAATTAAGATCGGATCCGAAATCGCGATCAGAAAATTTGCCGAATAAAACCGAGAAAAAGAAAACCGACGAAGAGATTAACGAACGAACGTTAGTTATCTGGATCTAAACGAAGAACGCGTTCGTTAAAACGAACGAACAAGCGAACGCTCGCTTAATAAATAAACCGGAGAAAAACTGATCTATTTAAAAAAACGAAAACTAGGGTTTCTAAAAAGACCCGAACGGTTTTTCTTTAGAAAACCGGGGCGGTGCGGCGGCTACCTTGGCTCGGCTTCGGTGGGGCTCCGGTGCGGCGTGGGGTGGCGAGGCTGCGGTGTGGGGTGGCGGGGCTGCGGCG
>NC_041390.1:531270447-531273615 GCF_002162155.2 Triticum dicoccoides | reverse complement strand
TGGCTGCAGGCGGCGGGGCGAGGGGCTGCGGGCGGCGGCGACTTAGGCTCCAGGGAGGCGGCGGCGGTATTTAAATGGGAGGGGGGCGGTGGCTGCTTGGGGAAGGGGGCAAGGCAGCGGCGGCGGTGGGGAGTCCGACTTGGACTTGGAGTCCGGGTCGGCGGCGGCGGCGCACGCGCGGGAGGCGGTGGCGGCTCGGGCCGGTCTAGCTCGGCTGGGCCTTAGGCCCAGTCGGGCGCGAGATATTTTAAAAAAAAAATCCCACGGACAGAAGAAAAATCCTAGAAAAATAAATAAAAATCTAAAAATGCCAAAACAAATTTTCACCGTCTAAATAAAATATTTAGGACGAGTTGAACATTTTCTTGGCCCTAAAATGCAATTTTGAAAACGTGCAATTTTTCTAATGCAAATAAAATCTGAATGAAACCAAATAAAATCAATAAATGATTTTAATATTTTTCCTCCAGTATTTCAATTATTTCGGAGAAGTCATATTATCTCCACTCATTGATTTAATATGAAATATTTTGGAGAGAAAAATTATTAAAATCAAAATCCTCGTTTCATTATTTGATAAAAATCAAATATGAAAACAGGAAAATCCCCAACTCTTTCCGTGGGTCCTTGAGTTGCTTAGGATTTCGAGGATTGCGGAACTGGAATGCAATAAGTCATGATAGGCATGGGTGATCTATGTATAACATTCCAAATTGAAAATTTGGGATGTTACACTACGTTCCCCAACACTGTCCAATCAGGAATAGCATGAAGAGCTGCCACCAGCTCTGCCTCCGGGTCAGGGATAGCAAGACCCTCCTCCGTAGGCAATTTAACTGAAGGGTTATTCAGAATATCAAGAAAAACATTACGTGGTACCGGCTTATGCTGGGACCCCAGCCGGCTTAAAGCATTAGCCGCCTCATTCTTTCTATGATCAACATGTTCCACTTGATAACCCTTGAAATAACCAGCAATAGCATCAACCGCCCGGCAATAAGCCGCCATGAGCGGGTCTTTGGAATCCCAAGTTCCTGAGACTTGCTGAGCCACCAGATCCGAGTGACCAAAGCACCTGACCCGTCTTAAATTCATCTCTTTGGCCATATTTTCTAGCCCTACACTATCCCAAATGTTCTTTGGTGACTCACCCTGTCTCGATAACCTGCTTTTTTATCTCTTCATTCACCCTGTCTCTCACACTATCCCAACACTGCATTGGTGAAGTGTGAGTAAAAGAAACCTCAGGAAACTCCTCCACAGCCACCTGTAATGATTTTGGGAACATAGTTGTCATATGACCCACAATAAAGCAAATGAGGTCAAGCCTAAAAATAGGAGGTATTTCGAATTACAAATACCCTAAACAATGGTCCGAGAAGTTCAGCATCAATAACTTCTAAAATGTAACAAAATAGGAGCAAAGCTTCATATTCAGCTGCATTGTTAGTACAAGGGAACATCGACCTTAAAACATAACAAAACTTATGACCTCATGGGGAAGTCAAAATAACTCCAGCCCCCGAGCCTTCCAACTGCCTAGATCCATCAAAGTGAATAATCCAATACATATTAGCAGGCTTCTCCTCAGGCATCTGTAACTCTGTCCAGTCATTGATGAAATCCACAAGTGCTTGAGACTTGATAGCTGTCTGAGGCATGTATTTCAAACCATGGGGTCTGTAACACCCTCGATGCGACTATATCTCCCACGTGTCGAGGCACGACTTAGAGGCATAATCGCATTGAAGGCATATGTTGCAAGTTAGGCAATCTTCACAACATCCCATGTAATATAAATCATAAAGGGGAGATAACATAGTTGGCTTACAGTCGCCACGTCAATCAAGTACATAAATAACATTACATCATCCAAACACTCATGGCCCGACTACGGCGCCAAAATAAAAGATAACCCAACATGCGACACGGTCCCGATCACCCCCAACTGGGCACCACTACTGATCATTAGGAAATGAAACATAGTAATGTTTGAAGGAAATATGCCCTAGAGGCAATAATAAAGTTATTATTTATTTCCTTATTTCATGATAAATGTTTATTATTCATGCTAGAATTGTATTAACCGGAAACATAATACATGTGTGAATACATAGACAAACAGAGTGTCACTAGTATGCCTCTACTTGACTAGCTCGTTAATCAAAGATGGTTATGTTTCCTAACCATGGACAAAGAGTTGTTATTTGATTAACGGGATCACATCATTAGGTGAATGATCTGATTGACATGACCCATTCCATTAGCTTAGCACCCGATCGTTTAGTATGTTGCTATTGCTTTCTTCATGACTTATACATGTTCCTATGACTATGAGATTATGCAACTCCCGTTTGCCGGAGGAACACTTTGGGTGCTACCAAACATCACAACGTAACTGGGTGATTATAAAGGAGCATTACAGGTGTCTCCAAAGGTAGATGTTGGGTTGGCGTATTTCGAGATTAGGTTTTGTCACTCCGATTGTCGGAGAGGTATCTCTGGGGCCCTCTCGGTAATACACATCACATAAGCCTTGCAAGCATTGTAACTAAGATGTTAGTTGTGAGATGATGTATTACGGAACGAGTAAAGAGACTTGCCGGTAACGAGATTGAACTAGGTATTGGATACCGACGATCGAATCTCGGGCAAGTAACATACCGGTGACAAAGGGAACAACGTATGTTGTTATGCGGTCTGACCGATAAAGATCTTCGTAGAATATGTAGGAGCCAATATGGGCATCCAGGTCCCACTATTGGTTATTGACCGGAGACATGTCTCGGTCATGTCTACATTGTTCTCGAACTCGTAGGGTCCGCACGCTTAAGGTTACGATGACAGTTATATTATGAGTTTATGCATTTTGATGTACCGAAGTTAGTTCGGAGTCCCGGATGTGATCACGGACATGACGAGGAGCCTCGAAATGGTCGAGACATAAAGATTGATATATTGGAAGCCTATGTTTGGATATCGGAAGTGTTTCGGGTGAAATCGGGATTTTATCGGAGTACCGGGAGGTTACCGGAACCCCCCGGGAACCATATCGGCCTTAGTGGGCTTTATTGGAAAGGAGAAAGGGGCAGCCCAAGGTGGGCTGCGCGCCTCCCCCCTCCCCTAGTCCTATTAGGACTAGGAGAGGTGGCCGGCCCCCTCTCTCTC
>NC_041390.1:531196669-531270113 GCF_002162155.2 Triticum dicoccoides | reverse complement strand
ATCCTATTCCAACTAGGATTGGGGGGGAATCCTACTCCCAGAAGGAGTAGGACTCTCCTGGCGCGCCCCTTGTGGCCGGCCAGCCTCCCCCCTTTTGTCCTTTATATACTGAGGTAGAGGCACCCTAGAACACACAAGTTGATCCACGTGATCTATTCCTTAGCCGTGTGCGGTGCCCCCAGTCACCATAGTCCTCGATAATACTGTAGTGGAGTTTAGGCGAAGCCCTGCTGCTGTAGTACATCAAGATCGTCACCACGCCGTCGTGCTGACGGAACTCTTCCCCGACACTTTGCTGGATCGGAGTCCGGGGATCGTCATCGAGCTAAACGTGTGCTCGAACTCGGAGGTGCCGTAGTTTCGGTGCTTGATCGGTTGGATCGTGAAGACGTATGACTACTTCCACTATGTTGTGTCAGCGCTTCCGCGGTCGGTCTGTGTTGGATACGTAGACAACACTCTCCCCTCTCGTTGCTATGCATCACATGATCTTGCGTGTGCGTAGGAAATTTTTTGAAATTACTACGAAACCCAACAGTGGCATCAGAGCCAGGTTATTTATGTTGATGTTATATGCACGAGTAGAACACAAGTGAGTTGTGGGTGATATAAGTCATACTGCCTACCAGCATGTCATACTTTGGTTTGGCGGCATTGTTGGACGAGACGACCCGGACCAACATTACGCGTACGCTTACGCGAGACCGGTTCCCCCGACGTGCTTTGCACATAGGTGGCTTGCGGGCGACTGTCTCTCCAACTTTAGTTGAACCAAGTATGGCTACGCCCGGTCCTTGCGAAGGTTAAAACAAAGTCTATTTGACAAACTATCGTTGTGCTTTTGATGCGTAGGTGATATTGGTTCTTGCTTAAGCCCGTAGCAGCCACGTAAAACTTGCAACAACAAAGTAGAGGACGTCTAACTTGTTTTTGCAGGGCATGTTGTGATGTGATATGGTCAAGATATGATGTTGAATTTTATTGTGTGAGATGATCATGTTTTGTAACCAAGTTATCGGCAACTGGCAGGAGCCTTATGGTTGTCGTTTTATTGTATGCAATGAAATTGCGATGTAATGCTTTACTTTATTACTAAGCGGTAGTGATAGTCGTGGAAGCATAAGATTGGCGAGACGACAAACGATGCTGCGATGGAGATCAAGGTGTCGCGTCAGTGACGATGGTGATCATGATGGTGCTTCGAAGATGGAGATCACAAGCACAAGATGATGATGGCCATATCATATCACTTATATTGATTGCATGTGATGTTTATCCTTTTATGCATCTTATCTTGCTTTGATTGACGGTAGCATTATAAGATGATCTCTCACTAAATTATCAAGAAGTGTTCTCCATGAGTATGCACCATTGCCAAAGTTCGTCGTTCCTAGACACCACGTGATGATCGGGTGTGATAAGCTCTACGTCCATCTACAACGGGTGCAAGCCAGTTTTGCACACGCAGAATACTCAGGTTAAACTTGACGAGCCTAGCATATGCAGATATGGCCTCGAAACACGGAGACCGAAAGGTCGAACATGAATCAGATAGTAGATATGATCAACATAATGATGTTCACCATTGAAAACTACTCCATCTCACGTGATGATCGGTTATGGTTTAGTTGATTTGGATCACGTGATCACTTAGAGGATTATAGGGATGTCTATCTAAGTGGGAGTTCTTAAGTAATATGATTAATTGAACTTAAATTTATCATGAACTTAGTCCTGGTAGTATTTTGCAAATTATGTTGTAGATCAATAGCTTGCGTTGTTGCTTTCATATGTTTATTTTGATATGTTCCTAGAGAAAAATTGTGTTGAAAGATGTTAGTAGCAAGGATGCAGATTGGATCTGTGATCTGAGGTTTATCCTCATTGCTGCATACAAGAATTATGTCCTTGATGCACCGCTAGGTGACAGACCTATTGCAGGAGCAGATGCAGACGTTATGAACGTTTGGCTAGCTCAATATGATGACTACTTGATAGTTTAGTGCACCATGCTTAACGGCTTAGAATCGGGACTTCAAAGACATTTTGAACGTCATGGACCATATGAGATGTTCCAGGAATTGAAGTTAATATTTCAAGCAAATACCCGAGTTGAGAGATATGAAGTCTCCAACAAGTTCTATAGCTAAAAGATGGAGGAGAATCGCTCAACTAGTGAGCATGTGCTCAGATTGTCTGGGTACTACAATCGCTTGAATCAAGTGGGAGTTAATCTTCCAGATAAAATAGTGATTGACAGAATTCTCTAGTCACCATCACCAAGTTAGTAGAACTTCGTGATGAACTATAATATGCAAGGGATGACTATAGTGATTCCCAAGCTCTTCGTGATGTTGAAATCGATGAAGGTAGAAATCAAGAAAGAGCATCAAGTGTTGATGGTAGACAAGACCACTAGTTTCAATAAAAGGGCAAAGGGAAGAAGGGGAACTTCAAGAAGAACGGCAAGCAAGTTGCTGCTCAAGTGAAGAAGCCCAAGTCTGGTCCTAAGCCTGAGACTAAGTGTTTCTACTGCAAAGGGACTGGTCACTGGAAGCGGAACTACCCCAAGTGATTGGCAGATAAGAAGGATGGCAAAGTGAACATAAGTATATTTGATATACATGTTATTGATGTGTACTTTACTAGTTTTTATAGCAACCCCTCAGTATTTGATTCTAGTTCAGTTGCTAAGATTAGTAACTCGAAACGGGAGTTGCAGAATAAACGGAGACTAGTTAAGCGTGAAGTGACGATGTTTGTTGGAAGTGGTTCCAAGATTGATATGATCATCATCGCACACTCCCCTATACTTTCGGGATTAGTGTTGAACCTAAATAAGTGTTATTTGGTTTTTGCGTTGAGCATGAATATGATTTGATCATGTTTATTGCAATAAGGTTATTCATTAAAGTCAGAGAATAATTGTTGTTCTGTTTACATGAATAAAACCTTCGATGGTCATACACCCAATGAAACAAGTTCATTGGATCTCGATCGTAGTGATACACATATTCATAATATTGAAACCAAAAGATGCGAAGTTAATAATGATAGTGCAACTTATTTGTAGCACTGCCGTTTAGCTCATATTGGTGTAAAGCGCATGAAGAAACTCCATGCTGATGGGATTTTGGAATCACTTGATTATGAATCACTTGATGCTTGCGAACCATGCCTCATGGGCAAGATGACTAAGACTCCGTTCTCCGGAGCGAGCAACTGACTTATTGGAAATAATACATACTGATGTATGCGGTCCGATGAGTGTTAAGGCTCACGGCAAGTATCGTTATTTTCTGAACTTCACAGATGATTTGAGCAGATATGGGTATATCTACTTGATGAAACATAAGTCTGAAACATTTGAAAAGTTCAAAGAATTTCATAGTGAAGTGGAAAATCATCGTGACAAGAAAATAAAGTTTCTACGATCTGATCGCGGAGACAAATATTTGAGTTACGAGTTTGGTCTTCAATTAAAACAATGTGGAATAGTTTCACAAACTCATGCCACATGGAACACCACAGCATAATGGTGTGTCCGAATGTCATAACCGTACTTTATTGGATATAGTGCAATCTATGATGTCTCTTACCGATCTACCACTAACATTTTGGGGTTATGCATTAGAGACAGCTGCATTCACGTTAAATAGGGCACCATCTAAATCCGTTGAGACGACACCATGTGAACTGTGGTTTGGCAAGAAACCTAAGCTGTCGTTTCTTAAAGTTTGGGGTTGCGATGCTTATATGAAAAAGTTTCATCCTGATAAGCTCAAACTCAAATCGGAGAAGTACGTCTTCATAGGATATCTGAAGGAAACTATTGAATACACATTCTATCACAGATCTGAAGGCAAGACTTTTGTTACCAAATTCGGAAACTTTATGGAGAAGGAGTTTCTCTCGAAAGAAGTGAGTGGGAGGAAAGTAGAACTTGACGAGGTAACTGTACCTGCTCCCTTATTGGAAAGTAGTACATCACAGAAAACTATTTCTATGACACCTACACCAGTTAGTGAGGAAGCTAATGATGATGATCATGAAACTTCAGAACAACATACTACTGAACCTCGTAGATCAACCAGAGTAAGATCCGCGCCAGAGTGGTACGGTAATCCTGTTCTGGAAGTCATGCTACTAGATCATGATGAACCTACGAACTATGAAGAAGCGATGGTGAGCCCAGATTCCGCAAAGTGGCTTGAAGCCATGAAATCTGAGATATGATCCATGTATGAGAACAAAGTATGGACTTTGGTTGACTTGCCCGATGATCGGCAAGCCATAGAAAATAAATGGATCTTCAAGAGAAAGACGGATGCTGATAGTAGTGTTACTATCTACAAAGCTAGAATTGTCGCAAAAGGTTTTCGACAAGTTCAAGGTGTTGACTACGATGAGATTTTCTCACTCGTATCTATGCTTAAGTCTGTCCGAATCATGTTAGCAATTGCCTCATTTTATGAAATCTGGCAAATGGATAAACAAAACTGCATTCCTTAATGGATTTACTAAAGAAGAGTTGTATACGATGCAACTAGAAGGTTTTGTCGATCCTAAAGGTGTTAACTAAATATGCAAGCTCCAGCGATCCATCTATGGACTGGTGCAAGAATCTCGGAGTTGGAATATACGCTTTGATAAGTTGATCAAAGCATATAGTTTTATACAGACTTGGGGTGAAGCCTGTATTTACAAGAAAGTGAGTGGGAGCACTACAACATTTCTGATAAGTATATGTGAATGACATATTGTTGATCGGAAATATTGTAGAATTATTCTGCAAAGCATAAAGAAGTGTTTGAAAGGAGTTTTTCAAAGAAAGACCTCGGTGAAGCTGCTTACATATTGAGTATCAAGATCTATAGAGATAGATCAAGACACTTGATAAGTTTTTTCAATGAGTACATACCTTGACAAGATTTTGAAGTAGTTCAAAATGGAACAGTCAAAGAAAAGGTTTCATGCCTGTGTTACAAGGTGTGAAGTTGAGTAAGACTCAAAGCCCGACCACAGCAGAAGATAGAAAGAGAATGAAAGTCATTCCCTATGCCTCAGTCATAGGTTCCATAAAGTATGCCATGTTGTATACAAGATCTATTGTATGCCCTACCACTTAGTTTGGCAAGGGAGTACGATAGTGATCTAGGAGTAGATCACTGGACAGTGGTCAAAATAATCCTTAGTGGAATAAGGATATGTTTCTCGATTATGGAAGTGAAAAAAAAGAGGTTCGTCGTAAAGGGTTACGCCGATGCAAGTTTTGACACTAATCTAGATGACTCTAAGTCTCGGTCTAGATACATATTGAAAGTGGGAGCAATTAGCTAGAGTAGCTCCATGCAGAGCATTGTTGACATAGAAATTTGCAAAATACATGCGGATCTGAATGTGGCAGACCCATTGACTAAGATTCTCTCACAAGCAAAACATGATCACACGTTAGTACTCCTTGGGTGTTAATCACATAGTGATGAGAACTAGATTACTGAATCTAGTAAACCCTTTGGGTGTTGGTCGGCGATGTGAACTATGGGTGTTAATCACATGATGATGTGAACTATCGATGTTAATCACATGGTGATGTGATCTAGATTATTGACTCTAGTGCAAGTGGGAGACTGAAGGAAATATGCCCTAGAGGCAATAATAAAGTTATTATTTATTTCCTTATTTCATGATAAATGTTTATTATTCATGCTAGAATTGTATTAACCGGAAACATAATACATGTGTGAATACATAGACAAACAGAGTGTCACTAGTATGCCTCTACTTGACTAGCTCGTTAATCAAAGATGGTTATGTTTCCTAACCATGGACAAAGAGTTGTTATTTGATTAACGGGATCACATCATTAGGTGAATGATCTGATTGACATGACCCATTCCATTAGCTTAGCACCCGATCGTTTATATGTTGCTATTGCTTTCTTCATGACTTATACATGTTCCTATGACTATGAGATTATGCAACTCCCGTTTGCCGGAGGAACACTTTGGGTGCTACCAAACGTCACAACGTAACTGGGTGATTATAAAGGAGCATTACAGGTGTCTCCAAAGGTAGATGTTGGGTTGGCGTATTTCGAGATTAGGTTTTGTCACTCCGATTGTCGGAGAGGTATCTCTGGGGCCCTCTCGGTAATACACATCACATAAGCCTTGCAAGCATTGTAACTAAGATGTTAGTTGTGAGATGATGTATTACGGAACGAGTAAAGAGACTTGCCGGTAACGAGATTGAACTAGGTATTGGATACCGATGATCGAATCTTGGGCAAGTAACATACCGATGACAAAGGGAACAACCTATGTTGTTATGCGGTCTGACCGATAAAGATCTTCGTAGAATATGTAGGAGCCAATATGGGCATCCAGGTCCCGCTATTGGTTATTGACCGGAGACATGTCTCGGTCATGTCTACATTGTTCTCGAACCCGTAGGGTCCGCACGCTTAAGGTTACGATGATAGTTATATTATGAGTTTATGCATTTTGATGTACCGAAGTTAGTTCGGAGTCCCGTATGTGATCACGGACATGACGAGGAGTCTCGAAATGGTAGAGACATAAAGATTGATATATTGGAAGCCGATGTTTGGATATCGGAAGTGTTCCGGGTGAAATCGGGATTTTACCGGAGTACCGGGAGGTTACCGGAACCCCCCGGGAACCATATGGGCCTTAGTGGGCTTTAGTGGAAAGGAGAAAGGGGCAACCCAAGGTGGGCTGCGCGCCTCCCCCCTCCCCTAGTCCTATTAGGACTAGGAGAGGTGGCCGGCCCCCTCTCTCTCTTTCTCCCCCCGAGGAATCCTATTCCAACTAGGATTGGGGGGGGGGGGAATCCTACTCCCGGAGGGAGTAGGACTCTCCTGGCGCGCCCCTTGTGGCCGGCCAGTCTCCCCCCTTTTGTCCTTTATATACTGAGGTAGAGGCACCCTAGAACACATAAGTTGATCCACGTGATCTATTCCTTAGCCGTGTGCGGTGCCCCCAGCCACCATAGTCCTCGATAATACTGTAGCGGAGTTTAGGCGAAGCCCTGCTGCTATAGTACATCAAGATCGTCCCCACACCCTCGTGCTGACGGAACTCTTCCCTAACACTTTGCTGGATCGGAGTCCGGGGATCGTCATCGAGCTGAACATGTGCTCGAACTCGGAGGTGCCGTAGTTTCGGTGCTTGATTGGTTGGATCGTGAAGACGTACGACTACTTCCTCTATGTTGTGTCAGCGCTTCCGCAGTCGGTCTGCGTTGGGTACGTAGACAACACTCTCCCCTCTCGTTGCTATGCATCACATGATCTTGCGTGTGCGTAGGATATTTTTTGAAATTACTACGAAACCCAACAACGTTGAGAGTCCTCGTCAAACTCCCACTTGAGCTCAAGCGCGTCTCCTAGAGCGGAATCATCAGGCCTTGCATCTGGTGTAATAGTAATCTGTGAGCCACAGGGACTCAGCAATCTCGCACCCTCGCGATCAAGACTATTTAAGCTTATAGGTAAGGTAAGATAAATATGTGGAGCTGCAGCAAGCGACTAGCATATATGGTGGCTATCCTGTTCGCAAAAGAGAGCGAGAAGAGGAGGCAAAGCGCGAGCGAGAAACTAGAGAGTAACCTGCGCAAACATCACTCCAACACTGTGTCCACTTCCCGGACTCCCCCGAGAAGAGGCCATCACAGTAACACACTCAGTTGATTCATTTTAATTAAGTTAAGGTTCAAGTTATCTACAACCGGACATTAACAAATTCCCATCTGCCCATAACCGCGGGCACGGCTTTCGAAAGTTCAAATCCCTGCAGGGGAGTCCCAACTTAGCCCATGACAAGCTCTCACGGTCAACGAAGGAATAGACCTCCTCCCAAGACGTTCTGATCAGACTCGGTATCTCGGTTCTTCAAGACACTTCGACAGATTAAGACAAGACCAGCAACACCGCCCGAATGTGCCGACAAATCCCGATAGGAGCTGCACATATCTCTTTCTCAGGGCACACTCAGATTGTCCAAACTTCCGGTAGGCCAGCCCAGAGTTGCCCCTGGTAGCCACCGGCGGCTGACAAGTTGGACCAACACTCAGAGGAGCACTGGCCCGGGGGGGTTTAAAATAAGATGACCCTCGGGCTCCGAAAACCCAAGGGAAAAAGAGGCTAGGTGGAAAATGGTAAAACCAAGGTTGGGCACTGCTAGAAAAGCTTTAATCAAGGCGAACTATCAAGGGGTTCCCATTATAACCCAACCGCGTAAGGAACGCAAAATCCGGGAACATAACACCGATATGACGGAAACTAGGGCGGCAAGAGTGGAACAAAACACTAGGCGAGAGGCCGAGCCTTCCACCCTTTACCAAGTATATAGATGCATTAAGATAACATGGCAATATAATGATATCCCAACAAGTAAATAAATGTTCCAACAAGGAACGGCCTCCAATTTTCACCTGCAAGTAGCAACACTATAAGAGGGGCTGAGCAAAGCGGTAACATAGCCAATCAACGGTTTGCTAGGACATGGTGGGTTAGAGATTTGACATGGCAATTTGGGAGGCTTGAAAGCAAGTGGTAGGCATCGTAGCATTGGCATAGCAAAAGAGCGAGCAAACTAGCATAGCAAAGATAGTAGTGATTTCGAGGGTATGATCATCTTGCCTGCACAGTTGTCAGAGTTGACTGGATCCTCGAAAGCAAACTCAACAGGCTCCTCGTTAGCGAACTCGTCTCCCGGATCTATCCAAACAAGACAAATAAGCAACAAGGACACAATCAACCATGTGCAAGAATCAAACAAGATGATGCAAGGATGATATGCTATGTGGGATGCGATGCGGGATGCAAAATGCAAGATATGACAGGAAATGAAATAACCTGGCTTCAACATGGAAATCTAAGTGTGCCACTGGAAAGATGAGATGAAATCGCTTAAAAACGATATAAAGAACGCCGGAATCGGAGTTACGGTTTGGAAATGGCAAGCAATTCAAGTATGACACCGGTCTGCGATTTACAGCAAGTAGCCATCTAAATGCAATGAGATGAACATGCTACAGCACCCAAACATGGCAACAAAATACATCGCAGGGATGCCTACAAGATTCTTAACAAAAGTCTAGCACTGAGCTACGGCCAATTCATCCATTAACAGATTCAAACAAGCATGGCAAAAATGCATATGACAAACAGATTTCAGACTTACTGAAATTAACACTTGTCTGGAATTTCAGATCAGGTAGCACTCTTCGGAGCAACAAAACTACATGCTACAGGACCTGAACATGGCAAAGTAAAGCATGGCATGGAGCTACTCAAAGAGCTTAACAAAATCTCCTTAGTGACCTTGAGCCAAAAGGGATCAGAAAATACAATTGCAAGCATGTGAACATGGCAAAAACATAATCAGTTTTCAGACTTAGTGAAAACTGGCACATGCTGAAACATAACTCAAGTAGGCATGTTTACGAGCTCGATGCACTCACTAAGGAGCAAGTCATGACAGGCTAAGCATACACCCATCAAGAACACACAAAATGAAAGCTAGATATGGCAAGAACAATAGCATAACATGCACGGATCAACTACAACATCATCGGCAAAAAATGCAAACAAGTTGACAATCTGCCCAGATTCACAAAGTAGCAAAAGTAGAGCTCGATTGACTCAAGCTAGGGTGCCCCATAATTGCAAACAAAGACACTGATGGATAGATCACTATAATATTAACAAAACATCCTTACTGATCATCCTCAAAAGAGGCACGGATCACTAGGAAACAACATGAACATATGGCAACATGAGATAAACAGATCAAGGACTTAGTGGAATTGCTAAGTCCCTGAAATCAGAATTACCAAGTGCACCACTTTGCAAGCTCGTGCTAGTCACCACACACATCACAAAAATACATGGGTTGCACCTCTGGAAAGATGACAAAGCCCTTAACAAAACATATGTAGAGCATCAGGGCATATCATGCACACAATAATCATGGCAAAACTGACAAAAAGCTAAATGGAGTAGCAGATCTGACAATTATCTCAAGTAGCCCTCTTCTAACAGCATTTCGGGCATCAAGATGAACTCAAATGAAAATGATGCAATGGAATGAAATGATGTACTCTCTGAGATGAACGTTTTGATATGCTATATGCATGAATCGGAGCTATGGATGCAGAGTTACGAGGCTATGAACATGAGCATATGGATTTGAAACTTTAGGGACTTAGAAGAAAAACCACCTAGGGTTTACTGTTCATCCGATCTTGATCTCCACGCAAAACGAGGTTCGTCGGATCCTCTCGCCAGAATAGTACTTGGGGGCGCCGAAGTTGGATTTGCCAGCCGGAGGGGTCAAGGGCGCCGCCAGAGTTGGCCGGATCCGGGGTCAGGGCGGCGTGACGGCGAGGTAGAGGACCGCGGCGCGGCGAGGCGAGGAGGAGCGGCGACCGGGCGGCAGCGGCGGTGTTCGCCGGCGTCGAGGCGGGCGAGGCGAGGAGGCGCCAGAGTGGGCGAGGGAGAGCGGGGTGGCGCTGCGAGCCGGGCGCGGGGAGGCGGCGACTGGGCCCAGGGGCCCGCTACGGGGCTCGACGGGCCGGTGGTGGAGAGGACGGCGGCGGGACACGTGGCAGCGTGGGAGTGGCGGCGGTGACTTTGTCCGGCGCGGACCGGACGTGTCCGGCGCGCGGAGGGGAAGGGGGCTAGGTTTAGGGTGGAAATGATCCGAGAATTTCGGTGGAGGTGCCTTTTTATACATAGGAGGAGCTAGGAGGCTCCAAATTGAGCACGGTTTGCGGCCACGCGATCGTGATCGAACGACCGAGATGATGGAGGGGTTTTTGGTGGGTTTTGGGCCAAAATGGAGGGGTGTTGGGCTGCAACACACACGAGGCCTTTTCGGTCCCTCGGTTAACCGTTGGAGTATCAAACGAAGTCCAAATGATACGAAACTTGACATGCGGTCTACCGATAGTAAACCAAGGCCGCATGGCAAGTCTCGGTCCAATCCGGAAATGTTTAATCCCCACACACGAAAAAAAGGTAGAAATGACCACCGGAGGAGAACGAAGCGCCGGACTGCAAAACGGACAACGGGGAAAATGCTCGAATGCATGAGATGAACACGTATGCAAATGCAATGCACATGATGACATGATATGAGATGCATGACAACGATAACAACACACAGAGACAAAGACCCGAACCTGAGAAAATAAAATAACTTAACGCCGGAAACGGCAAGAGTTGGAGTACAAATTGGGAAAGTTACATCCGGGGTGTTACAACACTCCACCACTACAAAAGGATCTCGTCCCGAGATCTAGGACTAAAAGAACGCCGGGTACTCAGAACGGAGGTGATCCTCGCATTCCCAGGTAGCTTCATGGTCGGAATGGTGTGACCACTTGACTTTGAGAAATTTGATTGACTTGTTGCGAGTCTTGCGTTCAGTCTCTTCAAGAATAGCAACTGGGTGCTCACGATAGGAGAGATCTTCTTGGAGCTCAATGTCCTCGAAGTTGACGGCGCTGTCAGGAGTCTTGAAGCACGGAGCTGAGAGACATGGAACACGTCATGAACATTTGCAAAGTTTGAAGGAAGCTCGAGTTGATAGGCGAGGTCGTCTCTCTTGCTGACAATCTTGAAATGTCCCACATATCTAGGGGAAAGCTTCCCTTTGATACCAAAGCGATGAGTACCTTTCATAGGAGAGACGCGGAAGTAAACATGATATCCGATCTCGAAAGCCAAATCACGGTGCTTACTATCATAGTAGCTCTTCTGGCGGGATTGGGCTGCTTTGAGGTTATCACGAATGACTTTGCACATTTCCTCTGCCTCTGTGATTAAGTCATTACCCAAAAGCTGACGTTCACCGGTTTCAGACCAGTTGAGAGGAGTACGGCACTTCCTGCCATACAGAATTTCAAATGGGGCCTTGCCCGAACTTGCTTGAAAACTGTTGTTGTAGGAGAATTCAGCATAAGGAAGACAATCCTCCCACTTCACGCCGAAGGAGATCACACAAGCCCTGAGCATATTTCAAGAATCTGATTGACACGCTCGACTTGACCGCTAGTTTGAGGATGGAAAGCTGTGCTGAAGCGGATGTTGGTGCCCATGGCCTTCTGAAAAGAATCCCAAAACTTGGAGGTAAAGATGCTACCACGGTCTGAAGAGATCACTTGTGGAATACCGTGCAGAGAGACAATCTGAGAGGTATAGAGTTCCGCAAATTGAGCTGCAGTGATCGACTCTTTGATAGGCAGAAAATGAGCCACTTTGGTGAGTTTGTCGATGACAACGAATATAGCATCATTGCCACGCTTGGACTTTGGAAACCCAGTCACGAAGTCCATCTCAATGTGGTCAAACTTCCATTCTGGAATGGCAAGAGGTTGGAGGAGACCTGCTGACCTTTGGTGTTCTGCCTTCACTCTTCTGCAGACATCACATTCATTCACGAATTGAGCAATCTCGTGCTTCATTCGAGTCCACCAATAAGCTTGCTTAAGGTCCTGATACATCTTCGTGCTCCCAGGGTGGATGGAGAGGAGAGAATTGTGAGACTTGTTCATGATCACTTTACGGAGGTCACCTTTGGGTACAACAATACAATCCTCGAAGAAGAGAGTGTCCTTGTCATCAAGGCGGTAGCACTTGTACTTGGGTTGACTCTTGGCAATCCCAATCTTCACCTTTTTCACCATAGCATCAAGAAGCTGGGCTTGGCGAATCTGATCTTCCAAGGTAGGAGAGACTTGAAGGTTGGTGAGGAAACCTTGAGGAACAACTTGCAGATTAAGTTTGCGTAAAGCTTCACAAAGCTCGGGTTGATAAGGCTTGAGAATCAGACTGTTGCAATAAGCTTTCCTGCTCAATGCGTCAGCAATCACATTGGCCTTGCCTGGAGTATACTCGATACTCAGATTATACTCTTGAATCATTTCGACCCATCGAGTTTGCCTGAGGTTGAGATTAGGCTGAGTGAAGATGTACTTGAGACTCTTGTGATCAGTGAAAATGTCCACTTTTCTTCCCAATAAGAGATGTCTCCAAGTCAAAAGAGCATGCACAACTGCCGCCAACTCGAGATCATGAGTGGGGTAGTTCTTCTCATTAGGCTTCAACTGGCGAGAGGTATAAGCAACAACTTTCTTCTCTTGCATCAATACTGCGCCAAGACCTTGGAGAGAGGCATCACAAAAGACCTCGTACGGCTTGGATTCATCAGGCGGAGTCAGAACTGGAGCAGTGATCAATTTCTCTTTCAAAGTGTTGAAAGCAATGTCACACTCTGGAGACCAAATGTACTTGACGTGCTTCTGAAGAAGATTAGAGAGAGGCTTCGCGATCTTAGAAAAGTTTTCAACGAATCTTCAGCAATAGCTTGCGAGACCGAGGAAGCTACGGAGTTGCTTCACGTTCTGAGGTGGTTCCCAATTCACAATTGCAGACACCTTCTCGGGATTCACGGCAATGCCCTTGGCAGAGATGATATGACCAAGATAACGAACCTCATCGAGCCAAAATTCACACTTGGAGAACTTGGCGTAGAACTGATGTTCTCTGAGCTTATCAAGAACCAAACACAAGTGCTTGGCATGTTCTTCCTTGTTCTTCGAGAAAACCAGAATGTCGTCGAGATAGACCAAGACGAAGTCATTGGTGTAGGCGTTGAAGATGAAGTTCATCATGCGAGAGAATGTTGGAGGAGCGTTGACGAGGCCAAAAGACATGACAGTGTATTCATATGAACCATAGCTTGTCCTGAAAGCCGTCTTGGGAATATCTTGCTCATGGATTCGAATTTGATGATAACCCATACGAAGATCAAGCTTGGAGAATACTTGGGCACCTCTGAGTTGTTCGAACAGCTCATTGATGTTGGGTAGTGGGTATTTGTTCTTGATGGTCTTCTTGTTCAATGGACGGTAATCAACACAAAGTCGGTCCGTTCCATCCTTCTTCTTCACAAAAAGAACACCACAACCCCACGGAGAAGAACTAGGCCGGATGAGACCCATTTTCTCTTGAATATCGAGTTGCTTCTTCAGCTCCTTCAACTCTTCAAGTCCGAGCTTGTAAGGACGTTTGCAAACAGGTTCCGTGCCAGGCTCAAGATCAATAACGAATTCAACTAGCCGGTGCGGAGGCATTCCTGGAAGCTCTTCTGGAAAGACGTCTTGATATTCGGAAACGACTGGAATTTGCGAGATAGCATCCAGTTCACCCTTCTCATTGAGAGAAAACAGACAGATGGTATTATTCCGAGCGGCAAAGACAATTACATCCTCAGACGAATGAGTCAATTGAATCTGCCTGGCTGCACAATCAAGCTGAGCCTTGTGCTTAGAAAGCCAATCCATTCCGAGAATAGATCAATATCTGAGTTACCAAGAACCATTGGAGAAGCCAGAAACTTGAAATCACCCATCATGATAGAAATATCCGGAATCTCATGGTTAGCGAGCAAACATTTACCCGGAGAGACAACTGCTAACAGTTTATGCATAACTTGGGAAGTCAACTCATGCCTAGATGCAAAAGGCTTCGAGATGAAACAATGAGATGCACCAGTATCAAAAAGAACTTTTGCGGGAACATCGTTAACAGGAAGGTTACCCATGATGACATCTGTTGAATCCTCTGCCTGAGCTGCATTCATCAAGTTGACCTTGGCGTGCTTGGGGTTATGCTTGACCATAGCTGTACTTGCCAATCTGATAGGAGGAGGAGGAGGAAAACGCCTCTGGTTGAAACACTTGTTGGCATAGTGATCCTTCTGTTGGCACTTGTTGCACATGACCTCTGAAAGCGGACGGTGATACGGAGCACTCGATCTTGGAGCTTGAGACGAAGTCTTGTTCTGAAAGCCAGGGTTGGGTGGGTGGGCACAACCACTGCCACCTTTGCTCTTCTGCTGATACGGCTGACGGAACGGAGGAGGAAGCCAATACTTCTGCTGCTTGGCCACTTGAGTAGAGGAAGAAGGAGTAACATCTCTGACTCGCTTCTTGGAAGCATCACACCTCAACTGAGCAGCCTCTTGCTTCAACGCCATGTTGTAGAACTCGTCGTACCTCAAGGGCTCAAAGAGGACAAGAGCGAGCTGGATTTCTTCTCTGAGACCACCCCTGAACTGGTATATCATGCTCTTCTCATCAGGGACGTCCTGCTTGGCAAAGCGGGCGAGCTTCTGGAACAACTTGTTGTAGTCATAGACAGACAAAGAGCCTTGCTTCGGGTTGCGGAATTCCTCACGCTTGCTTTCAACCACGCTCTGGGGAATATGATGAGCTCGGAAATCTCGACAGAAATCATCCCAAGTGATAACACGTCCACCTCTGGAATCCTTGTACTGCTGGAACCATTCTGCAGCTTGATCTTTGAGTTGGAAGGAAGCGAACTTGACAAAGTCCTCAGGCTTGACGTTACTGCACTCGAAATGCTTGCACAGATCCACTAGCCAATCGTCAGCATCGGTTGCCTCAACACAATTGCTGAAAGTCTTTGGCCCGTTAGCAAGGAACTGGTTGAGTGTAGCAAAGTGATTCTGATTGTTGCCTTGATTCCCTTGGTTGCCTTGATTGCGCTCTTGAAGAATTTGCATGATCAACTGTGTGTTTGCATTGGTTGCGGCCATCACAGCTTGCCATGCCTCCGGAGGAGGTGGAGGTGGTGGCGGATCAGGATTCGGAGTCGTGCGCATTGGAGGAGCCATCCTGAAGAGGTTGACATCCATTAGCACATTGATAGACAAATATTGAAGCTGAATCCAACGGAATGAAAATTGCAACATATAGTCTTCACATCCGAACAAAATGAATGAATGCATTCCTCTTGAAATGGTCACATATCCATAAATTGAGAAGCCGTGTAGAATTAAGGTAGAGAAATAAATCAACAAGGTACGGATCAAGAACGAATAAACGGTAAGAAATCCCAATCTCAAACCGATATCCGTGGAAGAAGAACTAGAGCTACTAGAATTTCCACCTATGAAACTCCCGAACCTTTCCGGTTATGCAATCAGGTGTTGGAGATACAGGGGAAGTATAATATCTCACCCAAACTAGCAAATCCTACATCCAGTTGTATCCATCCTTCAACACATAACCAAGAAAAACTTCGGAAACCATCTACCTCAACCTTTGAAAAGCATCCGTTATACAAGTTATGGCGATACTCCCGAACTCCCGCCCCAGTACTGGGTGGCGTCGAGGTTATCTCACCAACGAACTGCATAAAAGAGATTTTCGACGTCGGCATACTAAACTCAGGTATTACAGAACTGCAACGATAAAATTATGATGACAACACCTCAGAGCTCAACTCCCTGGGACACTTGCACAAAACCCCTGACAGGAGGCACCAAGACAATATTCTCATCATAAAACCATCGGAACGATTCCAAGATACCCGCGTGATCCTAATTTTTTTTAGTGAAATTTGAGAAGAGAAGAGTGAAAACTCTACGTCAGGATGCCTTACCAGAGCGATGAGGAGACTGGGAAGTAAAAAGAATTCCTAAACTCTCCGATATATAATTCCTGAATGACTCAAAACATTTTTTCTAGACACCACTCGGACGCTAAAAACGATCACCAATGGGGCTCCTAAGGTCGGGGAAGGCTCTGATTACCAACTTGTAACACCCTCGATGCGACTATATCTCCCACGTGTCGAGGCACGACTTAGAGGCATAATCGCATTGCATATGTTGCAAGTTAGGCAATCTTCACAACATCCCATGTAATATAAATCATAAAGGGGAGATAACATAGTTGGCTTACACTCGCCACGTCAATCAAGTACATAAATAACATTACATCATCCAAACACTCATGGCCCGACTATGGCGCCAAAATAAAAGATAACCCAACATGCGACACGGTCCCGATCACCCCCAACTGGGCACCACTACTGATCATCAGGAAAGGAAACATAGTAACATTGAGAGTCCTCGTCGAACTCCCACTTGAGCTCAAGCATGTCTCCTGGAGCGGAATCATCAGGCCCTGCATCTGGTGTAATAGTAATCTGTGAGCCACAGGGACTCAGCAATCTTGCACCCTCGCGATCAAGACTATTTAAGCTTATAGGTAAGGTAAGATAAATATGTGGAGCTGCAGCAAGCGACTAGCATATATGGTGGCTATCCTGTTCGCAAAAGAGAGCGAGAAGAGGAGGCAAAGCGCGAGTGAGAAACTAGAGAGTAACCTACGCAAACATCACTCCAACACCGTGTCCACTTCCCGGACTCCGCCGAGAAGAGGCCATCACGGTAACACACTCAGTTGATTCATTTTAATTAAGTTAAGGTTCAAGTTATCTACAACCGGACATTAACAAATTCCCATCTGCCCATAACCGCGGGCACGGCTTTTGAAAGTTCAAATCCCTGCAGGGGAGTCCCAACTTAGCCCATGACAATCTCTCACGGTCAACGAAGGAATAGACCTCCTCCCAAGACGTTCCGATCAGACTCGGTATCTCGGTTCTTCAAGACACTTCGACAGATTAAGACAAGACCAGCAACACCGCCCAAATGTGCCGACAAATCCCGATAGGAGCTGCACATATCTCTTTCTCAGGGCACACTCAGATTGTCCAAATTTCTGGTAGGCCAGCCCAGAGTTGCCCCTGGTAGCCACCGGCGGCTGACGAGTTGGACCAACACTCAGAGGAGCACTGGCCCGTGGGGGTTTAAAATAAGATGACCCTCGGGCTCCGGAAACCCAAGGGAAAAAGAGGCTAGGTGGAAAATGGTAAAACTAAGGTTGGGCATTGCTGGAAAAGCTTTAATCAAGGCGAACTATCAAGGGGTTCCCATTATAACCCAACCGCGTAAGGAACGCAAAATCCGGGAACATAACACCATATGACGGAAACTAGGGCGGCAAGAGTGGAACAAAACACTAGGCGAGAGGCCAAGCCTTCCACCCTTTACCAAGTATATAGATGCATTAAGATAACATGGCAATATAATGATATCCCAACAAGTAAATAAATGTTCCAACAAGGAACGACCTCCAATCTTCACCTGCAACTAGCAACACTATAAGAGGGGCTGAGCAAAGCGGTAACATAGCCAATCAACGGTTTGCTAGGACATGGTGGGTTAGAGATTTGACATGGAAATTTGGGAGGCTTGAAAGCAAGTGGTAGGCATCATAGCATTGGCATAGCAAAAGAGCGAGCAAACTAGCATAGCAAAGATAGTAGTGATTTCGAGGGTATGATCATCTTGCCTGCACAGTTGTCAGAGTTGACTGGATCCTCGAAAGCAAACTCAACGGGCTCCTCGTTAGCGAACTCGTCTCCCGGATCTTCCCAAACAAGACAAATAGGCAACAAGGACACAATAAACCATGTGCAAGAAGCAAACAAGATGATGCAAGGATGATATGCTATGCGGGATGCGATGCGGGATGCAAAATGCAAGATATGACAGGAAATGCAATAACCTGGCCTCAACATGGAAATCTAAGTGTGCCACTGGAAAGATGAGATGAAATCGCTTGAAAACGATATAAAGAACGCCGGAATCGGAGTTACGGTTTGGAAATGGCAAGCAATTCAAATATGACACCGGTCTGCGATTTACAGCAAGTAGCCATCTAAATGCAATGAGATGAACATGCTACAGCACCCAAACATGGCAACAAAATACATCGCAGGGATGCATACAAGATTCTTAACAAAAGTCTAGCACTGAGCTACGGCCAATTCATCCATTAACAGATTCAAACAAGCATGGCAAAAATGCATATGACAAACAGATTTCAGACTTAGTGAAATTAACACTTGTGTGGAATTTCAGATCAGGTAGCACTCTTCGGAGCAACAAAACTACATGCTACAGGACCTGAACATGGCAAAGTAAAGCATGGCATGGAGCTACTCAAAGAGCTTAACAAAAGCCCCTTAGTGACCTTGAGCCAAAAGGGATCAGAAAATACAATTGCAAGCATGTGAACATGGCAAAAACATAATCAGTTTTCAGACTTAGTGAAAACTAGCACATGCTGAAACATAACTCAAGTAGGCATGTTTACGAGCTCGATGCACTCACTAAGGAGCAAGTCATGACAGGCTAAGCATACACCCATCAAGAACACACAAGATGAAAGCTAGATATGGCAAGAACAATAGCATAACATGCACGGATCAACTACAACATCATCGGCAAAATTGCAAACAAGTTGACAATCTGCCTAGATTCACAAAGTAGAAAAAGTAGAGCTCGATTGACTCAAGATAGGGTGCTCCATAATTTCAAACAAAGACATGGATGGATAGATCACTATAATATTAACAAAACATCCTTACTGATCAGCCTCAAAAGAGGCACGGATCACTAGGAAACAACATGAACATATGGCAACATGAGATAAACAGATCAAGGACTTAGTGGAATTGCTAAGTCCCTGAAATCAGAATTACCAAGTGCACCACTTTGCAAGCTCGTGCTAGTCACCACACACATCACAAAAATACATGGGTTGCACCTCTGGAAAGATGACAAAGCCCTTAACAAAACATATGTAGAGCATCAGGGCATATCATGCACACAATAATCATGGCAAAAATGACAAAAAGCTAAATGAAGTAGCAGATCCGACAATTATCTCAAGTAGCCCTCTTCTAACAACATTTTGGGCATCAAGATGAACTCAAATGAAAATGATGCAATGGAATGAAATGATGTACTCTCTGAGATGAACATTTTGATATGCTATATGCATGAATCGAAGCTACGGATGCAGAGTTATGAGGCTATGAACATGAGCATATGGATTTGAAACTTTAGGGACTTAGAAGAAAAACCACCTAGGGTTTACTGTTCATCCGATCTGGAGCTGCACGCAAAATGAGGTTCGTCGGATCCTCTCGCCAGAACAGTACTTGGGGGCGCCGAGTTGGAGTCGCCGGCCGGAGGGGTCAAGGGCGCCGCCGGAGTTGGCCGGATCCGGGGTCAGGGCGGCGTGACGGCGAGGTAGAGGACCTTGGCACGGCGAGGCGAGGAGGAGCGGCGACCGGGCGGCAATGGCGGCGTTCGCCAGCGTCGAGGCAGGCGAGGTGAGGAGGCGCGGGCGCGGGCGAGGGAGAGCGGGGCGGTGCTGCGAGCCGGGCGCGGGGAGGCGTCGACTGGGCCCGGGGGCCCGCTACGGGCCTCGACGGGCCGGTGGCGAAGAGGACGGTGGCGGGACATGTGGCAGCGTGGGAGTGGCGGCGGCGACTTTTTCCGGCGCGGAGCGGACGTGTCCGGCGCGCGGAGGGGAAGGGGGCTAGGTTTAGGGTGGAAATGATCCGAGAATTTCGGTGGAGGTGCCTTTTTATACATAGGAGGAGCTAGGAGGCTGCAAATTGAGCACGGTTTGCGGCCACGCGATTGTGATCGAACGACCGAGATGATGGAGGGGGTTTTGGTGGGTTTTGGGCCAAAATAGAGGGGTGGTGGGCTGCAACACACATGAGGCCTTCTCGGTCCCTCGGTTAACCGTTGGAGTATCAAACGAAGTCCAAATGATACGAAACTTGACAGGTGGTCTACCGGTAGTAAACCAAGGCCGCATGGCAAGTCTTGGTCCAATCCGGAAATGTTTAATCCCCACACATGAAAGAAAGGTAGAAATGACCACCGGAGGAGAACGAAGCACCGGACTGCAAAACGGACAACGGGGAATATGCTTGAATGCATGAGATGAACACATATGCAAACGCAATGCACATGATGACATGATATGAGATGCATGACAACGATAACAACACATGGAGACAAAGACCCGAACCCGAGAAAATAAAATAACTTAACCCGGAAACGGCAAGAGTTGGAGTACAAATTGGGAAAGTTACATCCGGGGTGTTACAGGGACCAAGCTCAATGGCCCACTTGGCCACCCGGCCTGTGGCTTCTCTATTTTTAATAATATCTCCTAGGGGAGCAGAACTGACCATAGTCATGGGATGACCAAGGAAATACTGCTTCAATTTACGACTAGCCATGAACACTCCATAAACCAGCTTCTGCCAATGTGGGTATCTCTGCTTAGATTCAATGAGTACCTCACTGACATATTAAACCGACCTCTGAAACGGATATTCCTTGCATGATTCCTTTCTTTCCACAACAATATCTCCACTGACGGCTCTACTGTTAGCGGCCACATATAAAAGCAAGCTGTAACGCCCCGGATGTAACATTACATAATTGTACTCCAACTCTTGCCCTTTTCGGCTAAGTTATACGTTATATCCTCCATGGTTGGGTTTTGTATTACGTTTTGCATTTTTTTCATGGCATGTGTTTCATCTCATGTCATCATGTGCATCTCATTTGCATTCATGTTCGTCTCATGCATCCGGTCATTTTTCCCGTTGTCCATTTCGGAATCTGACACTCACACATGCACCCGTTGCACCTCTCAGATCTTGTTTCGTCAGTGGGAGAAAAACATTTTCATAATGGGCCGAGAATTGTCGAGTGGCCTTGGTACATCACCGGTAGGCCGTCTATCAAATTTCGTTCCATTTCGAGGTCGTTTGATGCCCCAATGGTTAACCGGGTAACCGCAAAACCCCTCTCTCTTTGCAGCCCAGCACCCCTCCATAAAAGCCCACTAGCCCATCTAAAGCCCCTCCATGCTATCCTTCGTTGGATCACGGTCGTGTGGGCGAAAATCGCACCTCATTTGGACTCTCCTAGCCCCTACCTATAAATAGACCCTCTCTCCCGAAATTCGTGGTCCAAACCCTAGCTCCACCCTCTTCCTCCGCGTCGGACATGTACGGACGGCGTCGGACGCGTCCGCCACTGCCGCCCGCACCAACCACAGACCGCCACGTGGCCCTCCACCACCTCCCACCGCCACATCCCGCGGGGCCGAGCCAGGCCCTCTCGTCCCAGATCGGCCGCCGCCGCCTCCCGCGTCTCCGCGCCGCCCGCGCTCACCGACCGCTACTGTTTTTGCCATGTTGTTTTAGTCTTGTTCTAGTGAGTTCTAGCAGGAGCTCAGTGTTCATGATTTGTATAGCTTCACCTATACTTCACTGCCATGTGCTTTGTTGCTATGTTGGAGTGTTGTAGCATAGTTTCATGATGCATCTTAAGTGCTATGATGTTGTTAAGCGCAGTTTTGCATTGTTCTTGTTTTGATCGTCATTTGCAAACCGTGCATCCGTTTCTAGTGATCCTTAAATCGATTTCAACCTAAATCACTCAATCTTTCCAGCGGCATGCTTGGTTTGCCAAGTTGATGCCTTGATCGTCTTTTCCCTTCCGGAGTACCCATATGCATTGCACATCATACCTCATCATGTTGCTTGTGCATTACATCGTGATTGATTCTTGTTCCATTGCTTGTGTTATTTCTTGGGGTAGAGCCAGGAGACGAGTTCATGAATGAGGATCCTATTGAGTACGTTTACGAGGAGCAAGCTTTCGACAACCCTGAGAACTTTGCAGGCAAGATGATCATTACCCCCGATATCACTTCTATATTTGCTTGCTAGTTGTTCGTTCTATCGCTATGAAGTGCTACCTACCACTTGTTTATCAAGCCTCCCATATTTCCATGTCAAGCCTCTAACCCACATTCCTAGAAAACCGTTGTTTGGCTATGTTACCGCTTTTGCTCAGCCCCTCTTATAGCGTTGCTAGTTGCAAGTGCCTTGCAGGTTGTTCCATGTTGGAACATGGATATGTTGGGATATCACAATATCTCTTATTTAATTAATGCAACTATATACTTGGCAAAGGGTGGAAGGCCTGGCCTTTTGCTCGGTGTTTTGTTCCACTCTTGTCGCCCTAGTTTCCGTCATAATGGTGTTATGTTCCTTGATTTTGCGTTCCTTGCATGGTTGGGGTTATGGGACCCCCTTGACAGTTCGCTTTGAATAAAACTCCTCCATCAAGGCCCAACCTTGGTTTTTCCATTTGCATAATAACAACTAAGATTTTGCCTAGGGAGTAATTAACCCGAGGATTATCTTAATTTAACCCCCCGGGCCAGTGCTCCTCTGAGTGTTGGTCCGAACCGAGTGGACTACGGGGCCACCTCAGGGAAACTTGAGGGTTGGTTTTACTCATAGGATGTCTCATCCAGTGTGCCCCGAGGACGAGATATGTGCATCTCCTATCGGGATTCAACGGCACATTCGGGCGGTCTTGCTGGTCTTGTTTTACCATTGTCGAAATGTCTTGTAACCGGGATTTCGAGTTTGATCGGGTTGTTGCGGCAGAAGGAATATCCTTCATTGATCATGAGAGCTTGTGATGGGATAAGTTGGGACACCCCTGCAGGGTATAAACTTTTGAGAGCCATGCCCGCGGTTATGTGGCAGATGGGAATTTGTTAATATCCGGTTGTAGAGAACTTGACACTTGATTTAATTAAACTACACCAACTGCGTGTGTAACTGTGATGGTCTCTTTTCGACGAAGTTCGGGAATTGAACACGGTTGGGTTATGTATGAACGTAAGTAGTTCAGGATCACTTCTTGATCAGTTTTAGCTTTGCGTCTGTTGCGTAGTTTCTCATCTTACTCTTGTACTCGTATGATAGCCACCATATTTGCTTCGTGCTTGCTGCAACTCCACCTCATAACCACATCCTACCCATAGTCTTAAATAGTCTTGATCTCACGGGTTTTGAGATTGCTGAGTCCCCGTGACTCACAGATACTACCAAAACAGTTGCAGGTGCTGATGATACCAGTGCAGGTGATGCCACCGAGCTCAAGTGGGAGTTCGATGAAGACCTTGGCCATTACTATGTTTCCTTTCCTGATGATCAGTAGTGGTGCCCAGTTGGGACGATTGGGATTTAGCATTTGGGATTATCTTCTTTTCATTTGGTTTCGTCCGTAGACAGACTTTGTGTGTACTCTGAATGATGTATGATTTATTTGATCATTGTGTGACATGGCGATTGTTAGCCAACTATTTATTTATACTTGTTCATTACATGAGATCGTGTGAAGATGATCCTTCTTGCGACAAAACCAAAATGTGGTTATGCCTCTAAGTCATGCCTCGACACGTGGGAGATATAGCCGCATCTTCGGTGTTACAAGTTGGTAATCAGAGCCATCCCCGACTTTAGGAGCCCCCTGCTTGATCGAATCGTTGATGTTGTTGAGTCTAGAACAAAACTGTTTTGAGTCTTAGGATTATATATATCGGAGAGTAGGATTCTTTTTACTCCTCAGCCCCCTTATCGCTCTGGTGAAGTCTCCTGACGTAGATGTTTTGACTTTCCTCTCCTCATTTTCACTGATTTTTTAGGATCACGCGGGTATCTTGGGATCGTTCTGATATTCTTGTGACGAGAACATTGTTCTTGATGCCTCCTGACATTTATGGGTTGTGGCAATGTCCCGGGGAGTTGAGCTCCAAGGTGTCGTCGTCACAATTTTATCGTTGCAGTTCTGGAATACCCGAGTTCGCCGACGTCGAAAATCTCTTTTATGTAGTTAGTGGTGACATAACCTCGATGCCACCCAGTACTGGGGAGGGAGTTCGGGAGTATTACCATAACTCGTATAACGGATGCTGTTCGAAGGTTGAGGTACATGATTTCTGGAGTTTTCTTGGTTATGTGTTGACGTATGGATACAATTAATTGGAGTGTAGGGTTTGTTAGTTGTGTGATATATATTGTGTCTCCCTGTATCCCCAACAACAGATTGCATAACCAGAAACTTTCGGGAGTTTATAGGTGGGAATTCAAGTAGCTCTTAGTTATTCTTCCGGCAGATAATTGGTATGTGATTGGGTGATCCTTACCACTTATTTGTTCCAGTCGTACCTTGTTGTTTCATTCATCAACCTTTGTCTAAGTGGCTTCTCACCTTAATGGTCGTGTAATGTTAACTTTGGAATGCATTCTTTCTATCTCTATTCGAATGTTTGCTGTGAAGACTATATGTTGCACATTTCTATCCGTTGATTCAGCTTGTCTATCTGTCTATCATGGTTCTAACGGATGTCGCCCTCTTCAGGATGGATCCTCCAACGCATCTGAATCCGGACCGTAACAATGGGGATCAGTCGAACCCTCCACCTCCGCCACCTCCTCCGCCTCCGGAGGCATGGCAAGCTGTGATGGCAGCCACCAACGCCAATACCTAGATGCTTTTGCAGCTCTTGCAAGAGCGCAACCAAGGTCAAGGCAACCAAGGGAATCAAGGCCAAGAGCATTTCAACAATTAGCCTCAGTTTGCTACCCTCAACCAGTTCCTTGCAAATCATCCAAAGTCTTTCAGCAATTGTGTCGTGGCCATGGACGCCGATGATTGGCTCGTGGACATCAACAAGCATTTTGAATGTAGCAATGTCAGGCCTGAGGACTACGTCAAGTTCGCTTCTTTTCAGCTCAAGGACCAAGCAGCAGATTGGTATCAACAATACAAAGATTCCAGAGGGGCCCAATCGATTACCTGGACTGACTTCCGCCGGGACTTTAAAGCTCATCACATTCCAACAAGTGTTGTCGAGAGCAAGCATGAGGAATTCCGCAGTCTCAAGCAAGGAAGCATGTCCGTGTATCAATACAACATCCAGTTTTAGAAACTTGCTCGCTTCGCTAAGCAAGACGTTCCTGACGAAAAGAGCATGATCTATCACTTCAGGGGTGGCCTCAGAGAGGATTTGTAGTTAGCTCTCGTTCTTTTCGAGCCTACTCAATTCGATCAGTTCTATAACATGGCCCTCAAGCAAGAAGCTGCTCAGCTCAAGTGTGAGGCTTCAAAGAAGAGAATTAGGGATGCAGTTCAGTCTTCTTTTTCCTCACAAGGGGCAGCTAAGCAACAGAAATTCTAGCTTCCTCCACCTCCTCTGTTTTGTCAGCCCTTCCAGCAGAAGAACAAAGGTGGCCATGGATCTTCCCACCCTCCCAACCCAGGCTATCAGAACAAGTCTCAGACTCAAGTTCCGAGGACATGTGGTCCTCCTCCTCCTTATCATCGTCCGCTCTCAAGGTTACTTGCAACAAGTGTCAGCAGAAAGGTCATTATGCGACCAAGTGCTTCAACCAAAGGTGCCTTCCGCCTCCTCCTCCTTGTGTGAGGTCTTCAAGCAGTGCAGTGGTCAAACATAATCCAAAGCATGCAAAGGTGAACATGATGAATGCATCTCAAGCAGAGGATTCTTCAGATGTGATCATGGGTAACCTCTCAGTTAACTCCATTCCTGCAAAAGTATTGTTTGATTCTGGTGCATCACATTCTTTCATGTCATACCCATTTGCATCGGAGCACAATTTTCACACAGAGGTTTTGACGAAAGTTATGCAAGTTGTTTCCCCGGGAAAGCTTATGACTTCTAGTTTGGTAGCTCCTGATGTCTCTATCAAGATGAGCAACTATAATTTACTGGCTTCCCCAATTGTTCTTGGCGACTTTGATATTGATCTCATCCTCAGCATGGATTGGATTTCTAAGCACAAGGCCTTTCTTAATTGGGCTGCGAAAGAGATTAAATTGATGCATCCTTCTGATGATGTGATCATATTTTCCACTAATGATGAAACCATTCGGTTGTTCTCTCTCAATGAGAAAGGCGAGATCGATGCAATTTCTCAGATTCCAGTTGTTTGTGAGTACCAAGATGTCTTTCCAGAAGAGCTTCCGGGTATGCCTCCTCACCGGCCAGTCGAGTTCGTTATCGATCTTGAGACCGGTACAGAACCCGTTTGCAAGCGCCCCTACAAGCTTGGGCCAAAGGAGCTGAAAGAATTGAAGAAACATCTCGATGAACAAGAGCGTCTGGGTCTGACCAGACCAAGTTCATCTCCGTGGGGTTGTGGTGTTGTTTTTGTCCAGAAGAAGGATGGCACAGACCGACTTTGCGTCGATTACCGTCCATTGAACAAGAAGACAATCAAGAACAAGTACCCACTTCCCAACATCAATGAATTATTTGAGCAACTTAAAGGTGCAAATGTGTTTCCCAAACTTGACCTCTGTATGGCTTATCATCATATTCGCATTTGTGAAGAAGATATCCCCAAGACAACATTCAGAACAAGCTTTGGTTCTTATGAATATACTGTCATGTCTTTCGGCCTTGTTAATGCCCCTCCAACTTTCTCTCGCATGATGAACTTCATCTTCAACCCCTACACAAATGATTTTGTCCTGGTGTGTCTCGATGATATCTTGGTTTTTTCCAAGAATAAGAAGGATCATGCCAAACATTTGTGATTGGTGCTCGACAAGCTCAAAGAGCATCAATTCTACGCAAAGTTCTTCAAATGTGAGTTTTGGCTTGACGAAGTTCTTTACCTTGGTCACATCATCTCCGCCAAGGGCATTGCTGTTAATCCGGAGAAGGTTTCTGCAATTGCGAATTGGGAGCCTCCTCAGAATGTCAAGCGGCTCCGCAGTTTCCCTGGGCTTGCAAGCTATTGCCGAAGATTTGTTGAGAATTTCTCAAAGATTGCTAAGCCTCTTTCCAACCTCCTCCATAAGCATGTCAAGTATTCCTGGACTCCTGAGTGTGACGTTGCTTTCAACACTCTCAAAGAGAAACTCGTCACATCTCATGTCCTAACTCCAACTGATGAGTCCAAACCCTTCGAAGTTTTCTGTGATGCCTCGTTGCAAGGTCTCGGTGCTGTGTTAATGCAAGAGAAGAAAGTTGTGGCCTATACTTCTCGTCAGTTGAAGCCCAACGAAAGGAACTACCCCACTCACGATTTTGATTTGGCGGCAGTTGTCCATGCATTAATAACATGGATAAATCTCTTGTTGGGAAGGCAAGTGGACATTTTCACCGATCACAAGAGCCTCAAATATATCTTCACTCAACCCAACCTCAACCTCCGGCAAACTCGTTGGATCGAAATGATTCAATAGTACAATCCAAGTATTGAATATACTCTAGGCAAGGCCAATGTGATTGCAGATGCTTTGAGCAGAAAGGCTTATTGCAACAGCTTAATTCTCAAGCCATTCCAACTGGATCTTTGTGAAGCTTTCTGCAAGCTCAATCTCCAAGTTGTTCCTCATGGTTTTCTTGCCAACCTTCAAGTCTCTCCAACTTTGGAAGACCAAATTCGTGAGGCACAACTCCTTGATACCATGGTGAAGAAGGTGAAACAGGGTGTTGCTAAGGGCTTACCCACATACAAGTGCTATCGCATTGATGACAAGGACACCTTATTCTTCGAGGACCGGATTGTGGTTCCTAAAGGTGATCTAAGGAAGGTCATAATGAACGAAGCACACAATTCTCTTCTTTCCATTCATCCAGGCAGTTCGAAGATGTACAATGACCTCAAGAATCGTATTGGTGGACTCGAAGGAAGCGATCGATTGCTCAATTCGTGAATGAATGTGATGTCTGTCGAAGGGTGAAAGCAAAACAACAATGACCAGTTGGTCTCCTCCAACCTCTTGCTATTCCAGAATGGAAATTTGATTGTATCAAAATGGACTTTGTCACCGGCTTCCCAAAGTCCAAGCATGGGAATGATGCTATATTTGTTGTCATTGATAAGCTTACAAAAGGGGCTCATTTCCTTCCGATCAAAGAATCAATCATGGCAGCGCAGTTGGCAGAGCTGTACACCTCCATAATTGTCTCATTGCACGGTATTCCGCAATTGATCTCTTCAGACTGCGGAAGCATTTTCACTTCCAAGTTGTGGGACTCTTTCCAGAAGGCCATGGGAACCAACATTCGCTTCAACACGGCTTTCCATCCTCAAACTAGTGGCCAAGTCGAGAGAGTCAATCAAATCCTTGAAGACATGCTCTGAGCTTATGTCATCTCTTTAGGTATGAAGTGGGAAGATTGCCTCCCATATGCCGAGTTCTCCTACAAAAACAACTTCCAAACAAGTTTGGGCAAGGCCCCATTTGAAATTCTATATGGCAGAAAGTGTTGTACTCCTCTCAATTGGTCCAAGACTGGTGAACACCAACTTCTTGGCAATGACTTGATCACAGAAGCTGAAGAAATGTGTAAAGTCATCCATGAAAATCTCAAAGTCGCGCAATCGCGCCAGAAGAGTTACTATGATAGCAAGCACCGTGATTTGGCTTTCGAGATCGAAGACCATGTCTACCTCCGCGTCTCTCCAATGAAAGGCACTCAACGCTTCGGTATCACAGGGAAGCTTGCCCCGAGATATGTGGATCCTTTCAAGATCATTGGCAAAAGGGGTGACCTCGCCTATCAACTTGAGCTTCCATCCAACTTCTCAAATGTGCACGATGTGTTTCACGTGTCACAACTATGCAAGTATTTCAAGACGCCCGAGCGCACTATCAACTTCGAAGAGATTGACCTCCAAGAAGATTTTTCTTATCATGAGCATCCTGTTGCCATTCTTGAAGAAACTGAGCGCAAAACTTGCAACAAGTCGATCAAATTCCTGAAGTTAAATGGTCTCACCATTCCGACCGAGAAGCTACATGGGAGCGCGAGGATCACCTCCGTTCCGAATATCCGGAGTTCTTTCATTCCTAGATCTCGGGTCGAGATCCTCTTGTAGTGGTGGAGAGTTGTAACGCCCCGGATGTAACATCCCATAATTGTACTCCAACTATTGCCATTTTCGGCTAAGTTATATGTTATATCCTCCATGGTTGGGTTTTGTCTTGCATTTTGCATTTTGTTCACGTCATGAGTTTCATCTCATGTCATCATGTCCATCTCATTTGCATTCGTGTTCGTCTCATGCATCCGGTCATTTTCTCGTTGCCCGTTTCGGAATCCGACACTCACACATGTACCCGTTGCACCTCTCAGATCTTGTTTCATGAGTAGGAGAAAAACGTTCTCGGAATGGGCCTAGAATTGTCTAGTGGCCTTGGTACATCACCGGTAGGATGCCTGTCAAATTTCGTTCCATTTGGAGGTCGTTTGATGCCCCAACGGCTAACCGGGTAACCGCAAAAACCCCTCTCTCTTTGCAGCCCAGCACCCCTCCACAACAGCCCACTAGCCCATCTAAACCCCCTCCATGCTATCCATCATTGGATCACGATCATGTGGGCGAAAACCGCACCTCATTTGGACTGTCCTAGCTCCCCCTACCTATAAATAGACCCTCTCCCCCAAAATTCACGGTCCAAACCCTAGCTCCACCCTCTTCCTCCGCGTCGGACATGTCCGGACGGTGTCAGACGCATCCGCCGCCGCCGACCGCACCAACCACAGACCGCCCCGTGGCCCTCTGCCACCTCCCGCCGCCGCGGCCCGCGGGTCCCGAGCCAGGCCCTCCCGGCCCAGATCGGCCGCCGTCGCCTTCCGCGATTCCGTGCCGCCTTCGCACGCCGACCGCCGCAGCCTCCTCCACCTCGCCGTCGCCGGTCGCCGCCACCACCGCGCTACCCCGGCGACCGGATCCGGCCGCCGCCGACCTCCGACGACCTCCCCCTGACTCCAGCCACCTCCTCCATCGCTGGCGATGAGATCGGACGACATCGGTTCGCGTGCATCCGGTTAACCCTAGATCCAGAGGGTATTTTTCTTCCAAGTCCCGAAATAGTCTATCTCATGTGTGCCCCTTCATCATGACATATCTCCATGCCCGTAGCTCTGATTTGCGCATATGATATATCGAAATGTTCGTCTCATGACGCTCTTCATGTTAGTGCCATTTGCATGCATGTTATTGTCCATATTGATGCCCTAATATTTGTTTCAAAAGTGCTAAATGATGTTGTCTGCTGGAATTCATCATAACTTGTTGATTTGTCATTTTCATAGCATTTTGTGTGTGCATCCTTTGAGCATCATGTCTACATGTTTTAGGAGCACCTTCATGCTATCTTTAAAGTGGTGCAATCCTTGTATTTTTATGAGCCCTGTGGTGACTAGCACAAGCATGCCAAGTAGGAGTGTTGCTATGTTGCTATGTTGTCTTGTTGCCACAAGTAGATCCTTGTCTTTTCCTGTCACATTATGTTGCTATGTTGTCTTGTTGCCACAAGTAGATCCATGCATATTTTGATGAAGTTCAGTAAGAGTGTTTTGAAGATATGGTTGTGGTCTATCCATTCATGCCTCTGGTTCTAATTATGGAGTAGTGTAGCTTGTCGTTACCATGCTCTACTTTTGCTAAATATTGTTGCTATCAGTCTGTTAACAGGAAGTGCATTTTTGCCATGGGTTTTGCTAGGGATCCGTGTACCCTATGAACTTGCTCTTGCCATGTTTAGCTTCATAATTGTGTCTTCTTACTGTTGGTTACCTTGTGATGCCATGAAATTCTTTGCGGTGAGTGGCACGAGCTTGCAAAGTTGCTATCATGAATATGTTTCTGCCATGGCATGTTTTTCTACAAAGTCTGAATCTGTTCATATCACTTGCCATTTTTGCATTGATGCTACCATCTTTTCTGTGCATCTTTGGCTTAAGTTCAGTAAGGGAGTTTTGTTCTTTGCCTTTATTACTAGCCTCCATGCCTTTTTTGACATGATATGTTCCCGTAGCATGTTGTTTACTAGCTCTAAATATTGCTACCTGATGTTATTTGTGCCATATTTAGTATTTTCACTAAGTCTGTGAAACTGTTGTCACTTGCATTTTTGCCATGCTGTTTTAGTCTTGTTCTAGTGAGTTCTAGCAGGAGCTTAGTGCTCATGATTTGTAGAGCTTCACCTATACTTCACTGCCATGTGCTTTGTTGCTATGTTGGGGTGATGTAGCATAGTTTCATGATGCATCTTAAGTGCTATGATGCTGTTAAGCGCAGTTTTGCATCGTTCTTGTTTTGCTCCTCATTTGCAAACCGTGCATCTGTTTTCGGTGATCCTTATATCGATTTCGACCGAAATCACTCAATCTTTCCAGCGGCATGATTGGTTTGACAATTTAATGCCTTGATCATCTTTTCCCTTCCAGAGTACCCATATGCATTTCACATCATACCTTACATTCCATGCCATGTCTTGCATCATGTTGCTTGTGCATTACACCGTGATTGATTGTTGTTCCGTTGCTTGTGTTCTTGCTTTGGGTAGAGCCAGGAGACAAGTTCGTGAATGAGGATCCTGTTGAGTACGTTTACGAGGAGCAAGCTTTCGACAACCGTGAGAACTTTCCAGGCAAGATGATCATTACCCCCGATATCACTTCTATCTTTTCTTTCTAGTTGTTCATTCTATCGCTATGTCGCGCTACCTACCACTTGTTTATCAAGCCTCCCATATTGCCATGTTAAGCCTCTAACCCACCTTCCTATCAAACCATTGTTTGGCTATGTTACAGCTTTTGCTCAGCCCCTCTTATAGTGTTGCTAGTTGCAGGTGCCTTGCAGGTTGTTCCATGTTGGAACATGGATATGTTGGGATATCACAATATCTCTTATTTAATTAATGCATCTATATACTTGGCAAAGGGTGGAAGGCTTGGACTTTTGTTCGGTGTTTTGTTCCACTCCTGCCGCCCTAGTTTCCGTCATACCAGTGTTATGTTCCTTGATTTTGCGCTCCTTACGCGGTTGGGGTTATGGGACCCCCTTGATAGTTCACTTTGAATAAAACTCCTCCAACAAGGCCCAACCTTGCTTTTACCATTTGCCTAAGCCTAGGGAGTAATTAACCCGAGGATCATCTTAATTCAACCCCCCCAGGCTAGTTCTCCTCTGAGTGTTGGTCCGAATCGAGTAGACTGTGGGGCCACCTCAGGGAAACTTGAGGGTTGGTTTTACTCATAGGATGTCTCATCCGGTGTGCCCTAAGAATGAGATATGTGCAGCTTCTATCAGGATTCGTTGGGGTTATGGGACCCCCTTGACAGTTCGCTTTGAATAAAACTCCTCCATCAAGGCCCAACCTTGGTTTTACCATTTGCATAATAACAACTAACATTTTGAATAGGGAGTAATTAACCTGAGGATTATCTTAATTTAACCCCCCGGGCCAGTGCTCCTTTGAGTGTTGGTCCGAACCGAGTGGACTACGGGGCCACCTCAGCGAAACTTGAGGGTTGGTTTTACTCATAGGATGTCTCATCCAGTGTGCCCTGAGAACGAAATATGCGCATCTCCTATCGGGATTCAACGGCACATTCGGGCGGTCTTGCTGGTCTTGTTTTACCATTGTCGAAATGTCTTGTAACTGGGATTCCAAGTGTGATCGGGTTGTTGCGGGAGAAGGAATATCCTTCATTGATCATGAGAGCTTGACACTTGATTTAATTAAACTGCACCAACCGCGTGTGTAACCATGACAGTCTCTTTTCGACAAAGTTTGAGAAGTGAACACGGTTGGGTTATGTATGAACGTAAGTAGTTTAGGATCACTTCTTGATCACTTCTAGCTTTGCGTCCGGTGCGTAGTTTCTCATCTTACTCTTGTACTCGTATGATAGCCACCATATTTTCTTAGTGCTTGCTGCAACTCCACCTCATAACCACATCCTACCCATAAGCTTAAATAGTCTTGATATCCCGGGTTTTGAGATTGCTGAGTCCTCGTGACTCATAGATACTACCAAAACAGTTGCAGGTGCCGATGATACCGGTGCAGGTGATGCCACCGAACTCAAGTGGGAGTTCGATGAAGACCTTGGCTGTTACTATGTTTCCTTTCCTGATGATCAGTAGTGGTCCCCAGTTGGCAGTGGCGAAGCCATGTATAGGCTGTGTAGTCAAATGACTACACAGCTTTGTGGAAAAAGTATCATATATAAGCACAAATCATGCAAAAATAATACAAAATCTATAAAAATACATATGTCTTGATTACACAAGATTGAGTTGACTACACATGATTAAAATCCTGGCACCGCCACTGCCAGTTGGGACAATCAGGATTTAGCATTTGGGGTTATCTTCTTTTCATTTGGTTTCGTCCATAGTCGGACTTTGTGTGTACTCTGAATGATGTATGATTTATTTGATCATTGTATGACGTGGCGATTGTAAGCCAAGTATTTATTTATCCTTGTTCATTACATGGGATCATGTGAAGATGACCCTTCTTGCGACAAAACCAAAATCCGGTTATGCCTCTAAGTCGTGCCTCGACACGTGGGAGATATAGCCGCATCTTGGGCGTTACACAAGGGCTCCTTATCAATGGGAGCTGCAAGGATTGGCGGCTCATCCAACTGCTTTTTCAGTGCCTCAAAAGCCTGATTAGAAGCATCACTCCATACACAGTGATCTGTTTTCTTCATCATCCGGTATAAAGGGATAGCCTCTCTCCCAGGCGGCTTATAAACCGGCTCAAAGCCGCAATAGGACCCGCCAAACGCTGGACGTCATTGATACATGCCGGCTTAGCCAAAGAAGTGATAGCCTTGATTTTCTCCGGGTTAGCTTCAATGCCTCTCTCAGAAACCAAAAAGCCCAATAGTTTACCGGCTGTCACACCGAAAACACACTTGGCCAGGTTAAGCATCATTTTGTAGACCCGGAGGTTGTCAAAGGTCTCCTTCAAATCCTCTAACAAGGTTTCCTTGTTCCTGTATTTCAGAATGATATCATCTACATAAGCATGAACATTGCATCCAATCTGGTTGTGGAGGCAATTCTGAACACATTGCTGATAAGTTGCCTAGGCACTCTTGAGCCCAACATAGCAGAAGGCTCCAAAAGGAGTGATAAGGGTTGTCTTCTCCTGGTCCGTAACTGCCATCTTGATCTGATGATAACCAGAATAAGCATCTAGAAAACTCAAACGCTCACAACCCGTTGTAGCATCAATGATCTGATCAATACGAGGGAGAGAAAAAGGGTCAGCCGGACAGGCCTTGTTAAGGTCTGTGTAATCCACACACATGCACCAAGTGTCGTTTTTCTTAAGTACCAGCACCGGGTTAGCCAACCATTCAGGATGAAAAACTTCAATGATAAACCTGGCCGCCAAGAGCCGGGCCACTTCTTCACCACTGGCCTTGTGCCTCTCTTCATTAAAAAGACAAAGGAATTTCTTGACCGGCTTAAACTTTGGATCAACATTAATAGTGTGCTCACCGAGTTCCCTCAGTACACTTGGCATGTCTGAGGCTTCCATGCAAAGATGTCCCGGTTCTCACGGATGAACTCGATGAGCGCACTTTCCTATTTTGGATCCATATTAGCACTGATACTGAACTATTTTGATGAGTCGCCAGGAACAAAATCAACTTGCTTAGTATCATCAGCCGACTTAAACTTCAACAAAGGATCATGCTCTGTGGTTGGCTTTTTCAAGGGTGTCATATCTGCCAGGTCAACATTATCTTTGTAAAACTTCATCTCCTCTGTTGCAGAAACAGACTCAGCGTAAGCAGCATCGCCCTCTTCACACTCCAAAGCTATTTTTCTACTGCCATGCACTATGATGGTACCCTTATAACCCAGCATTTTAAGCTGCAGATAAACATAACAAGGCCGCGCCATAAATTTAGCATAAGTCGGCCGTGCAAACAGGGCATGATAAGGGCTCTTGATATTTACCACCTCAAAATTCAATGTTTTAGTTCTGTAATCACGATCATCACCAAAGGCCACTTCCAAGGCTATCTTACCTACAGGATACGCTGACTTACCAGGCACCACCCCATGAAAAATAGTAGAAGATGTCTTAAGATCTTTGTTAGTCAAATTCATATGGCGATAAGTATCATAATAAAGGATATTGATACTGCTGCCTCCATCCATAAGCACTTTTGTAAACTTGTATCCTCCAACCTGAGGAGCAACCACCAAAGCCAATTGACCCGGATTATCAACCCGGGGTGGGTGATCCTCACGACTCCATACAATAGGTTGTTCAGACCATCGCAAGTATCGAGAGGCTGCCGGCTCAACCGCGTTCACTGCCCACTTATGAATCTTCTGGTCTCATTTACATAAGCTCATGGTAAACACATGATATTGACCACTATTCAAATGCTTTGGATTAATCCGATAACCGAACTCCTGCTGCTGATTCCCTTGACTAGATTGTTGATTAAAACCAGCTTGATTGCCTTGGCCCTGAAAACCAGAGCTTGAGCCGCCACCTCCAAAGCCAGCTCCATGAGAGCCGAAGCCTGACCCACCATGCGGGCCATATTATTCTGGAAAAAACCGGAATTTCTATACTCCCTCATGATGAAGCAATCTTTCCATAGATGACTGGCCGGCTTCTCTTACGTACTGTGCTTTGGGAAAGGCTGATTCATAATCGCCTCAAGGTTAAACTTTGGCCCGCCAAACCGAGGTGTTGACGATCTCCCCTTATGATGCTGATTGTTACTCTGCGTGTTGGTATTGACCATAAAGTCTGAACTGCCGTCCATCTGCTTACGCTTACCATTATTACCTTGACCCGTCGTGTTATGTTGATATCCCTTTGCATTGCCGCTCTTCTTCCCCTTGCCAGCCTTCTCCTCATTAGACTTAGGGTCCTTGGTATTATCAGAGTCAGTGTATTTGATAAGAGCCGCCATGAGCTCTCTCGTATCATTGCAGTGGCACTTAAGCAGCCCCAGCTTCTGTTTAAGGGGAAGGAAACGACAATTTTTCTCCAAAATTAGGACGGCTGAACCGGCATTGATACTATCCGATGAGTGGATAACAGCCGAAATCCGGCGTAGCCATCAGGCGGTTGATTCGCCCTCTTCTTGGACGCAAGTGTCTAAATCAAGAATCGACAGAGGCTGCTTGCATGTGTCCTTGAAATTTTGAATAAAACGCGGATTCAATTTAGCCCACGATCTGATGGAGTTGGGGCCAACCCCTTTAACCAGGTACGAGCCGACCCATCCAATATCATGGTGAAATGATTAGTGCACACAGCCTCATTGACATCCAACATCTCCATGGCTCACTCGTAGCTCTCAATCCAAGCCTTTGGGGGCTGATCCGCTGTGTAATTAGGCACTTTGCGGGGGGCCTTAAAATCCTTGGGCAGGCACTCAGTACGTAGATCCAGCACTAAGCACGGCACAAGAAGGGTTCCAGGGGTCATTCCTGCCTCCACAGACACTGATGGGTAAACCGGAGATTGTTGATGAGCCGCCAACGGAGCCGCCAACTCAGCCTCCCGATGTGCCCTGCCCTGATCCACCAATGCCTGAGCATTATTATCAGTACGCGGTGGGTCATGCCTACGGGGCTGGTTACGATGCCGCTCACAGCTTGAAACCGCTCGCGACTCGATATTGCCTGCTGTAGCTTCAGCTTTGACGAGGGGTTGAATGAATCCGATCACGACTATATGAGTAAGCCGCCTGTTGATCCACCGCTGTTTGAAGAAGCTCTCCAGCCCTTCGTGTCTCCATCATAGCTGGAGACTTGCCTTCAACGGGGAGAGCCGCCAATCGTGTAACCACGGCAATCATATTGTCCAGAGGGTTGGAATAATGACCTGGTGGCGTTGGTACGTGCTGAGGCGGGGTCAAATTCAAACGAGGCGGGTCTGTAGTATGTGGCTAAATCGTTGCTCTGGTCGCAGGCGCCTCAACAACCTGGTTTACCACGGGCGGGTCACTGGTCCCTGCCCCAGGTATATTGAAAAGGTTCCTAGCCTCAAACTCTATGGGTAGACGCACTACAAAAAATACACTTCCGTGATGATACGTGTTTGTCACAGTAGGTCACGTTTTCTGCCATGCATGTACATCCATGACGATTTTATGACAGAATCAAGATAGTCATAATTGTGTTGTCGTAGAAGTGTTCCATGACATTACCAAAATTATCATCACGGAAGTGCCCACTTCCATGACGATAAATGGCGCACCATGGAAGTGTTTTCGTCAAGGGTAACCGTCACGTGGCATCCACCATAACGGGTCACCGTTAAGCTATCGGGTCTGGTTTTGGATCCGATAACCCTTTAACAGCCCGGGCCAATGAGGATTTTCCACGTGTAAAATTCTTATTGGTCGGAGGAAACACGTGTTGGCTCACCGTTGGGACAGATATCATCCATTCATTGGAGAGGAGGCGCCTATGACACATCGACACATGGCACAGCCCAACAGAGGCCCATTCCGATGAAAAGTCCAGCCCATTTGACTTGGTCAAAAGGTAACGGGCCGGCCCATGGAAAGCCTGTTAACGTCATGTTCGTATATAGCACATTTACGGCCCGCTAACTCACTGCCCGTTACGGCCTACCGGAATTAAGCCTAGTAGCTTCATCTGTGCCGTCCAATATGATTGCAACCCGTTGTAACTTCCGACCCATGTATGGCCCATGATGTCCTTCGGCCCATACGAGGCCATTTGTAACTCTTGGCCCATTAATGGCCCATGGTGAATCTGGCCCGCAATGAATAGTGTACCGCTTTATACCCATTAACGGCCCATTATTCCATTGGGCCGTTTCCAACCCGTGTTATCTTTCGGCCTTCTCAGGGCCCATTTATTCTTGGGCTCATTTCCAGCATTCGGTTACTTACATCCCATTACTGGCCTTTTCTGCTTGTGGGCCAAATTCATCATGTGGTTACAATCGGCCCGTTAATCCATTGGGCCGTTTTCATAGCATCATCAAATACGTCCGATTAACGACGTCCCGTTATGGTCGGCCCATGAATGGACGATTCCAAATCTAGACCGTTCACGGCCCATAATGTGGTTTGTTATTGGCCCATGTTTGGTCGATCGATCATACCGCCCGTAGAAGGCCCATTGATGCTACGGCCCGTAGAAGGCCCATTGTTTCTACGGCCCTTAGAATGCCCATTGTTTCTACGGCCCATAGGAGGCCCATGGTAACTACAGTAAATATGTAGCCCATGGTTATTGTGGCCTAGCACTGGTGCTCGTTGGTCCTAAACAAACGGTTTTTAACCCCTTTCCGTGATGGCATTTGGAACCGTCGCCAAGTGAGTGTGGGCGATAGGGGGGTCCTTCCCACACGACCTAAAAACCGTCGCCAAGTGAGTGTGGGCGATAGGGGGGTCCTTCCCACACGACCTAAAAACCGTCGGGGATAGGGAGCCTTGATGCATACAGTTGTCCCTATATAACCGTTTTCGGTATTTGGAATATCCCAAATGCTTCATCCTTGCTACTCGTTTGTGCTCGCATTGCCATCGTAGCCGGAGTTTGTGGTTCTGCCTAAAACCAGGCAGATTCTAGGCATGAGAGTTTTCCAGGCAGATTCTAGGCGTGGGAGTTTTACGATGTCTGGCACATCACAAACAGTTCATGATTATAAACCGTGTACGATAGGTAGACAATCACACACATTTAGTTTTTCCGCACCGTATGTGATAGTGTTACATGCTTTGTAAACGGCAACTGTGTGCATGCTTGCACACTCACTATAATTTAATTGCTGCTATTTAAAATTGTACCTAATTTAAACTTGAAAGTAGGCTATAGCTTTATTCATATCCATCAGGTTCAAACAACCAATGCATTATTCGATTCATAGGTACATATGTTTAAGAATTACATAAGCACCAAATAAAGAATGATGTACCAGGGTTCTATACTTGTACTATTACAGATGGTAAAGAAAGAGGCGATAGACATTCCAGTTGCTGAACAAGGTGAAGCGGAATGACCCTATTGTGCTCTCCTGGATGCAGAAGGCATGCAGGACTCTAGTCCAACCCCATGTGATGGCCGGCTGCCAGTCATGTAGTTTGAGAGGTAATCTTGAGTAAACTGCTTCAAGATCCACTGCAAAAGAAAAAAGATTCAGATATTGTCGTCTAACACAACTCATTACGGGCAGTAAAAAGAAGGCTACAGGGCTCTTACTTACCATCCTATAGTTCACTGTTGTCTGGCATAAAGTTTAAACAAATAGTTTGATTGACATCTTTTGACCCATTTTAATAACAATCTTTATCAATTTCCTCACGTGATGCTGGTTCATGAATATCTCATTGCCCCATACGCAGAAAGGGTTGAAGTGTGGATCTTTGGCAATGATATATGTACCTAAAAGCACCAAGTTAATGTTAGAAGCTAAACAGCAATTAAAAAATGATGTAGTACAACACTCCATCCATTCCATTATATAAGACTGTATTACATGTATATCTAGACATCATCAGAACATTAAGGTAACGCTCTTCCTTGTTGCTATGTAGCCTGGGATTGCATATTTAGTCATTCAGTACAATGCATGTTGCTAAACAACAATTGAAAATGAAAAGGCATGTTAACTGCAATATCCTTAACGGCAACCAAATATCGTAATTCATAGTGGTATTGTTGAAACTGTTACTGATGAAATTTAACTTCATGGAAAATAGTTGCACATATAGAGCATCACATTGTGAAGAACTGAAATAAACAAGTCATAAGGACATCTCTAGGCGACCCTTAAAAAGTTAAAGGACTAAAACCCTTATTGTGTGTGTGTGTGTGTCTCTCTCTCTCTCTATATATATAGTAGCACTATTCTAATCCCAGGATTAGAATAACTATTTGGATCACGGCGCCCCCTATATAGGGAACGACGAGGCGTTCCCGAACTCCTGAGAAAACCCACCCGACCGGTCAAAGAAAAAAACCCACCCCACCCACTTCCCATGACTCCCTCCACTACCCTCTCCCAATCCCATCTACACACTCCTCACGGCATCGCGCCGCCGCCGATGAACTTCTCCCGATCCACCACCGCCGCCCTACATCCCGCCGGCGCGCCTAACTCCAGCCACCTACCGCCGCCGCCGACGAGCGGATCCAGCACCGTGCCAGGTTCGGCCGCCCCTTCTTCCCTAGCGTGCTCCCGCCACCAGAGCGCCCCCCGGCCCATGGGTCCCGCCGCCGGTGTCCTCCTACAACCCCGCCGCCACCGTCCCCCAGATCCAGCTGCAACTCCGCCACACGCCTCGGATCCGGCTGCGGCGCCGCCCCCCACCGCAGGATCCAGCCGCCGCCCCAACCGCGAGATTCGTCCGCCGCCCCCATCCGGCCGCCGCAATGTCACCATCCATCGCCCGGTGGTGCAGTGCGGCGCACCCTTCCCTCCCGTCCGGCGCGAACTTCCCTCTACGCCACCTTGACCTTCCCTCCCCTTCGGTGCAGCCTGCTCTCTGCTCCGACGCGCCCTCCTACTCCTCCTCCACGTGCGGCATGAACCTGTCCTTCGACCGCGAGCTCATCGGCCCGCCCATATACTTTGGCCTCATGGGCGACAGCCAGCCCATCGGACGCTACGACGATACGTGGCCGACTGGTGCGTCAAGGTAACTATAACTAAACTAAACACACACATCGTCTTTGAGTTTGGTCCGGCTGTACTGAACTTTTACTGAATAATTTGTGTATGTGTGCAGGTGATCTGCGGCCACCTTGGGCTAGGAGTCAAGACAGGGCTGCCCTTCATCTGGCACAGCAAGGCCAGCAACCCGTTCGTGAACTTGAAGGAGTACAAGGGCATCTTCTGGCAGGAGGACATCATCCCCTTCTTCTAGGTCGAGAAGCTGACAAGGAATGTGACACCGTGCAGAAGTGCTACATCTCGCTCTCGCAGCAGGTCAAGGAGAAGCTTGGCAAGATCGACCCCTATTTCATCAAGCTCGCCGATGCCATGGTCATCTGGATCGAGGCCCGGGACATGCTCAACTCCAAGGACTCCAAGGAGGCCGACGCCAACGGCAAGCTCGAGGGGAAGTAGATCGAGATCGAGGGAGAGAACCTTTTTTTGCATTAGCATACTGAGCAGGCGGTGAGGCGGCGTATACCGGTTTCTTCAGTTCGTAGGTTCAATGCGTGCATCAGGTATTCAGGTTCAGGCTGTTGTGTACTACAAAACATTAGCTGCATGTATGTGAGAAAACCATGCTGTTTCTTATATTGTTTATGTGAGAAAACAAAAATGTATTTTAGAAGTTCATTTTTTATTTCCCCAAAAGTTCATATATTACTACCTGTATGTATTTTGACATTTCACAACAACTGGCAAGAATTGCGGCTGGATAGAGCGGCAAAACGATGGTACGCCACTCAAGCAGTGCATCACTGGCAGCCGCGTCGTCTCCTCGGCAGCAAAAAGCAGCTTAACTGAAGTTCAATTTGTACGCTACTAGTAGGTCAACTACAGCAGCAGTAGAGTTCTTAGCGTCTTCTTCCTAATTTCCCCATGTGAAATTCTATAAAAAGGAAGGAACAGTCTCCTTCTGGCTCAGCCATCGGTGATCCCGTTCGTGCTTCTCCTTAAGACAAGTCGAACATCACCAAAAACTAGAAAAAATATGAGCATGTTCGTGCTTCTGCTGCAGACCAAGTCGAACTTCACCAAAAACTAGAAAAAAGATGAGCACGTTCGTGCTTCTCCTGCAGACCAAGTCGAACTTCACCAAAAACTAGAAAAAAGATGAGCACGGATGCCTGTCGATGTCCGTTGTGTTATCCTGCTGACCAAGCAATTCAAAAGGAGCAGGTGGTTTCGTTTGCCTAAAGTACAAACATAAAAACATTCAGTTTTGATTCTCTGTAGTTATTCCTCCTAACTCAAGGGAGCACTAACCATCCAAATATGTGCTCTTATACCTTTTTCTGTTCAAAGTGTGGTGAGGAATGAGAGGTACAGTATGTGTTTTTTATATGAAAAATGTTCGTATAGCAACAAGCAGGAAACAATTGAAACTATGTCCTTCTTTTGTTTGATTGTTTCTATATTTGGCATATGGAAAAAATTACTTGAGTTCCGTCTAGAAAATTTTGAAAATTTCAAATTGTAAAAAAGTTAAAACTTCAAATAGTTAAAAAAAATCATATTTCCATGTTTCTAAGAAAATAAACGAAGACGTTGTAATAAAAAAAGAGTTTGATGTTCACGCGCGAGGCCCGGCCGCGGCATCGTCCTGCTCCGCCGCCACGGTTGTGGAAGATGACCATAGTATTGTGTGTAATGCCTGCACATAGTGTACCAGCACATAGTGTTGTGTGTAATACGAATTGGTGTTGTACTGTGCATGTATATTCTTGTGTAATTTTTTGCTTTTCGAACATGAAGTTCATGTTTCAGAAAAAACTAAGTTCAGAGGTATCACATAACAAAAACTTTCATCCAAAAAAATCCAAAGGTCATTAGAAAAAGCATCTCAAACAATTTTGTAAAAAAGATTTCTCTGTTAAAATAAACCTAGAAGTTCAAATTTAAAAATGGAGTGGTTCGATGTCTATCAGAAAGTAGGATTTTTTCCATTACTAAAATAAATAAAACTAGGAAGTCCATATTAAAAAGATGGAGAAGTTCAATGATTATAGGAAACTCAGATTTTCCTCGTTAGTAAAGAATGGAAACAAGAAGTTCAAAAATAAAAATAACAAGAATTTCAACTTTAAAAAATAGAGCGCTTCAAAATTTCATAAAAAAGATTAAGAAAAAAACCCAGGAAGTCCATATTAAAAAGACGGAGAAGTTCGATGATTATAGAAAAATCTCATATTTCCCTCGTCATTAAAGAATGGAAACAAGAAGTTCAAAAATAAAATAACAAGAAGTTCAAAAATAAATTAACAAGAAGTCCAACTTTAAAAAAATAGAGCGCTTCAAAATTTCATAAAAAAGGATTAAGAAATAAAACCAGGAAGTCCATATTAAAAAGATGGACAAGTTCGATGATTAAAGAAAACTCATATTTTCCTCGTTATTAAAGAATGGAAACAAGAAGTTCAAAAATAAAATAACAAGAAGTTCAACTATTAAAAATAGAGCGCTTCAAAATTCATAAAAAAAGATTAAGAAAAATAAGATTAAAAATCCATAAAAAACTCAAATATTTTCATGTAACCGAGAGAAGTTCAGGTTGATAACTGCTAGAAGTTCATGTAATACCCGACGTGCATTTTGTATTAAAAAAAGAACAAAAAAGAAAAGGCAAAAAGTTTTGTTGTTATAAGTTTAATTCCTTCGTCGAAGAAAGTCAAAAAAATTATTGTGACAGAGATTTGTACAAAAGGAAATAGCATTTGTGTAACACTAACGAATGGATGAGAAAATTACAAACGAAATTACGTCATAGAAGTTCAACTGAAAACAGCAGGAAGTTCACCTACTACACTGAATGAATTTCAGATGAAAAGCTTTTAAAATCGTCGCGAGTATGAAAAAACGATCAGCACGGGAAAGTTAAGTGCTTACAGCAGCTTTCCACCGGTATATCACTTGCTCAATTCCGGTGAGTGGATGGAGAGCTACGAGCAGTGGATGGAGACCTACGAGCAAAAAAATTACGTGAAAAACAGAGTGAAGTTCAGGTACACGCGCCGAGAAGTCCAGGTTCTTCACGCGGTGCATTTTCGAAGAATATGTTTCGCGATAAAGGCAGAACGCATGATCCTGCCGTTTTCGAAATTACTTGAAAACAGCTAGGAATCAGAGAAAACCATCAACATGAAAAAGTTTCGCACTTTCCGTAGCTTTTCAGCGGTATATTATTTGCCCCATTCCAATAAAGTTTGTACGAATTACGGCAAAAATACATTTTTAACCATTTTCAAAACTGACATAAAACCGTAGTGAATTAGGAGAAACAATATATACAAAAAAGTTTCGCATTTCTTCAAGCTTTCCAACGCCATATCATTTGCTGCATTTGAACGTACGGTTAAAAAATTAGCTCAAAAATACGAAGTCGGTGGAACTTGTACCATCTTCTAAATTATTTTTAAACCATTCAAAATTAGCAGAAACTTTTAACATAAAAAAGTAGCGCATTTTCATAAGCTTTCCAACGCCATATTATTTGCCTCAATTGGATTAGCCGTTTAGAAATGGCGTCAAAAATACGAACTCGGGTGTTCGGTTTACAAAATTTTATGATTTTCCGAATTACTCTTTAACCATAGGGAATTAGAGAAAACTTTCAACATGTGGAAAGAGCGGTTTTGCAGCAGCTTTCCAACGCCATATTATTTGCCTCATTCCGATAAACAGTTTAAAATGCGATTGAAAATACGATTCACGTTTTTTGTATGAAGAAAAAACGGTTTTCAAAACTGCTCTTAAACCGCTTACATTTTGCCAAAAATTTAACTTGGGTCGTGATACTGATGTCCATAGCTATCCAACGGTATATCGCAAGCCCCATTTGGACACCTTTTAGCTGAAGTTCAACCTAGTACTCGGGGAAGGTCAGGCGCGTTACTCGGGAAGTTCATGTTGTGATCAGAATATTATTCTGATCCCGTGATCAGAAGAGTGTTTATATATATATATATATATATATATATATATATATATATATATATATATATATATATATATATATATATATATACTCCAACAATTTTTGGCCTTTTCTAGTCGATCCCCTAAACTTAAGGTTGTAAACTTCAATTTGATCAAGTTCAAAGCAGGTTCAACCGAAAGTAGCATGCATTCAAACATAAACATAGATAGTTTTGAATAACTAAACATAAAACATAAATTTAAACTAAGCTAAACTACTTTCGGTCGAAGTAGAGGTCGAGCCAATCCTTCCTCGACATGTACGGTGTGTGAGCCGGGTCCGGGCTAGTACCATTGTCGGGGTCGTTGGGGAAGGCACTCCTCCACTCGTCGATGTCGATCTCCTCGTCCTTAGGGCCTAGCTCGACTCCCTCCGAGCTGCTATCGCTGCCACCTTCAACCTCGTCATCAGAGGAGAGCGCGATAACCTCGCCGCCCTCCGCGTCACCGTCCTCACCGCCTTCGACCTCGTCATCGGAGGAGAGCGTGGTAACCTCGCCGCCCTCCGCGCTGGCAAAGATCGCCCGCTTCGCCTCCACGAGCTTCGGCTTCTACCAGTGGAGCTCTTGCATGTAGGACTCGTCGGCGGCCTTGGCCTCGAGGCGCTCCCACACCTCGCGGTCCTCCCGCGCCATATCCGAGCTCACCACCCTAGCTTCGGCGGAATGAGGTCGACCAGATGTGTGCCGAAGGGAAAATTGAGCCTAGCCGTCGCGCCGTGGTAGTGGACCTGCCAGCGGTAGTACTCCATGGTCGCAAGCTCGGCCGTGTGGAAGCTACCAAGCCACCGGCGGGTGTGGGTCTCTCGATCTGTAAGCTTGGCAACCCACATCCCCCACCGCCGCTGCTGGACCCGGAGGTAGGACTTCGTCACCTGCCAGGTCCGAGGGAGGATGGGGAAGTCCTTGAACCGGCGTAGGGGCACGGCGGCGGGCGGATCGAGGGACCGGCGATGGCGGATCAGGCCTGTGGAGGACGACAGGGACACCTTGGCGGCCACCTCGCCGACATCGGGCCAAAAGGCCGCGATAAACCTCTTTTTGGCCATTGGCTCCTCGAGCTCCCCGGCATACAGGCAGAGGTTGAGGATGGAGGCGCCAACAATGGCGGCGACCTGATAACCCACAAGTATAGGGGATCGCAAAAGTTTTCGAGGGTAGAGTATTCAACCCAAATTTATTGATTCGACACAAGGGGAGCCAAAGAATATTCTCAAGTATTAGAAGCTGAGTTGTCAATTCAACCACACCTGGAAACTTAATATTGCAGCAAAGTATTTAGTAGAAAAGTAACATGATAGTAGTGGTAACGGTAGCAAAAGGTAACAATAGCAAAAGTAGTGTTTTTGGTATTTTGTAGTGCTGATAGCAATAGCAACAGAAAAGTAAATAAGCGAAGAACAATATATGGAAAGCTCGTAGGCAATGGATCGGTGATGGAGAATTATGCCGGATGCAGTTCATCATGTAACAATCATGACATATGGTGACACAGAACTAGCTCCAATTCATCAATGCAATGTAGGCATGTATTCCGAATATAGTCATACGTGCTTATGGAAAAGAACTTGCATGACATCTTTTATCCTACCCTCCCGTGGCAGCGGGGTCCTAATGGAAACTAAGGGATATTAAGGCCTCCTTTTAATATAGTACCGGAACAAAGCATTAGCACATAGTGAATACATGAACTCCTCAAACTATGGTCATCACTGCTAAGTATCCCGATTATTGTCACTTCGGGGTTAACGGATCATAACACATAATAGGTGACTATAGACTTGCAAGATAGGATCAAGAACTCTCATATATTGATGAAAACATAATAGGTTCAGATCTGAAATCATGGCACTCAGGCCCTAGTGACAAGCAATAAGCATAGCAAAGTCATAGCAACATCAATCTCAGAACATAGTGGATACTAGGGATCAAACCCTAACAAAACTAACTCGATTACATGATAGATCTCATCCAACCTGTCGTGGGTTTGTCACGGCGGATGTCCTTGTGAAAGGACTTAGTCGTGCAGCCATCGCAACGGGTTAGCTTAAAGGGGTTAAACCAGACAAGGGGACACAGGGATTTTATACTAGTTCGGCCCCTTCGATGAAGGTAAAAGCCTACGTCTAGTTGTGATTGGTATTGCTAGGGTTTCGAAGGCCAGGGAGCGAATCTGCTTTGTCTGGCTCTCGAGTTGTTGTCTCCCCCTCAACCGCTGTCGGGTTGTCCCTTTATATACACAGGTTGACGCCTGCCGGTTTACAGAACCCCGAAGCCGGATCATAAACGTGTCTGGTTCGGTCTCTACACTTCCTATCTTACAATGCAAGTTACATAATTAGGTCGGTTTACATCTACAGGCCTTAACTCGCCTCTGGGCCTTGGGCCTTCATAAAGCGCCATCATTCTTCCATCTTCATGGGCTTCTAATCTTCGTAAAGCTAATCTGGCTACTCCTGGCCGGTTTACGTCCAGTAGTAATATCCCCAACATTAGGCCCCAGATTGGTTTGAACTTGTTCATGTCAATCTTCAATACTTAGTAAAATTCCTCCCTTGCATCTTCACCTTAATCTTGTAAACCGCCGTGACGTCATACTCCAGGATCATGATAAACCGCCCTGACATCATCTATCCGTTTGAAGCTGAGGATTACCTTCATTAATGTGTGTCTAGTCATCGAGGCGACACCATTATTAATTATCCATTTTTGAGCTCCTCGATTCCTACACTTGCCATTTTATCGCTTCGTCTTATAAATAGGGGCAGAGGGCCCCTTTCTTTTCTTTCCGTTACCCCTTCATCCCTTCTTCTTCCTCGCGATGTCTCCGCACCTGAGCGCCGCCGCCATCGTCAAGCCTCGCCTCTGCCTCACCGTTGGCTGTTGCATCGACCTGTTCGTACCAGAGTTCCGCAACACACCTCCGCTGCTTCCGCGGCCGCAGTAAGTCCTTTCCTCCTTCCTTTCTAGATCCGTTAGGGTTTCCTTGTTCTTCGCGGTTCTTTGAAGTTCATCGGAGCTTCTGTGTTGTTCTTCCCTGTTCCTCCTTAGTATATAGATGGACACTTCACACTTGACGTATCCTATGCCATGGCTAATCTTCTGTTACCACCACAAACCCTTATGCACAAAAGACTGATCTAGTCCTTTATGATTTGTTTCGGGACCAACCTTTTTTACTTTTAGATCTAGATCTTTTTCTTTTCCTGACTTGTGGTAGATCCAAAATGCCCCTGTGATCCTGTAAAACCTGTTTTTACCTTACTTAACCCTCTTCGCCTTAGATCTGTATCTTCTTTACCATCTAGGCGGTTTACCTTTGTAAAAACAATCTATCTCATACCATTAGTCCCCTAGTAAACCGGCTACCCTTCTGCACGTTGATGGTAATAGTCCGGTTTAACAACACATGTATGCCCTTTATATGACCTTGTCATTCAATTTTATATTAGTCTCTGGTTTACGCAAATTCACATACCGGTATATGTTTATTCCATTGCATCTTTGCTCCTCCATGAATGACTCGTAACCCGGCATTTCCTTTTCAGCTTTTCATTTCACAATGGCCAAACAGTTTGCCGCTTGCAACTGGGCCCGCTCCCGGATCACCGAAGATCAATTGAACGAAATGGTTAGTATCGGCACCTTGCCAAAGAAGACGGAGATCCGGTGGCGACTTCCAGGAACAGAGAGTCCTCCTACCCCGAGGCAGGGTGAGGTTGTGATCTTTGTCGACCACATAGGTTGTGGCTTCAAACCGCCAGGGTCAAAAAATTTCCGAGATGTTCTTGCCAGTTTCCAACTCCATCCTCAAGATATTGGACCCAACTCGGTGTCCAATATATGCAACTTCCAAGTTTTCTGTGAAGCGTACCTGCAAGAAGAACCCACTGCTGAGCTGTTCCGGGACTTTTTTCATCTGAACCGGCGTACAGAGTTTGTAAACGGCCCCAATACTGAACTTGGTGTTGTCTCAATTCAAAAGCGGAAGGAAGTTGAATTCGCTCATGCCAAACTGCACAGCCACCCCAAGGAATGGAACCAGACTTGGTTTTACTGCAGAGATACTTCTCCTGAAGATGAAAATCCCCTTCCAGGCTATCATGATCACCGGCTTTCCCACACCCATCCAATGCCGCAACGCTTAAGTTCTGCAGAACGGGCCAAATATGCCCCTCAACTCACTAAGCTCTGGGCCTTTATGGCCAACGGTTTAACAGGCGTTGATTTCGTGTGTTGTTGGATATCTTGCAGCGTCTTGCCGCTAAGCCGCTGCCCCGGTTTAATGTGTGAGTACACCGGTGATGTTGAAGACCCTCAACGCCATATCAACATTCAGGTGACCGATGAAGAGGTCACTAAAAGCGTAAAGAAAATTTTAAATGAATCGGAATCAGTTTGTCGTCAAACCGGCTTGAACCCCTTCTATACTAAGAACAAACCGCCTGCTGTAAGCACTATACTTCCTTTTCATCTTTGATATCTTTAACTTGTTCAACTTGTAATCCTTCTTCTGTTTATGTATGAATAGGGTGATAATCCCTTCTGGAAATGGAAATCCATAGATAAAGCGGTAAAGCCAACCGGGGATAAAGCGGTCAAACCATCTCGTCCCAAAACCAAAGCCGTCAAGCGGAACTCAAAGCGGAAAACGGCTGACCGGATCAACATGGAACTTGATGAAGATGCTAATGATCCGGAAGTTGAGGTAGAACTTGACTCACTTGGCTCCCTTTTCATGCACCTCATTAACAATGATCTTTATCAGGAGGACGTACAAGGCAGCCAAGCTGATGATGTAGAGGTAATTACCCTTTCCTCCGGTTCAGACTCTATGCCAACACAAAAAACCCGTCAAGCAGTCCGGAAAGTAAGCTTTTCTCATCCTCTTGCTTACTTGATACACAGCACCCAACACAACACCCAACATTTATTTTGAAGACACAGCAGCATGAAGCTTGCCGGACAACCCGGCACAGTGGCCAATAGGTCACTTCGGCCGGTTTACCTGATACCCCGGTTCGGAAGCGCCGGTCTGAGGTCTCTTCCACTTCTAACCATTCTTATCCCAAGGCAGGTTATTTCAGACAACCTCTTAATCCGTCCAATTCAAATTATCAGGTGACACCTCCCTCATCCTCTGGCGAGTCGACAGCAACCCAACTCACTCTAAAAACTATGGCTTGGTAAGTTTTCAAACTCTTTCTTCCAATGCGTTACAAATCTTGAATAAGATGCTAACCCTCTTTTAATTTATTTGCAGAGCCAAAGCCAGACCCAACAAGAAAGCTCGGGTCAACAATCCATTAGAAGACCAGGCAGTTTTGAAGAAGAGCAGAGAGGTGAAGCGGACCAAACTCATGAACCAGAGGGTCCTCATCCTGAAGCCGCCTCTGATGAACCGCCCCTTCAAGATTGGAATACTGCTGAACCACCAGAAGCTGACCCTGCTGTGCCTGACACTAAATCGGCAACTCCAAACCGGGCTAGTCCGATGAGAAATACTGAAACTCCGTCATCACCCGCAAAAACCACTGAAGGCCAAGGAGATGATGTTATCATTACTGGCATGGGCCACAGCTCTCCTGGCCATCCCGTAATCTTGGCCCAACATAGCGCCAAAGAAGAGCGTTCTGCTAGGGAAAAGAGCAAATGGAGTACTGACTTATCAAGTTATGCCCATCTCAACGCTGAAGAGCTTCACTCCGGTTTCTTAAACCGTCTGCACTCAAACCGTGACTATGAAGTCGGATTGGTTAATTTGATGAGGGAACGCTATGAGGTATTTTCATCTCCTTTTACTTCTTGATTCCAAAGTTGAAATGCTAGCCCAAGTAGCCCCCAAGGGCTGTTTTAGGATGTTAATTGTAAACCGGGTCTTCGCAACACTTTAAGTCTCTCCCACTGACCCTCAAAATGTTAGGTCCTTAGTGAAAACCAAGGCCGATACTTTACCAATGTAATGATATAACTTTCCTTAGCGTAGCCCCCAAAGGCCGGTTTAGCTTTTCAAGGTAATCCGGGTTTTAGTCCATGCGTCCGTTTTGAACAGATGTACATTAGCCCCTAGGTGTCAAGGATAATGCTTGCATTGTTCTGGAGACTTTATAAAAGATGTAGTGAAACAGAGCAAATAGGCATTAGCCCCAAAGTACAAAGTGTATAACTTGTTATACGCTTTGTACTTATAAAATATATATCCTGTTGTTTGACATTTCTGCACTGTTGTAGGCCGAACTAAGAAATAGAGATGCCCGGACCGCTGATTTGTAAGAGAACGTGAAGTCCCAACAAGTAGAAGCTGCAAAAGCCAAAGAGGAGCTGACCAAAGCCCTGGCAGCGATGGAAAAACTGAAAGAGTCTTTTAACAAAGATCGTGCTGACTTGGAAACCGAGAAAACCGGTTTAACCAAAAGAGCTGAGGATGCTGAAGCAGCCCTGAAACCAGTTGTAGATGAACTAGCTGCTTTGAAACGGCAAATCAATGCCATGAATTCCGCTGTCTTGGTAAGTATCTCCTTGTGCACTTTGTCCAATTCATGGAACCTTATCATTGACCAGAACGCTGATTTTAAACCGTAACACGCACTCGTATTGCTCATCTGGGCACAGATATGCGGATGAAGCTTAAAGCGGCGTATACCTTGATTGAACAGTTGTACTCTGGGTCTCAACGGGCTATTTGCACTGCGTCTTACAATAAACCGGCACCATCACTGATAAAGGAAACTCTTGATAAGCTGGCCATGTTACCAGCCCGGATTACCGAACTGAAGAAGGCAGCTGCAAGAGCAGGCGCATTAACCGCACTAATCCGAGCTAAGCCATGGATTCCAGATCTTGAAGCAGAGGACATCATTAAAGGATATCCAGGTGTAAAGGAGGACGGTTCAAACTTCGACAATGATGACCTCCGAAGGCCGACCAAGGAAATGCGACCAATAGCTAGCAAACTGGCAGAGGACACAGACTTGTCTCATTTCCAACCGGCTTATGACGCTGAAGGGAAGAGGCAGCCTGCCGAAATCCATGAAGTCGAAGAACTTGTGCCTCCAATCCATAAGCATACATTTGCTCCTGATATTAACTCCTCCAACCTTATCCATGAAGAGGCCGTGTTTCAAGCTTTAACTGGAGTCGATTGGTCAACGGTTGATTTCCAGTGTCTGGGGAGGGATGAAGAAGAAGTGATCGCACCAACTGAACCTCAACCATCAAACCGTCCAAACGAAGTGTCTTAAACTGGCAGCCGGTTTACCGAATATTTGTATGCTAATGCCAAAAAACAATTATGCACTTGTAGCCGCTTTGAAGCTTCTTGTAATAGGATAGAAAAAACTCCGTTATCTGTCATGCCATCGAGCATGTTTTTGTGACACTTCGTGAAAATTTGTTCCACTTTTTGGGATATATTTATGCATTGCCCATGATGAGATGTGTTCCTGGATACAAGAACTTGAAAGTATCCTAGCGGTTTACCACTGGACGGGTTATGATGCTCAACAAATATACAATACTTAGATGAATGATCAAAGTTTTTGTATAAAAAGCAATATGTGCAACATACCTCGTTAGTTGACCAACTGCTTGTATGGTAAAGGTGTCAACACCAATCCGGAGGGTTGATAACTCCGTCCTTATTTGGCCGGATTATGATAATAAACCATACCGCGATATAATAATCACCGGGTTTTCTTTATAGCACTGGCGATTTAGTCAAACCAGACCGGGGTAAGGAATGCCGGCTTGTAACTGATCATGTACTGATAACGTGTAGTTCAAAGTCAAGCTGGGCCAAATACACCGGTTTATCAGAACATATTATGAACCTCAATAAAGGCAGAAAACTTAGCAAATAGGATTCAAAAAAGAAATATGCAAGGATTTTTATGAGCTGCCATGCTCCAAGTCGAGGCTTTTCATGGGATGCCAGGCCTCTGAGTTAAACCGTTTAACAAAGCCTTTTAAGATGGGCCTCCAATTAACCAATCTATGTTTTAACTTTGACAAGTTCAGGGTCTGGAAAAGATTGACTTGTCAAACGTTCGGCGGGTCATACCAGGATTACCTGGACAGGAGTGGCTTACTTGATGAAGGCAGGTTAACCCGGGGTTTTAGGTGAATACACCAGGCTTCCCAGTCGTGGCTTGATAGCCAATTACAAGGGTCCTTTCAAACTCTTTGTTGCTTTTCACAAAGAGCCCCCAAGTAACTTTGTGAGCTGTGCTCAATGGGTGCCCATGTTTGAGTTTGTGCTTTGTGCAACACTCTCTTTGGCCCCACATAATTTCCTTTGTGGCTTAACGCCTATCAAGAGGTGTAGCTATGGTGTGATAACAACCAAGCCCCTTAGTGAAATCCCTTTGCATCCGTGCGGCTACAGAGACCGGTTTAACAAAATTTTGCTTTGTTAGCAGAAACCCTTATAGGTACACACATGATGTAAAAAGAACAGAGACCCCGCTTCATTCGAGGCTCCGGTTTATCATATAATATATACATTGTCGTTAATATGTACATATGAAGAGCCTATGGCTCAAGTACAGTAAGGCCGAAGAAGAGCTATATTCCATGGCCGCTTGGTCTCCTCCTCTGATTTACGTGAGTCTTTGTGCTCTCGAACATCAATGAGGTAGTATGACCCGTTGTGCAGATTCTTGCTGACCACAAATGGTCCTTCCCAAGGTGGGGATAACTTGTGCATATCAGTCTGATCCTGGATGAGCCGGAGCACCAAATCACCCTCTTGAAAGGTTCTGGTCTTAACCCGGCGGCTGTGATAACGTTGGAGATCTTGCTGATAAATTACCGAACAAGCTGCTGCAAGATCACGCTCTTCATCTAACAGGTCCAGGGAATCCTGACGTGCCTTCTCATTGTCACCCTCAACGTAAGCTATCACACGAGGCGAGTTGTGACGGATGTCACTAGGAAGAACTGCCTCTGCTCCATAAACCATGAAAAAAGGTGTGTAACCCGTAGACCTGTTGGGTGTGGTATGATGCACCATAACATAGAGGGTAACTCCTCAACCCAACAACCCAGTGTCCGTTTCAAAGGAACCATAAGCCGGGGTTTGATACCTCATAAAATTTCTTGATTTGCCCTCTCTGCTTGACCATTAGACTGGGGGTGAGCCACCGATGCTATATCAAGCCGGATGTGCTCACGTCGGCAAAATTCCTCCATCTCTCCTTTTGACAGATTAGTACCATTATCAGTTATAATGTTGTGTGGAAAACCAAACCGGAATATCACCTTTTTGATGAATTGAACCGCCGTGGCCGCATCACACTTACTGACTGGCTCTGCTTCCACCCATTTGGTGAATTTATCAACCGCCACTAACAAGTGGGTCTTTTTGTCCTTGGATCGATTGAAGGGTCCAACCATATCAAGCCCCCAAGTCGCAAACGGCCAAGTTATTGGAATCATCCTCAACTCCTGAGCCGGAATGTGAGCACGGCATGCGAATTTTTGACAACCGTCACATCTCTTGACTAAATCCTCCGCATCAGCATGAGCTGTTAACCAGTAAAAACCGTGGCGAAAAGCTTTAGCAACCAAAGACTTTGAACCGACATGGTGACCACAATCCCCTTCATGGATTTCTCGCAAAATCTCACAACCCTCTTGAGAGAGACACAACGCTGAATTGCTCCTGAAACGCTGTAACGATGTAACTCCCTGTTGAGTATGGTCATGGACTTGGAACGCCGAATTACCTGTCGGGCCAAGGTTTCATCATCCGGTAACTCGCCCCGGTTCATGTAAGCCAGATATGGGATTGTCCAATCCGGTATGACATGCAGAGCCACCACCAATTGAGCCTCCGGATCAGGAATAGCCAACTCTTCCTCTGTTGGTACTTTGACTGACAGATTATGCAACACATCAAGAAAGACATTTGGTGGAACCGGTTTACGCTGAGAACCAAGGCGACTTAAAGCGTCTGCCTCTTCGTTCTTTCGCCGGTCTATATGGTCCACCTGATAACCCTTGAAGTGACCAGCTACTGTATCCACCTCTCGCCGATATGCAGCCATGAGTGGGTCTTTAGAATCCCAAGTGCCAGACACCTGTTGAGCCACCAGATCTGAATCCTCAAATCACTTGACCCGGCTTAAGTTCATTTCCTTAGCCATCCGAAGACCATGTAGCAAAGCCTCATACTCAGCTGCATTGTTAGTACAAGGGAACATTAAACGGAGGACATAACAAAACTTGTCACCTCTTGGGGAAGTTAGTACGACTCCAGCCCCCGAGCCCCCCAACTGTCTGGATCCATCAAAGTGAATAGTCCAATACGTATTATCCGGCTTCTCCTCTGGTGCCTGCAACTCCGTCCAATCATTGATGAAGTCCACGAGTGCCTGGGATTTGATCGATGTGCGAGGTATATATTTGAGCCCGTGAGGTCCAAGCTCAATAGCCCACATGGCAATCCGGCCAGTTGTTTCTCTGTTTTGAATGATATCTCCCAGAGGGGCTGAACTGACCACCATGATAGGATGGCCCTGGAAATAATGTTTAAGCTTCCGGCTTGCCATAAACACTCCATATACCAGCTTCTGCCAATGTGGATACCTCTGCTTTGATTCAATGAGTACTTCACTGATATAATAAACCGGCCGTTGAACTGGATACTCCTTTCCAACTTCCTTGCGCTCCACCACAATAGCCACGCTAACAGCTCGGGCATTAGCAGCCACATATAGAAATAACGACTCTTTATCGATCGGGGCTGCAAGCACAGGTGGTTCAACTAGCTGCCTCTTCAGATCCTCAAACGCTTTATCAGCCGCCTCACTCTAGACAAAATCATCTGTTTTCTTCAGCATCTGATATAAAGGAATAGCCTTCTTGAGGGAGTCCGGGATTAGGGGGTCTCCAGGCAGCGGGGTTAGGGCTTCTCATGGCCATCTAGAGTAGATCAAAAGTTACGCCCCTGACCACCAGGTCAGGTTTGGAAGCTTAAACTATATGACCGATATCCGTGGAGTCTTGATCTTCGACGGATTCGAGCCCCTGCCTTGTGCGTCACACGGTCACGATGAGTATGATTTAGCTCTACCATCGGATAGTGTTTGGGAGATCGCACCGGCAGCCACTCCGACCCTCAATTCGGAGCCAGTTGCGTCGTCCATGGACGGGTGGATGGACCCCACCACGGAGGCCTTATCCTCAGAGGCGATCGAGCCGAACATCGACCTTACCCTGCACGAGAGCCGTGTTGTTAAACTGCCGGATCCTTCTCCGGCCACAGACTCCGAACCGCCAGCGCCCGTTCCTAGTGAATCTGATTGGGCGCCGATCATGGAGTTTACCTCCGTAGATATTTTTCAGCACTCTCCCTTTGGCGACATACTGAACTCATTAAGGTCTCTCTCCTTGTCAGGAGGATCCTGGCCGAACTATGTCCGGCGGGATTGGGATGCGTTTGATGAAGAAATTCGCTGCCCACCCACCACCCACTTAGTAGCCACTGTCGACGACTTAACCGACATGCTCGACTTCGACTCCGAAGACATCGATGGTATGGACGACGATGCGGGAGACGAAGAGGAACCACTGCCCACAGGGCACTGGACAGCCACCTCATCATACGATATATACATGGTGGACACACCCAAAGAAGGCAATGGCGACGAGACAACGGATGATGACCCCTCCAAGAAGCAACCCAAGCGCCAACATCAGCGGCGCCGCTCTAAATCCCGCCAAAGCAAAAGTGGTGATACCGGCACAGGAGATAATAGAACTCCGGACAGTGCCGAAGATGGCAACAATCCCCCCCAGCACAATTTAGGGCAGGAGGAGGGAGAAGCCAGCCCTCCTGAGAGAGCGGCAGATGAAAAGGAGGAGGATGATAATTACATGCCTCCCTCCGAAGACAAGGCAAGCCTCGACGATGACGAATTCGTCGTGCCAGAGGATCCCGTCGAACAAAGAGCGCTTCAAGCGCCGGCTTATAGCCACGGCAAATAGCCTTAGGAAAAAGCAGCAGCAGCTTCAAGCTGATCAAGATCTGCTAGCTGACAGATGGACTGAAGTCCTGGCGGCCGAGGAATATAAACTCGAATGCCCCTCCAAGAGTTACCCAAAATGCAGGTTGCTATCCCGACTGGAGGAAGAAGCATATGATGCAGCTGATCGGCCACCCCGTGGCCGCGACAGAGAGGCATTCCAGCGAAAAGCTCAGCCTGCACCCCGACGCCATTCAACTAAAAAGGCATGGGGAAATACGCCAGACCTACGAGACGTATTGGAGGACAAAGCAAAACATGCAAGATCGATCTACGGATCACGAGGGCGCGCCACTATGCAAGATGATAAACGTCATGCAGGATACAGTAAAAGTAAATCTGGCCGAGACGAGCACAGCGGGCAAGACTCATTGGAGCTGCGTCGCGTTATAGCCCAGTACAGAGGCGCCGCACACACCTTATGCTTCACAGACGAAGTAATGGATCATCAAATCCCAGAGGGTTTCAAACCCGTAAATATAGAACCATACGACGGCACAACAGATCATGCGATATGGATCGATGATTTCCTCCTGCATATCCACATGCACGCGGTGATGATCTACACGCCATTAAATACCTCCCACTCAAACTCAAAGGACCAGCACGGCATTGGCTCAATAGCTTGCCAGCATAGTCCATTGGTTGTTGGGAAGATCTGGAGGCCGCATTCCTCGACAACTTTCAGGGCACTTATGTGCGACAACCAGATGCCGATGACTTGAGCCACATAATTCAGCAGCCAGAGGAATCGGCCAGGAAATTCTAGACATGGTTCCTAACAAAGAAAAATCAAATTGTCGACTGTCCGGATGCAGAAGCCCTAGCAGCTTTCAAGCACAACATCCGCGATGAGTGGCTAGCCTGGCACCTTGGTCAGGAAAAGCCGAAATCTATGGCAGCCCTCACGACACTCATGACCCGCTTTTGTGTAGGAGAAGACAGCTGGCTGGCTCGCAGTAACAACATATCATAGAACCATGGTACTTCGGATACCAAGGATGGCAGTAGCAGGTCACGTCGCAACACACATAAGCGCCGCATTAACAGCGACAGTACCGAGGATACGGTAGTCAATGACGGATTCAAAGGCTCTAAACCCGGTCAGCGGAAAAAGCCATTCAAAAGAAGCACTCCGGGCCCGTCCAGTTTGGACTGTATACTCGATCGCTCATGTCAAATACACGGCACCCCTGACAAGCCAGCCAACCACACCAATAGGGAATGTTGGGTGTTCAAGCAGGCCGGCAAGTTAATTGCCAGAAAAAAAGATAAGGGGCCGCATAGCAATGATGAGGAGGAGCCCCGGCAGTCAAATACCGGAGGACAGAAGAGGTTCCCCCCACAAGTGCGGATGGTGAACATGATATACGCAACCCACATGCTCAAGAGGGAGCGGAAGCGTGCGCTCAGGGACATATATGCGTTGGAGCCAGTCGCCCCAAAGTTCAACCCATGGTCCTCCTGTCCGATCACCTTCGATTGCAGGGACCACCCCACTAGTATCCGTCATGGCGGATTCGCCGCACTGGTCTTAGACCCAATTATTGATGGATTTCACCTCACTCGAGTCCTTATGGATGGCGGCAGCAGCCTGAACCTGCTTTACCAGGACACGGTGCGCAAAATGGGTATAGACCCCTCAAGGATCAAACCCACAAAAATGACCTTTTAAGGCGTCATACCAGGTGTAGAGGCCCATTGCACAGGCTCAGTCACGCTGGGAGTGGTCTTCGGATCCCCGGATAACTTCTGAAGCGAAGAGTTAAACTTTGATATAGTCCTGTTCCGCAGTGGTTATCATGCACTGCTCGGGCGAACCGCATTTGCGAGATTCAATGCGGTACCACATTATGCATACCTCAAGCTCAAGATGCCAGGACCTCGGGGGTCATTATAGTTAATGGAAACACAAAGCGCTCTCTCCGAATAGAGGAGCACACCCCGGCCCTCGCAGCGGAAGCGCAAAGCAGCCTCTTAAGGCAATCCACTAGTTCGGTGTTTAAGGACCCGGACACCTTCAAGCGCGCCCGGAGTAATCAGCAACAGGACCGCCTGGCATGTTTCGAGCTCTCATAGCAATGCGGCCCCCACCCCGGTCCCAGCCAAATGGTGAAACCCGTGCCACGTGTACATAATTACGCATTAAAAATACCATGGGCACAGGCGGGGAAGGGGGAACGACTACGGCACGCCCCAAGACGCGGCTTAAACCGCACTAGGGGCTTCGCGCTTTGTTATTTTTCTCTCTTTCAGGACATTAATCTCTGGAAACCTTGTCCGGCAGCATGATTGCCGAACACATGATGCAGCAACCAAGGAGGCAGCAAGCTACATCACACCACGGAAGTCCCAGGTGGATTACGATAACGAGTGCAATACTTGCCTTAATACTATTCTTCAGCTCTCCCTTGGAGGGGACATAGTCTTACTTTTTGCTTATTGCACTGCATGTATCATTCTGCTTTAACGCACCTTCTTGAATAAAGAATGCATAACATTAAGACTACTATTGCATTCTTCTTATATATATATATATATATATATATATATGTTCATTCATGACATCTAGCACCTGTACACTCTGGTATGGCTAATACGCTAGGGGCTTAAGCATACCCCATAATACGGCGTGAGAAGTCCGAACACTTTCACAAGTGCGGCACCCCGAACTTATAGCATTATATGCATCAGCTCCGAATCATGTCTTTGGTCAATAGTTGGGTTTGCCTGGCTCCCATGTTTTGGTACCATACATTCCGCTATATCGGCTAAGGTAGCACTGGGAGAACTACCGCGATTGTGCCCTAGTTCAGCTGGGCTAAGCACCTCAGTAGAGAAAGCTAAAACTGACTGTCATGATAAGGCGAGAGACTGGTCGCTATTCGAGAGGTTTTCGAGTCCCTAAAGACTTATGCCGCTTAGTGCGAGGAGTCGGCCCTGTCCGGCTTAAGGCGTGTATCACGCCCCGAATTCGGCCTTCCGAATACTAGGGGCTTCGCCGAAATTTAAAATTATAGAATTCTATGGCTAAGTGAGAGTGATAACGCATTATACTCTGATTGCCTTGTTCGTTGTGCTGAGCACCTCCCACGAAGGACCCAACAATGGGAACAAGAGTGCTCAGGTTTATCCCGAACACCCCAGCACTCGTGGCATGGGGGCAGAAGCCGATGACTAGCCATCTCTCGGATTTGATAAATAGCCAAACAGAAGGTAATATTTTAAATTCAAACAAGCGCTGCATAGCGCATATGAACAAGTTTTCATAACTACAGGATTACACGAGCGAGTTTACTCAAATATTACATCACACGAGACGGGCACCCTTGAGGACACCCTCATAGTACATCTCGGGGTGGCGATGCTCCTTGCCCGCCGGCAGCCCTTCCTTAATCAGCTTCACGGCATCCAGCTTGGCCCATTGCACCTTCACACAGGCGAAAGCCCGGCGTGCACCTTCGATGCAGACGGACCACTTGACGACTTCCAGCCATGGGCAGGCATCCACAAGCCGCCTCACCAGGCCGAACTAGCTGTCGGGAAGGGCGTTGCCAGGCCACATCCGGACTATAAAGCCCTTCATGGCCTATTCGGCCGCCTTGTGTAGCTCGACCAGCTGCCTTAGCTAGTCGCTCATGGGCACCGGGTGTTCGGCCCCAGTATACTGAGACAACTTCTCCGTTGAGCTTCCCTCCTAGGCCTGGTAGAACTGTGTGGCATCCGACACGCTGTGGGGCAAATCTGCGAACGCTCCTGGAGAGCTCCGGATTCGGGTAAGTAACAAGTAATTTACTTTCACATGCTTGCTCTGCATAAGGAATGCCTTACCCGCTGCTATTTTCTTCATTGCCTTAATCTCCTAGAGGGCTCTTTGGGCTTCAGCCTTGGCATTTTTCGCGCTTTCGAGGGCCGGGGCAAGCTCGGACTCTTGCGTCTTTGAGTCACGCTCCAACGCCTCATGCTTCGACACGAGAGCTTGGAGCTCTTGATGCACCTCGCCCACCCGTGCCTCCTGCCTTTCCCGCTCGGTGCGCTCCTTGGCCGCTTTGTCTTCGGCCTCGGATAGCGCTCGCTTCAGGGTCGCCACCTCGGTCGTGGCCCTGGCAAATTTATGATGATCCTGTCATTTTGCAATCGCGTCTTCTTTTATATATACATATCTATAGATAGGGTATTACTTACCCTTGTTCTCCTCGAGCTGCCTCTTGGCAAGGCCGAGCTCTTTCTTGGACCCCTCGAGGTCCTACTTCAATGCGGCAACCTCTGCAGTCTGTGCGGCAGAGGCCAGCAACGAAGCCTGCATACGCATATAGACATACTTATGTTAGACTCCTGCGATATTGTTTGATCCTCTATTCGGCTTTTCTTTTTGAACACCGAACAGAGCATCAGGGGCTACTGTCTATGCAGTAATATTTTTCCTATATTTCAAACACTTACCTCAAAGCCTGTTAGAAGGCTGGCACAGGCTTCAGTCAATCCGCTCTTGGCGGACTGAACCTTCTGGACCACCGCACTCATAATAGTGCGGTGCTCTTCGTCGATGGAAGCGCTGCGAAGCGCTCCTAGCAGATTGTCCGGTGCCTCTGGTTGGACAGGGGTCACCGGCACAGGCGTCTTGCCCCTTTTGGAGGGAGGCTGCCTGCCTGAGTCCGGAACCATTGGAGGTTCCGGCGTGGTGTTCGGCTAAGGGCCGAACTCGGAGCCCTCGGGAGCCTTGCTCTCTCTGCTCTCGGAGTCTGGAAGGTCGCCTTGAGGCGCCTCCGGGACTGTCTCCCCTCGACCCGATGCCTCTTGAGACAATACCTCAGCGTTGTCCGTAGGGCAAGGGGAGGTGGCGGTCGGAAGTGCATCGCTATCCATATCCGACGAGCCCAGGGAGCTGTCCGACGATATGTCGATACGGGCTCATGGCAGTCTGCATAATCATAATTTGGCGTTAGGAGAAGTGGTGCGACAAAGGAATGCTATGAGTTACTCTGGTATCCGAATACTTACGACTTCGCCAGGGGCTTGGCCCTGAGCAGCCACTCGTCTTCGCCTTCGGCGGCGGTGGTGGAATAGTCCGGAAGGAGAGTCCTTCCCTTCTTGGACCCTTCGGCCCCCAGTAGGGGCGGTCTTCCTTTTCTTGTCTCCCCCGACTAGAGGGGGAACATCTTCATCTTCCTCCTCGTCTTCGGGGGAGGAGTGCATCGCGGAGTTATCTGACGATGAGTCCGATAACACCTAGCGTCGGGAGCTCTTTCGGGTTCCCTTGGCCTTCTTAGTCTTCTCCGGCACCTTGTAAGGAGCCGGAGTCAACATCTCCATCAGGAGAGCATCCGTAGTGTCTTCGGGCAGAGGAGCCGGACAGTTAATCTGCCCCGACGTCTCCACCCAGTCTTGTCAAAGGCATGGAGATCAGACCCCGCGCATGGTTAAGCTAGGGGAAATAAATATCCTACTGGATGTATAGAACTCACCGAATGCGCTCGGCGCTTCGCGCTTAGCCCGTGGTCCTCGGTGATAGAGGGAGGGACCTCGGCGCCCTTGAACAGCACCTTCCAGACGTCCTTGTGCGTCGTGTCGAAGAGCTCGCTCAGAGTCTGGTGCTGGGCCGGGTCGAACTCCCACAAGTTGAAGTCCCGTTGTTGGCACGGGAGGATCCGGCGGATGAGCATGACCTGGACTATGTTGACAAGCTTAAGCTTCTTGCTTTTCATGTTCAGGATACATTTCTGGAGTCCGTTCAGCTCCACCAATGAACCCCATGACAAGCCCTTCTCTTTCCAGGAAGTGAGCCGTGTAGGGAATCCGGATCGAAACTTGGGGGCAGCCACCCATTTGGTGTCGCACGGCTCGGTGATGTAGAACCACGCCGATTGCCACCCCTTTATGGTCTCCACGAAGGAGCCTTCAAGCCATATAACGTTGGGCATCTTGCCCACCATGGATCCTCCGCATTCTGCTTGTTGGCCGACCACCACCTTCGGCTTGATATTGAAGGTCTTTAGCCATAGGCTGAAGTGGGGGCGGATGCGGAGGAAAGCCTCACAGACGACGCTGAATGCTGAAATGTTGAGGATGAAGTTCGGGGCCAGATCATGGAAGTACAACCCGTAGTATAACATGAGACCGCGGACGAATGGATGAAGGGGAAACCCCAGTCCGCGGAGGAAGTGGTGGAGGAAAACTACCCTCTCATGGGGTTCTGGGGTAGGGACGATCTGCCCTGCAGTGGGCAGCCGATGCGCGACATTCGCGGCTAAGTATCCGGCTCCGTGCAGCTTTTTGATGTGTTCCTCCGTAACTGAGGAAGCCATCCACTTGCCTCCTGCTCCGGACATGATTGGAGAAGGTTGAAGGGAAGGATGTGGGCTTGGGCGTTGGGGCTCGAGTGCGCAAGAGTGGATGAGCAAGGAGGAAGAAGGCGTGGGTAGAAAAAAGGTTAAACCTTGTCCCTTTATAAGGGCGGTTGAAACTATGCGCCCCCGCTAGCCTGGTAAAACTCGCTTATCCCCCAAGCGCCGTAATCGATGGCGCGGTTGGGTAACCCACGCCCATATTGATGAGAATCCCGTAATGAGGGGGACACGATCTCTGCTTTGACAAGACGTGTCAAAAAACTGCCTCGTGTTATGTGTGGGGTTAGTTAAAGGAAACGGTTCGAATAATCACCGGGCCATGGCTTAATGTCATGTTGCCAAAACGTGTCAGCAGATTAGATTTGTGGAAATATTATTCTCTCTATGGTGGTATGTGGAAATTATTTTGCAGGGTCGGACACTATCCTTGTATTCAAATTCTTCCGTGATGTATTCGGAGGAGGAACCCGCCTTGCAATGCCGAAGACAATACTGCGCGCCGGACTCGTCGTCATTGAAGCCTGGTTCAGGGGCTACTCAGGGAGTCCGGGATTAGGGGGTCTCCGGACAGCCGGACTATATCCTTTGGTCGAACTGTTGGACTATGAAGATACAAGATTGAAGACTTCGTCTCGTGTCCGGATGGGACTCTACTTGGCGTGGAAGGCAAGCTAGGCAGTACGGATATGGATATCTCCTCCTTTGTAACCGACCTTGTGTAACCCTAACCCTCTCCGGTGTCTATATAAACCAGAGGGTTTTAGTCCGTAGGACAACAACAATCATACCATAGGCTAGCTTCTAGGGTTTAGCCTCTCCAATCTCGTGGTAGATCAACTCTTGTAATACCCATATCATCAAGAATAAATCAAGCAGGACGTAGGGTTTTACCTCCATCAAGAGGGCCCGAACCTGGGTAAAACATCGTGTCCCCTGCCTCCTGTTACCATCCGCCTTAGACGCACAGTTCGGGACCCCCTACCCGAGATCCACCGGTTTTGACACCGACACTTCTCCCCAAGACGACTGGTAAACCGGCTCAAAGCCGCAATCCGACCAGCCAAACGTTGAACGTCATTGATACACGTCGGTTTAGCCAAAGATGTGATTGCTGAGATCTTTTCCGGATTAGCCTCAATGCCTCTATTTGACACCAAAAAACCCAAGAGTTTGCCCACCGATACACCAAAGACACACTTTTCCGGATTGAGCATCATCTTGTAAACTCAGAGGTTGTCAAAGGTTTCTCTCAAATCGTCAATTAATGTTTCCTCCTTCCTGGACTTTATCACAATATCATCCACATATGCATGAACATTGCGCCCAATCTGCTTATGAAGACAATTCTGAACACAACATTGATAAGTCGCGTGGGCACTCTTGAGCCCAAAGGGCATGGAGACATAGCAGAAGGCTCCAAAGGGAGTGATGAAAGCTGTCTTCTCCTGGTCCTTAACTGCCATTTTGATCTGATGATAACCAGAGTAAGCATCCAGAAAACACAAATGGTCACAACCCGCTGTAGCATCAATGATCTGATCAATACAAGGGAGGACAAAGGGGTCTTCAGGACAAGATTTGTTCAAGTCTATGTAATCTACACACATACGCCAAGTGCCGGTTTTCATAAGAACCAGCACCGGATTAGCCAACCACTCTGGGTGAAAGACTTCCACGATAAACCCTGCGGCCAACAATCGAGCTACCTCTTCACCGATAGCCTTACGCCTTTCTTCATTGAAGCGGCGGAGAAACTGCCGGACCGGTTTAAACTTAGGATCAATGTTAAGTGTGTGCCCAGCGAGTTCCCTCGGTACACCTGGCATGTCAGAAGGTTTCCATGCAAAGATGTCCCGGTTCTCACGGATGAACTCGATGAGCACGCTTTCCTATTTGGGATCCAGGTTAGCGCTGATACTGAACTGTTTGGATGAATCGCCAGGAACAAAATCAAGCATCTTAGTATATGTGGCCGACTTAAACTTCAACGCTGGATCGTGTTCCGTAGTTGGCTTTTGCAAAGAAGTCATGTCTGCCGGATCAACTTGGTCTTTATAAAACTTCAGCTCCTCCATGGCGCAAACCGACTCAGCATAAGCCGCATCACCTTCCTCACATTCCAAAGCAATCCTCCTGCTCCCATGTACTGTGATGGTCCCCTTATGACCTGGCATTTTAAGCTGTAGATAAACATAACATGGCCTTGCCATGAACTTAGCGTAAGTCGGCCGCCCAAACAAAGCGTGATACGGACTTTTGATTTTCACCACCTCAGAGGTCAATGTTTCTGATCTTGAATCATGATCATCTCCAAAAGCCACCTCTAGGTCTATTTTGCCCACCGGATATGCAGACTTACCAGGCACCACACCATTAAAAATGGTATTTGATGGTTTAAGATTCTTATCTGTCAACCCCATATGGCGTAAGGTATCATAATATAGGATATTGATACTACTCCCCCATCCATGAGTACCTTAGTGAACTTATATCCCCCAACTTGAGGGGCCACCACTAAAGCCAGATGACCCGGATTGTCAACCCGGGTAGGTGATCCTCTCTACTCCACAAAATGGTTGCTCGGACCAGCGCAAATACTGAGGCACCGCCGGTTCAACAGAGTTTACTACCCTCTTGTGAAGCTTCTGATCACGCTTACACAAGCTAGTGGTGAAGACATGATACTGCCCACTGTTTAACTGCTTAGGATTACTCTGATAACCCGTCTGTTGTTGCTGCTGCTGGCTCCCCTGATGGTTGTAACCTCCCTGGTTGCCCTGAGTCCCTTGATTGTTGTATCCGGTTTGATTGCCCTGAAATCCTGAACCGGAACTGCCACCTCCGTAACCCGGTCCGTGGAAACCACCTCCTGAACCGCCGGGCGGGCCATTGTCATACTGAAACATATTGGAGTTCTTAAAATCTCGCATGATGTAGCAATCCATCCAAAGATGTGATGCTCGCTTCTCCTCGGATCCATGCTTTGGACAGGGTTGATTTAACAGGCGCTCCAAATTGGGGCCTGAACCGCCGCCTCTCTGGGGCTGCTTACTCTTACGGCGCTGACCATTCTCCTGAGCATTGGTGTTAGCCACAAAGTCCAAACTGTTGTCGGCCTTGCGCTTACCATTGTTGCCATGGCTGGCCAGATTATGCTGCTGCCCCTTGGTGTTGCCGTTCTTTTTCTCTTTCCCCGGTTTGTCCTCCTCTGAGTCAGGGTCTTTGGTAGTATCCGAATCGGCGTATTTAACCAAAGCGGCCATAAGCATCGACGTATCATTGCAGTGACATTTGAGCCTTCTTAACTTCTGTTTGAGCGGCAGAAAATGGCAATTGCCCTCCAATGTTAGTACTGCGGTATCTACATTGATACGATCCGATGAATGCAAAATTGCTGAGACCCGCTTTACCCAATGGGTCGTGGACTCCCCCTCCTCTTGGACACAAGCGGCCAGATCCACAATTGACATGGGCTGCTTACAAGTATCTTTGAAGTTCTGGATAAACCCATGCTTCAATTCGGCCCATGATCCGACAGAATTAGTTGGTAAGCTCTTCAACCAAGTACGAGCTGTTCCTTCCAACATCATGGTGAAGTATTTAGCACATACTGCTTCATCCACATCCAACATCTCCATTGCCATCTCGTAGCTTTCAAGCCACGCCTCTGGCTGCAGATCGGCGGTACAATTGGGTACCTTACGAGGTCCTTTGAAATCCTTGGGCAGTCTCACATTACGCAAAGCGGGGGTAAGGCACGGCACCCCTAAGGAACTGAATACTACCCCTGGTTCGACTGAAGCAGTGGGGCGAATCGGAGTAGGTTAACGGGCCCCGTGCAGAGCCGCTAACTCGGCCTCCCAACGTGCGCGACCATGATCCACCACATCATGCACATTGGCACCGCCCCCTGCCGGGTTGTATCCTCGCGGTGAGTTACAGCGACGCGCACTGCTTGACACGGCCGGTTCATCCTCTACATGCCTGCTGTAGCTCCGACTTGGACGTGGGGTGGAATGAATCCTCTCACGACTGTGCGAATATGCCTGCTGCTGATTTAAAGCTGTTTGAAGGAGATCTCTGGCCCGTCGTGCTTCAACCGCAACTGGTGACTCGCCGTCAGTTGGGAGGGCTGCCAACCATGAAGCGGCGGCCACAATGTTGTCCAACGGGTTGGAGTAATGCCCAGGAGGTGTCAGAACATATTGTGGCACAATGTTATTCTGACGAGGCGGGTCCATCGTACACGGCTGAACCGGCGCTCCTGTTCCTGGTGCCTCCGTCCGGTTTAATATTGGCTGGTTACTAGTTCCTACTCCTGGCATATTGAAGAGATTTTGTGGCTCATAACCCGAAGGGAGATGCGATCGGTACCTTCTTCTCATGACTTCTTCGGAAGCGTTCTGATCCAGCCTAATCCGGTAGGCCTGGGCTCCCAACTCGGCCTGTTCTGTAGCCATCCTAACGTTCTCTGCCGCTAGGTCCGCTTTAGCCTGAGCTATCTGATCCTTCACCTTTGCAATCTCCGTGTTGTGCTGATCCCGGGCTGCTGCATCCACCTCTACGGCCATCAATGTTGCCAAAGCGTCGAATAAGTCAGACAGGACTTGAGCCGGAGGCGGCGCAGAGCTTCCTGCCCCTGCCGGCGTGGCCGTTGTTGAACCAGAGAGTATTGCTGCGGCAGCTGGTGAATGAGGTGTCGACTGTGTACCGGCCATGAAGATAGCGGCCCGGTTTGGCAGATCAGGGAAGTCCGGAATACTGTTGCCCTCGGATCCTCCACTAATCCGGCCATCCTGCAAATGATACAGCAATTCGGTCTCTCCAGAAGACTCATCGTCGGAACAGACAACGGTTTCTCCATCGGACGCCGGTTCGTTCTTGTATTCTGCTCCATGGATAACGCCTATGAAAACATGATTCGCCACGGGCTGAACCGGCGAAGGGCTTGCACGCTGAGCCGTCTCGATGATGTCGGTGCAGATGTCTGGCTCAGGGGCCGGTTCGCCAATCTTGCCGATCAAGACGTGAATCCCACCAAAGGGGACCCGGTATCCATATTCGATTGAATCAGCCTCGGGACCCCATCCTGTGTTGTCGATGTAGAGCTTGCCGCGATGACTCTTCGTCATCTGGCCCACAGCGTATCCCTTGAGCCCATCAAAACTGCCCTTCAAGAACTCGAAACCATCGTGTGATAGCCCCACGGTGGGCGCCAACTGTCGTGGGTTTGTCACGGCAGATGTCCTTGTGAAACGACTTAGTCGTGGAGCCATCGGAACGGGTTAGCTTAAAGGGGTTAAACCGGACAAGGGGCCATGGGGAGTTTATACTAGTTCGGCCCCTTCGATGAAGGTAAAAGCCTACATCTAGTTGTGATTGGTATTGCTAGGGTTTCGAAGGCCAGGGAGCGAATCCGCTTTGTCTGGCTCTCGAGTTGTTGTCTCCCCCTCAACCGCTGCCGGGTCGTCCCTTTATATACACAGGTTGACGCCCGCCGGTTTACAGAGTCCCGAAGCTGGATCATAAACGTGTCCGGTTCGGTCTCTACACTTCCTATCTTACAATGCAAGTTACATAATTAGGTCAGTTTACATCTACAGGCCTTAACTCGCTTTGGGCCTTGGGACTTCATAAAGCGTCATCATTCTTCCATCTTCATGGGCTTCTAATCTTCGTAAAGCTAATCCGGCTACTCCTGGCCGGTTTACATCCAGTAGTAATATCCCCAACACAACCCATCACTGTCCAGCAAGCCTACGATGGAATTACTCATGCACGGCGGTGAGCATCATGAAATTGGTGATGGAGGATGGTTGATGATGACGATGGCGATGGATTCCCCTCTCCGGAGCCCCGGATGGACTCCAGATCAGCCCTCCCGAGAGGTTTTAGGGCTTGGCGGCGGCTCCGTATCGTAAAACGCGATGATTTCTTCTCTCTGATTGTTTTCTCGCCGAAACCAAATATATAGAGTTGGAGTTGAGGTCGGAGGAGCTCCAGGCGGCCCACGAGGTAGGGGGCGCGCCCCCACCCTCGTGGACAGGTGGTGGGCCCCTGGTCTTCATCTTTTGCAAGGATTTTTTATTATTTCTGAATAGATGTTCCGTGAAGTTCCAGGTCATTCCGAAAACTTTTGTTCCTGCACATAAATAACACCATAGCAATTCTGTTGAAAACAGCGTCAGTCCGGGTTAGTTCCATTCAAATCATGCAAGTTAGAGTCCAAAACAAGGGCAAAAGTGTTTGGAAAAGTATATACGACGGAGACGTATCAACTCCCCCAAGCTTAAACCTTTGCTTGTCCTCAAGCAATTCAGTTGATAAACTGAAAGTGGTAAAGAAATACTTTTACAAACTCTGTTTGCTCTTGTTGTTGTAAATATGTAAAGCCAGCATTCAAGTGTTCAGCAAAGATTATGACAAACCACATTCATAATAACGCTTAGGTCTCAAGTTTACTCATATCAATGGCATAATCAACTAGCGAGCAATAATAATTAATCTCGGATGACAGCACTTTCTCAAAACAATCATAATATGATATAACAAGATGGTATCTCACTAGCCCTTTCTGAGGCCGCAAAACATAAATGCAGAGCACCTTTAAAGATCAAGAACTGACTATACATTGTAATTCATGGTAAAAGAGATCCAGTCAAGTCATACTCAATGTAAACTAACAGTAACAAATGCAAATGACAGTGGTGCTCTCCAACGGGTGCTTTTTAATAAGAGGATGATGACTCAACATGAAAGTAAATAGATAGGCCCTTCGCAGAGGGAAGCAGGGATTTGTAGAGGTGCAAGAGCTTGGTTTTGAAATAGAGGTGAATAATATTTTGAGCGGTATACTTTCATTGTCAACATAACAACCAAGAGATGGCAATATCTTCCATGCTACACACATTATAGGCGGTTCCGAAATAGAATGGTAAAGTTTATACTCCCCCTCCACCAACAAGCATCAATCCATGGCTTGCTCGAAACAACAAGTGCCTCCAACTAATAAGAGTCCCAGGGGGAGTTTTGTTTGCAATTATTTTGATTTAATTTGCATAAAGCATGGGACTGGGCATCCCGGTGACCAGCCACTTTCTCGTGAGTGAGGAGCGGAGTCCACTCCTCTTGAGAATAACCCGCCTAACATGGAAGATACGGACAGCCCTAGTTGATACATGAGCTATTCGAGCATACAAAACAGGATATGTATTTGAAGGTTTAGAGTTTGGCACATACAAATTTACTTGGAACGGCAGGTAGATACCGTATATAGGTAGGTATGGTGGACTCATATGGAATAACTTTGGGGTTTATGGAGTTGGATGCACAAGCAGTATTCCCGCTTAGTACAGGTGAAGGCTAGAAGAAGACTGGGAAGCGACCAGCTAGAGAGCGACAACAGTCATGAACATGCATTAAAATTAATCAACACCGAATGCAAGCATGAGTAGGATATAATCCACCATGAACATAAATATCGTGAAGGCTATGTTGATTTTGTTTCAATTACATGTGTGAACATGCGCCAAGTCAAGTCACTTAAATCATTCAGAGGAGGATACCACCCTATCATACCACATCACAACCATTTTAATAGCATGTTGACACGCAAGGTAAACCATTATAAGCTACTAGCTAATCAAGCATGGCACAAGAAACTATGATCTCTAGTTGTCATTGCAAACATGTTTATTCATAATAGGCCGAACCAGGAACGATGAATTAATCATATTTACAAAAACAAGAGAGGTCGAGTTCATACCAGCTTTTCTCATCTTAGTCAGTCCATCATATATCGTCATAATTGCCTTTCACTTGCACGACCGAATGATGTGGATAATAATAACAGTGCATGTGCATTGGACTGAGCTGGAATCTGCAAGCATTCAATAAACAGGAGAAGACAAGGCAATACGGGCTCTTTTGTCAGATCAACAATAATGCATATAAGAGCCACTTCAACAATTTAATCATGGTCTTCTCCTATCGACCCCAAAAGGAAAGAAAAGAAATAAAACTATTTACACGGGAAAGCTCCCAGCAAGCAAAAGAAGAACAGGAAATCTTTTTGGGTTTTCTTTTTAATTACTGCTACAATCATGGGAAGTAAACTAATTAAAAGCTACAACTAATTTTTTGGTTTTTCTTAAGGTTTATTAAACACACAAGAAGAAAGCGTAAAAGGAAAATAAACTAGCATGGATGATACAATGAAAAAGTATGAGCACCGGCATCTAGCAATGAGTGTGTGAACATAAATGTAATGTTGGTGAGAAATACGTACTCCCCCAAGCTTATGCTTTTGGCATAAGTTGGTCTATGGCCACGGCTGGCCTGGAGGATATCCATAATAGTAGTTGGGGTCGTACTGAGGTGCAGCAGCTATCGCCTCCTGAGCTGTAGCGTGGCGAAGAGTGGCCTCCACCCTCCTCTCGTACTCATCTGCTTCCTCTCTGGTAATAACATATCTTCCTTTTGCCTGATAATCAAAGAAGGGAGGAGCAGGGAGAGTAATACGGACAGCACACCGTCTGTAAAAGATTAGTCGATACTGGAGAGGTGATTCACTCCTCTCAACAAACTGGTGGTGAACCATAGCATTAAAATCTAAATAAGCAGGAGGCAACTCAATATCATCTTCACGTATGGCTATACCAAGAAAATTAGCTATGCGGGTTGCATAAATTACACCAAAGAAATCTCCATTAAATCTATTAAGATGCAAACTACGTGCAACAATGGCTCCCAAATTATAAGATTTATCTCCTAACATAGCACTCCTAAGAATACTAAGGTCAGGAACACACATGTGACACCTCATCTTTACCATTAATGCATCTACCTATGCAGAGAGCAAAATAATGTATAGCACGAAAGTGAATGCTCCCTATGGTAGATTGTGTTATATCTCTAGATTCCCCCACAGTTATACTAGCAAGAAAATCTCTAAATTCCGATTTGCGAGGTTCCCTGACACTACCCCATTATGGAAGTTTGCAAGCAATGGTGAAATCCTCTAAGTCCATGGTGTAAGAATTTTCATAAAGATCAAATAGGACAGTTGGAGAATTACGTGAAGATGAAAATTCAAACCTCCTCACAAAGGAGCTAGTGAGATAGTGATACTGGCTGCACTTCTCTTCCTCGAAGCTCACAAGATCAGCGTTACGCAAATATGCGTTAAATTCTTCCTTAATTCCCGCTCGATCCATAAAGTTTTCCGAAGGCCATTCACAAGGACGCACTGGAGCGTTTCTTGGTGGCTCACCATCAGCATCACGCATTGCAAGCATGGGTCCTTGCTTCCTTGAATAACCACCTTGGTACATTTTCCTAAGCATATTTCTTCCTGTGAAATATTTCTGAAATTTTTAGTAACTTCAAAATAAAAGTAAACCAAGCTCAACAAAATTGATAGCAACTACTCCTACAAGTGCCTAGAGCTTGTATCATGCATCAAAACTACTTTTGACCATATAAATTTGACATGCAAGCTCAAGAACAGGGTCACCTAGGCAGCATAAATTTGCAATGAATAAAGCACTAGAACAAAAACTAATTGGACCAATGGAGGAGTCACATACCATGGAACTGTTGGGTTTCGTAGTAATTTCAAAAAAAATCCTACGCACACGCAAGATCATGGTGATGCATAGCAACGAGAGGGGGAGAGTGTGATCTATGTACCCTTGTAGATTGACAACGGAAGTGTTAACTTGGTTGATGTAGTCGTACGTCTCCACGGCCCGACCGATCAAGCACCGAAACTATGGCACCTCCGAGTTCTAGCACACGTTCAGCTCGATGACGATCCCCGGACTCCGATCCAGCAAAGTGTCGAGGAAGAGTTCCGTCAGCATGACGGCGTGGTGACGATCTTGATGTACTACCTTTGCAGGGCTTCGCCTAAGCACCGCTACAATATTATCGAGGACTATGGTGGAAGGGGGCACCACACACGGCTAAGAATA
>NC_041390.1:531166941-531196496 GCF_002162155.2 Triticum dicoccoides | reverse complement strand
CAGGAGGAGTCCTACTCCTTCCGGGAGTAGGACTCCCCCCCTTTCCTAGTTGGAATAGGATTCGCGGAGGGGGGAAAAGAGGAGAGAGAGGAGGAAGGGGGCCCGGCCCCCTCTCCTTGTCCTATTCGGACCAAGGGGGGAGGGGCGCGCGGCCCATCTCTGGCCACCTCTCCTCTCTTCCACTAAGGCCCATATACTTCCCGGGGGGTTCCGGTAACCTTCCGGTACTCCGGTAAAATCCCGATTTCACCCGGAACACTTCCGATATCCAAACATAGGCTTCCAATATATCAATCTTTATGTATCGACCATTTCGAGACTCCTCGTCATGTCCGTGATCACATCCGGGACTCCGAACAACCTTCGGTACATCAAAATGCATAAACTCATAATATAACTGTCATCGTAACCTTAAGCGTGCGGACCCTACGGGTTCGAGAACAATGTAGACATGACCGAGACACGTCTCCGGTCAATAACCAATAGCGGAACCTGGATGCTCATATTGGCTCCTACATATTCTACGAAGATCTTTTATCGGTCAGACCGCATAACAACATACGTTGTTCCCTTTGTCATCGGTATGTTACTTGCCCGAGGTTCGATCGTCGGTATCCCATACCTAGTTCAATCTCGTTACCGGCAAGTCTCTTTACTCGTTCCGTAATACATCATCCCGCAGCTAACTCATTAGTTGCAATGCTTGCAAGGCTTCAGTGATGTGCATTACCAAGAGGGCCCAGAGATACCTCTCCGACAATCGGAGTGACAAATCCTAATCTCGAAATACGCCAACCCAACATGTACCTTTGGAGACACCTGTAGAGCTCCTTTATAATCACCCAGTTATGCTGTGACGTTTGGTAGCACACAAAGTGTTCCTCCGGCAAACGGGAGTTGCATAATCTCATAGTCATATGAACATGTATAAGTCATGAAGAAAGCAATAGTAACATACTAAACGATCGGGTGCTAAGCTAATGGAATGGGTCATGTCAATCAGATCATTCAACTAATGATGTGATCCCGTTAATCAAATGACAACTCTTTGTCCATGGTTAGGAAACATAACCATCTTTGATTAACGAGCTAGTCAAGTAGAGGCATACTAGTGACACTTTGTTTGTCTATGTATTCACACATGTATTATGTTTCCTGTTAATACAATTCTAGCATGAATAATAAACTTTTATCATGATATAAGGAAATAAATAATAACTTTATTATTGCCTCTAGGGCATATTTCCTTCAGTCTCCCACTTGCACTAGAGTCAATAATCTAGATCACATCACCATGTGATTAACATCGATAGTTCACATCATCATGTGATTAACACCCATAGTTCACATTGCCATGTGACCAACACCCAAAGGGTTTACTAGATTCAATAATCTAGTTCACATCGCTATGTGATTAACACCCAAAGAGTACTAAGGTGTGATCATGTTTTGCTTGTGAGAGAATTTTAGTCAACGGGTCTGCCATATTCAGATCCGTATGTATTTTGCAAATATCTATGTCAACAATGCTCTGCATGGAGCTACTCTAGCTAATTGCTCCCACTTTCAATATGTATCCAGATTGAGACTTAAAGTTATCTAGATCAGTGTCAAAACTTGCATCAATGAACTCTTTACGACGAACCTTTTGTCACCTCCATAATCGAGAAACATATCCTTATTCCACTAAGGATAATTTTGACTGCTGTCCAGTGATCTACTCCTAGATCACTATTGTACTCCCTTGCCAAAATCAGTGTAGGGTATACAATAGATCTAGTACACAGCATGGCATACTTTATAGAACCTATGGCTGAGGCATAGGGAATGACTTTCATTCTCTTTCTATCTTCTGCAGTGGTCGGGCTTTGAGTCTTACTCAATTTCATACCTTGTAACACAGGTAAGAACCCTTTCTATGACTATTCGATTTTGAACTACTTCAAAATCTTGTCAAGGTATGTACTCATTGAAAAAAAACTTGTCAAGTGTCTTGATCTATCTCTATAGATCTTGATGCTCAATATGTAAGCAGCTTCACCGAGGTCTTTCTTTGAAAAAACTCCTTTCAAACACTCCTTTATGCTTTGCAGAATAATTCTACATTATTTCCGATCAACAATATGTCATTCACATATACTTATCAGAAATGTTGTAGTGCTCCCACTCACTTTCTTGTAAATACAGGCTTCACCGCAAGTCTGTATAAATCTATATGCTTTGATCATACTATCAAAGCGTTTATTCCAACTCCGAGATGCTTGCACCAGTCCATAGATGGATCGCTGGAGCTTGCTTATTTTGTTAGCACCTTTAGGATTGACGAAACCTTCTGGTTGCATCATATACAACTCTTTCTTTAAGAAATCCATTAAGGATTGCAGTTTTGTTATCCATTTGCCAGATTTCATAAAATGCGGCAATTGCTAACATGATTTGGACAAACTTTTAAGCATCGATACGAGTGAGAAAATCTCATCGTAGTCAACACCTTGAACTTTGTCGAAAACCTTTTGCGACAATTCTAGCTTTGTAGATAGTAACACTACTATCAGCGTCCGTCTTCCTCTTGAAGATCCATTTATTTTATATGGCTTGCCGATCATCGGGCAAGTCAACCAAAGTCCATACTTTGTGCTCATACATGGATCCCATCTCAGATTTCATGGCCTCAAGCCATTTTGCGGAATTTGGGCTCACCATTGCTTCTTCATAGTTCGCAAGTTTGTCGTGGACTAGTAACATGACTTCCAGAACAGGATTACCGTACCACTCTGGTGCGGATCTCACTCTGGTTTACCTACGAGATTCGGTAGTAACTTGATCTGAAGTTACATGATCATCATCATTAGCTTCCTCACTAATTGGTGTAGTAGTCACAAGAACAGATTTCTGTGATGAACTACTTTCCAATAAGGGAGATGGTACAATTACCTTATCAAGTTTTCTACTTTCCTCCCACTCACTTCTTCCGAGAGAAACTCCTTCTCTGGAAAGGATCCATTCTTAGCAACGAATGTCTTGCCTTCGGATCTGTGATAGAAGGTGTACCCAATAGTCTCCTTTGGGTATCCTATGAAGACATATTTCTCCGATTTGGGTTTGAGCTTATCAGGATGAAACTTTTTTATATAAGCATCACAATCCCAAACTTTAAGAAATGACAACTTTGGTTTCTTGCCAAACCACAGTTCAAATTGTGTCGTCTCAACAGACTTAGATGGCGCCGTTTTAAACGTGAATGCAGCTGTCTTTAATGCATAACCCCAAAACAATAGTGGTAGATCGGTAAGAGACATCATAGGTCGCACCATATCTAATAAAGTACGGTTATGACATTCGGACACACCATTATGCTGTGGTGTTCCAGGTGGCGTGAGTAGTGAAACTATTTCACATTGTTTTAACTGAAGACCAAACTCATAACTCAAATACTCTTCTCCACGATTAGATCGTAGAAACTTTATTTTCTTGTTACGATGATTTTCCACTTCACTCTGAAATTCTTTGAACTTTTCAAATGTTTCAGACTTATGTTTCATCAAGTAGATATACTCATATCTGCTCAAATCATCTGTGAAGATTAGAAAATAATGATACCTGTCGCGAGTCTCAATATTCATCGGACCACATACATCAGTATGTATGATTTCCAACAAATTTGTTGCTCGCTCCATTGTTCCGAAGAACGGAGTCTTAGTCATCTTGCCCATGAGGCATGGTTCGCAAGCATCAACTGATTCATAATCAAGTGATTCCAAAAGCCCATCAGCATGGAGTTTCTTCATGCGCTTTACACCAATATGACCTAGACAGCAGTGCCACAAATAAGTTGCACTATCATTATTAACTTTGCATCTTTTGGTTTCAATATTATGATTATGTGTATTACTACGATCGAGATCCAACGAACTATTTTCATTGGTTGTGTAACCATATAAGGTTTTATTCATGTAAACAGAACAACAATTTATTCTCTTACTTAAATGAATAACCGTATTACAATAAACATGATCAAATCATATTCATGCTCAACGCAAACACCAAATAACACTTATTCAGGTTCAACACTAATCCCGAAAGTATAGGGAGTGTGCGATGATGATCATATCAATTTTGGAACCACTTCCAACACACATCGTCACTTCACCCTTAACTAGTCTCCGTTTATTCTGCAATTCCCGTTTTGAGTTACTAATCTTAGCAAGTGAACTAGTATTAAATACTGAGGGGTTGATATAAACACTAGTAAAGTACACATCAATAACATGTATATCAAATATACTTATGTTCACTTTGCCATCCTTCTTATCTGCCAATCACTTGGGGTAGTTCCGCTTCCAGTGACCAGTCCCTTTGCAGTAGAAACACTTACTCTCAGGCTTAGGACCAGACTTGGGCTTCTTCACTTGAGCAGCAACTTGCTTGCTGTTCTGCTTGAAGTTCCCCTTCTTCCCTCTGCCCTTTTCTTGAAACTAGTGGTCTTGTCTACCATCAACACTTGATGTTTTTCTCGATTTCTACCTTCGTCAATTTCAGCATTACAAAGAGCTTGGGAATCGTTTCCGTTATCCCTTGCATATCATAGTTCATCACGAAGTTCTACTAACTTGGTGATGGTGACTAGAGAATTCTGTCAATCACTATCTTATCTGGAAGATTAACTCCCACTTGATTCAAGCGATTGTAGTACCCAGACAATCTGAGCACATGCTCACTAGTTGAGCGATTCTCCTCCATCTTTTAGCTATAGAACTTGTTGGAGACTTCATATCTCTCAACTCGGGTATTTGCTTGAAATATTAACTTCAACTCCTGGAACATCTCATATGGTCCATGATGTTCAAAACGTCTTTGAAGTCCCGATTCTAAGCCATTTAAGTATGGTGCACTAAACTATCAAGTAGTCATCATATTGAGCTAGCCAAACGTTCATAACGTCTGCATCTGCTCCTGCAATAGGTCTGTCACCTAGCGGTGCATCAAGGACATAATTCTTCTGTGCAGCAATGAGGATAAACCTCAGATCGCGGATCCAATCCGCATCATTGCTACTAACATCTTTCAACACAATTTTCTCTAGGAACATATCAAAATAAACACAGGGAAGCAACAGCGCGAGCTATTCATCTATAACATAATTTGCAAAATACTACCAGGACTAAGTTCATGATAAATTTAAGTTCAATTAATCATATTACTTAAGAACTCCCACTTAGATAGACATCCTTCTAATCCTCTAAGTGATTACGTGATCCAAGTCAACTAAACCATGTCCGATCATCACGTGAGATGGAGTAGTTTCATTGGTGAACATCACTATGTTGATCATATCTACTATATGATTCACGCTCGACCTTTCGGTCTCCGTGTTCCGAGGCCATATCTGTATATGCTTGGCTCGTCAAGTATAACCTGAGTATTCCGCGTGTGCAACTGTTTTGCACCCGTTGTATTTGAACGTAGAGCCTATCACACCCGATCATCACGTGGTGTCTCAGCACGAAGAACTTTCGCAATGGTGCATACTCAGGGAGAACACTTCTTGATAATTAGTGAGAGATCATCTTATAATGCTACCGTCAATCAAAGCAAGATAAGATGCATAAAAGATAAACATCACATGCAATCAATATAAGTGATATGATATGGCCATCATCATCTTGTGCTTGTGATCTCCATCCTCGAAGCACCGTCGTGATCACCATCGTCACCGGCGCGACACCTTGATCTCCATCGTAGCATCATTGTCGTCTCGCCAATCTCATGCTTCCACGACTATCGCTACCGCTTAGTGATAAAGTAAAGCATTACAGCGCGATTGCATTGCATACAATAAAGCGACAACCATATGGCTCCTGCTAGTTGCCGATAACTCGATTACAAAACATGATCATCTCATACAATAAAATTTAGCATCATGTCTTGACCATATCACATCACAGCATGCCCTGCAAAAACAAGTTAGACGTCCTCTACTTTGTTGTTGCAAGTTTTACGTGGCTGCTACGGGCTTAAGCAAGAACCAATCTTACCTACGCATCAAAACCACAACGATAGTTTGTCAAGTTGGTGTTGTTTTAACCTTCGCAAGGACCGGGCATAGCCACACTCGGTTCAACTAAAGTTGGAGAAACTGTCACCCGCTAGCCACCTTTGTGCAAAGCACGTCGGGAGAACCGGTCTCGCGTAAGCGTACGCGTAATGTCGATCCGGGCCGCTTCGTCCAACAATACCGCCGAACCAAAGTATGACATGCGGGTAAGCAGTATGACTTATATCACCCACAATTCACTTGTGTTCTACTCGTGCATATAACAGCAACACATAAAACCTAGGCTCGGATGCCACTGTTGGGTTTCGTAGTAATTTCAAAAATATCCTACGCACATGCAAGATCATGGTGATGCATAGCAATGAGAGGGGGAGAGTGTGATCTATGTACCCTTGTAGATCGACAACGGAAGCGTTAACTTGGTTGATGTAGTCGTACGTCTCCACGGCCCGACTGATCAAGCACCGAAACTATGGCACCTCCGAGTTCTAGCACACGTTCAGCTCGATGACGATCCTCGGACTCCAATCCAGCAAAGTGTCAGGGAAGAGTTCCGTCAGCATGACGGCGTGGTGATGATCTTGATGTACTACTGTTGCAGGGCTTCGCCTAAGCACCGCTACAATATTATCGAGGACTATGGTGGAAGGGGGCACCGCACACGGCTAAGAATATGATCACGTGGATCAACTTGTGTCTCTAGGGGTGCCCCGTGCCTCCGTATATAAAGGCTCAAAGGGGAGCTGGCCGGCCGAGAGGTGGTGCGCCAGGAGGAGTCCTACTCCTTCCGGGAATAGGACTCCCCCCCTTTCCTAGTTGGAATAGGATTCACGGAGGGGGGAAAAGAGGAGAGAGAGGAGGAAGGGGGGCCGGCCCCATCTCCTTGTCCTATTCGGACCAAGGGGGGGAGGGGCGTGCGGCCCATCTCTAGCCACCTCTCCTCTCTTCCACTAAGGCCCACTAAGGCCCATATACTTCCCGGGGGGTTCCGGTAACCTCCCGGTACTCCGGTAAAATCCCGATTTCACCCGGAACACTTCCGATATCCAAACATAGGCTTCCAATATATCAATCTTTATGTCTCGATCATTTCGAGACTCCTCGTCATGTCCGTGATCACATCCGGGACTCTGAACAACCTTCGGTAGATCAAAATGCATAAACTCATAATATAATTGTCATCGTAACCTTAAGCGTGCGGACCCTACGGGTTCGAGATCAATGTAGACATGACCGAGACACGTCTCCGGTCAATAACCAATAGCGGAACCTGGATGCTCATATTGGCTCCTACATATTCTACGAAGATCTTTTATCGGTCAGACCGCATAACAACATACGTTGTTCCCTTTGTCATCGGTATGTTACTTGCCCGAGATTCGATCGTCGGTATCCCATACCTAGTTCAATCTCGTTACCGGCAAGTCTCTTTACTCGTTCCGTAATACATCATCCCGCAACTAACTCATTAGTTGCAATGCTTGCAAGGCTTCAGTGATGTGCATTACCGAGAGGGCCCAGAGATACCTCTCCGACAATCGGAGTGACAAATCCTAATCTCGAAATACGCCAACCCAACATGTACCTTTGGAGACACCTGTAGAGCTCCTTTATAATCACCCAGTTACGTTGTGACGTTTGGTAGCACACAAAGTGTTCCTCCGGCAAACGGGAGTTGCATAATCTCATAGTCATAGGAACATGTATAAGTCATGAAGAAAGCAATAGCAACATACTAAATGATCGGGTGCTAAGCTAATGGAATGGGTCATGTCAATCAGATCATTCAACTAATGATGTGATCCCGTTAATCAAATGACAACTCTTTGTCCATGGTTAGGAAACATAACCATCTTTGATTAACGAGCTAGTCAAGTAGAGGCATACTAGTGACACTCTGTTTGTCTATGTATTCGCACATGTATTATGTTTCCTGTTAATACAATTCTAGCATGAATAATAAACTTTTATCATGATATAAGGAAATAAATAATAACTTTATTATTGCCTCTAGGGCATATTTCCTTCAGGAACAATCTCCCCAAGAAGTTTTGTGGGAGGTACTTTGAGCAAGGAGATCAAAAATGGCAGCAAAATGAGCTTGGACTCGGGTTTGAGCTGGACATTCGTGTTTGTGGGAGGAAGAAGGAGTGTGTGTGAAAGGATAAGTGGAGGAGGGCCACCGCGGGCCCGCGAGGCAGGGGGCGCGCCCAGGGGGTAGGGCGCGCCCCTGACCCTCGTGGCCAGGTGCCAGCTCCTCCTGTTGTGTTCTCAATGCCAAATATTCTCAAATATTCCAGAAAAAATCATATTTAAATTTCAAGGCATTTGGAGAACTTTTATTTTCGGGGTATTTTTATATTGCACGGATAATTCAGATAACAGACAGAAAATACTATTTTTATTTTATTTAATATAAATAACAGAAAGTAAAAGTGGGGTACAGAAGGTTGTGCCTTCTAGTTTCATTCATCTCATGCTCATCAAAAGGAATCCACTAACAAGGTTGATCAAGTCTTGTTAACGAACTCATTCCGAATAACATGGAACCGGAGAAATTTCGAATAACACTATGTTACCTCAACGGGGATATGTACATCCCCAATAATAAGAATATCATATTTCTTCTTGACAGTAGGAAGACGAAATTCAAAACCTCCTAATATAATCGATGGAATTTTTCCAATAGACTTGATACTGTGAACTTGAGGTTGTTTCCTCGGAAAGTGTACCGTATGCTCATTACCATTAACATAAAAAGTGGCATTGCCTTTAGTGCAATCAATAACAGCCCCTGTAGTATTCAAAAAGGGTCTTCCAAGAATAATAGACACACTATTGTCCTCGGTAATATCAAGAATAACAAAGTCCGTTAAAATAGTAACGTTTGCAACTACAACAGGCACATCCTCACAAATACCGACAGGTATAGCAGTTGATTTATCAGCCATTTGCAAGGATATTTCAGTAGGTGTCAACTTATTCAAATCAAGTCTACGATATAAAGAGAGAGGCATAACACTAACACCGGCTCCAAGATCACATAAAGCAGTTTTAACATAGTTTCTTTTAATGGAGCATGGTATAGTGGGTACACCGGGATCTCCAAGTTTCTTTGGTATTCCACCTTTAAAAGTATAATTAGCAAGCATGGTGGAAATTTCAGCTTCCGATATCTTTCTTTTATTTGTAACAATATATTTCATATACTTAGCATAAGGATTCATTTTGAGCATATCAGTTAATCGCATACGCAAAAAGATAGGTCTAATCATTTCAGCAAAGCGCTCAAAATCCTCATCATCCTTTTTCTTGGATGGTTTGGGAGGAAAAGGCATGGGTTTCTGAACCCATGGTTCTCTTTCTTTACCATGTTTCCTAGCAACAAAGTCTTTCTTATCATAACATTGATTCTTTGATTGTGGGTTATCAAGATCAATAACAGATTCAATTTCTACATCATTATCATTACTAGGTTGAGCATCATCATGATCATTATCATTAACATTATCACTAGTTTCAGGTTCATTACCAGATTGTGTTTCAGCATCAGAAATAGAAATATCATTTGGATTCTCAGGTGTTTCAGTAATAGGTTCACTAGAAGCATGCAAAGTCCTATCATTTTTCTTTTTCTCCCTTTTAGAAGGACTAGGTGCATCTATATTATTTCTCTGAGAATCTTGCTCAATTCTCTTAGGGTGGCCTTCAGGATACAAAGGTTCTTGAGTCATTCTACCAGTTCTAGTAGCCACTCTAACAGCATAATCATTATTCTTACTATTCAATTCATTGAGCAAATCATTTTGAGCTTTAAGTACTTGTTCTACTTGAGTGGTAACCATAGAAGCATGTTTACTAATAAGTTTAAGTTCACCTTTGACATTAGCCATATAATCACCCAAGTGTTCAAGCATATTTGAATTGTATTTCAATTGTCTACCAAAATAAGCATTAAAATCTTCTTGCTTAGCCATAAATTTATCAAACTCATCTAAGCATGGGCTAGCAATTTTAGTAAATGGGATTTCAGCTTTATCATATCTATAGAGAGAATTTACCTTTACTACCTGTGTCGGGTTATCAGGACCATGACTTTCTTCAATAGGTGAAGGATTAAGATCATATGTTTCTTCAATAGGCGGTAAATTAAGACCGTGTATTTCTTCAATACGAGGTAAATTCTTAACATCTTCAGCTTTAATACCTTTTTCTTTCATAGATTTCTTTGCCTCTTTCATATCTTCAGGACTGAGAAATAGAACACCTCTCTTCTTCGGAGTTGGTTTAGGAATAGGCTCAGGAATTAGCTCAGAAGTGTCCAATTATTTTCATTTGTCAACATATTATTCAATAGAATTTCAGCTTCATCCGGTGTTCTTTCCCTGAAAACAGAACCAGCACAACTATCCAGGTAATCTCTGGAAGCATCGGTTAGTTCATTATAAAAGATATCAAGTATTTCATTTTTCTTAAGAGGATGATCAGGAAAGCATTAAGTAACTTGAGAAGCCTCCCCCAAGCTTGTGGGAGACTCTCTTCTTCAATTTGCACAAAATTATATATATATGCCTTAAAGCAGCTTGTTTCTTATGAGCAGGGAAATATTTAGCAGAGAAATAATAAATCATATCCTAGGTACTAAGCACACAACTAGGATCAAGAGAATTAAACCATATCTTAGCATCACCCTTTAATGAGAATGGAAATATTTTAAGGATATAAAAGTAGCGAGTTCTCTCATCATTAGTGAACAGGGTGGCTATATCATTTAACTTAGTAAGATGTGCCACAACAGTTTCAGATTCATAGCCATGAAAAGGATCAGATTCAACCACAGTAATTATATCAGGATCAACAGAAAATTCATAATCCTTATCAGTAACACAGATAGGTTAAGTAGCAAAAGTAGGGTAAGGTTTCATTCTAGCATTTAGAGATTGATGCTTCCATTTAGCTAATAACCTCTTGAGTTCATATCTATCTTTGCAAGCTAAAATAGCTAAAGAAGCTTCTTTATCAAAAATATAACCCTTAGGAATAACGGGCAAGTCTTCATCATCACTTTCATCAGTATTATCAGATTCAATATTTTCACTCTCTCTAACCCTAGCAAGTTGTTCATCGAGAAATTCACCAAGTGGCACAGTAGTATCAATCATAGAAGTAGTTTCATCATAAGTATCATGCATAGCAGAAGTGGCATCATCAATAACATGCAACATATCAGAACGAATAGCAGAAGCAGGTTTAGGTGTCGCAAGCTTACTCAAAACAGAAGGTGAATCAAGTGCAGAGGTAGATGGAAGTTCCTTACCTCCCCTCGTGGTTGAGGGATAAATCTTGGTTTTTGGATCTCTCAAGTTCTTCATAATGATAAGCAGATATAAATCCCAAGTGACTCAAAGAATAGAGCTATGCTCCCCGCCAACGGCGCCAAAAAATAGTCTTGATAACCCACAAGTATAGGGGATCGCAACAGTTTTTGAGGGTAGAGTATTCAACCCAAATTTATTGATTCAACACAAGGGGAGCCAAAGAATATTCACAAGTATTAGAAGTTGAGTTGTCAATTCAACCACACCTGGAAACTTAATATCTGCAGCAAAGTATTTAGTAGCAAAGTAATATGATAGTAGTGGTAACAGTAGCAAAAGGTAACAGTAGCAAAAGTAGTGTTTTTGGTATTTTGTAGTGATGATAGCAATAGCAACGGAAAATTAAATAAGCAAAGAACAATATATGGAAAGCTCGTAGGCAATGGATCGGTGATGGAGAATTATGCCGGATGCGGTTCATCATGTAACAATCATAACATAGGGTGGCACAGAACTAGCTCCAATTCATCAATGTAATGTAGGCATGTATTCCGAATATAGTCATACGTGCTTATGGAAAAGAACTTGCATGACATCTTTTGGCCTACCCTCCCGTGACAGCGGGGTCCTAATGGAAACTAAGGGATATTAAGGCCTCCTTTTAATAGAGTACCGAAACAAAGCATTAGCACATAGTGAATACATGAACTCCTCAAACTATGGTCATCACCAGTAAGTATCCCGATTATTGTCACTTCGGGGTTAACGGATCATAACACATAATAGGTGACTATAGACTTGCAAGATAGGATCAAGAACTCTCATATATTGATGAAAACATAATAGGTTCAGATCTGAAATCATGGCACTCGGGTCTTAGTGACAAGCACTAAGCATAGCAAAGTCATAGCAACATCAATCTCAGAACACAGTGGATACTAGGGATCAAACCCTAACAAAACTAACTCGACTACATGATAGATCTCATCCAACCCATCACCGTCCAGCAAGCCTACGATGGAATTACTCACACACGGCGGTGAGCATCATGAAATTGGTGATGGAGGATGGTTGATGATGATGATGATGGTGACGGATTCCCCTCTCCAGAGCCCCGAACAGACTCCAGATCAGCCCTCCCGAGAGGTTTTAGGGCTTGGCGGTGGCTCCATATCATAAAACGCGATGATTTCTTCTCTTTGATTTTTTTCTCCCTGAAACCAAATATATAGGGCTGGAGTTGAGGTCAGACGAGCTCCAGGGGCCCACGAGGTAGGGGGCGCGCCCTAGAGGGGCAGGCGCGCCCCCACCCTCGTGGATAGGTGGTGAGCCCCCTGGTCTTCATCTTTTGCAAGGATTTTTTATTATTTCCGAATAGATGTTCCATGAAGTTTCAGGTCATTCCGAGCACTTTTGTTTCTGCACATAAATAACACCATAGCAATTCTACTGAAAACAGCGTCAGTCCGGGTTAGTTCCATTCAAATCATGCAAGTTAGAGTCCAAAACAAGGGCAAAAGTGTTTGGAAAACTAGATACGACGGAGACGTATCACGACCTACCAATGGTTTCGAGGGTTGTGTGTGTTTGTGTGAGCGAAGGTTTTGGCGTGTGTGTGGAGGGGGCGGGGGGCAAGGTTGTGTTTGAGGAAATACTGCGACAACTAAAAATTTTACTAGGCGGGAGTAACAAGGCGAGGCTACTGAAAATTTGGATCAAGGGCGAGCAGATATTTTTGAGATTGCGAGGGATGCAGAGGTGGGAGTAAAATGTCGGGGCTACTGAAAATTTGAATCAAGGGACTGAAGCAGAGCGGGAGTAACAGACATCGCACACGGTCTGCACATACTAATCATGTGCTATCAAATATTATAACCTTCCAGGCGGTAGATATTTTCGAGACTGTGAGGGATGCAGGGGCGGGAGTTTTGGGGGAGAGAGCTAGTGTGCTTGACACGCCGGATGTGGATTGCACCAACGCACCTTCTCGCGTAAGCCATAGGCGTACTATACACCGACGGTGCTCCAAGATATTTTGTACTACATCTCACACGGTTGGTGATAATAAACTGTGTGGGATCTACTTGATTAACATTACAAAATGGGGTCACAGCGGCAATGGACGCTATTTGAATTGCTAGACCTTTTATCTGCAGTGAACAAGCAACTATATGTGTGTCGTAAAAGAATTGGAATTACTCAGGGTTCGTTTGGACATTTTATACATTAAACTGGTTTTCTAGCCATTTCAGGTGCACAATTCAAAATTAAACTACATGCACATGCTCCGGTGCATACAAATTGGTTGAAAAATCAAATATGTGTCCTTTAGTGCATACTTAGGTCACATGCAAGAAATGGGAATGAATTTTTCGGGGTTCATTTGGCCTTTTTTATACATTAACTGGGTTTTCTAGGCATCTTATGTGCATAATTCAAATTTGAACTACAAGTACATGCTCCAATGCACCAAACTTGGTTGAAAAATCACATGTGTGTCCTTGGGTGAAATTCTAGGTCCCATGCAAGAGATGGGAATGAATTTCAAACACTAGGGCACTATTGATTGCCGGCAAAACATTGAGATACATGGTTTTTAAATTCTAGTAAATCCAAAACTCGTCTAAAATTCATGAAACTTGGCATGCTATCAAGGAGCAGCATCAACATGCCGTGGTGAAAAATTTATCCCATTTGGGGCAGGTTTGGGTATAAGCTTCTCACAAACGAGAGCTTCTCACAACAAGAACGATGGTTTCGATAGGGAACGTACTACCTTTGGGGACGGGAACTATTGCCTCTTATTGCTTTGAAAAAATTTCTAGTGTCAACATAGAACAACAGGAGTGTTGTGTTTAATCTTGGAATTTTTCGGGGTTCGTTTGGCCTTTTTATACATTAACTGGGTTTTTTATGCATTTTATGTGCATAATTCAAATTTGAATTACAAGCACATGCTCCAATGCACCAATGTTGGTTGAAAAATCACATGTGTGTCCTTGGGTGAATTTCTAGGTCCCATGCAAGAGATGGGAATGAAATTCAAACACCAGGCCAGTGTTGATTGCCGGCAAAATGTTGAGATGCGTGGTTTTTAAATTCAAGTAAATCCAAAACTCGTCTGAAATTCATGAAACTTGGCATGCTATCATGGAGCGGCATCAACATGTCATGGTAAAAAAGATTGTCCCATTTGGGGCAGGTATGGGTATAAACTTCTCACAAACTAGAGCTTCTCACAACAAGCATGATGGTTTCGATAGGGAATGTACCACCTTTGGGGACGGGATGATATTCGTTGCCTCTTATTGATTTGAAAAAATTTCTAGTGTCAACATAGAACAACAGGAGTTTTGTGATTAATCTTGGAAATTTTCGCGGTTCGTTTGGCCTTTTTATACATTAACTGGTTTTTCTAGGCATTTTAAGTGCATAATTCAAATTTGAACTACAAGCACATGCTCCAATGCACCAAAGTTGGTTGAAAAATCACATGTGTGTCCTTGGGTGAATTTGTAGGTCCCATGCAAGAGATGGGAATGAAATTCAAACACCAGGGCACTGTTGATTGCTGGAAAAACGTTGAGATGCCTGGTTTTTAAATTCTAGTAAATCCAAAACTCGTCTGAAATTCATGAAACTTGGCATGCTATCATGGAGTGGCATCAACATGCCGTGGTAAAAAATTTGTCCAATTTGGGGCAGGTTCGGGTATAAGCTTCTCACAAACCAGAGCTTCTCACAACAAGCATGATGGTTTCGATAGGGAACGTACCACCTTTCGGGACGGGATGATATCCATTGCCTCTTATTGCTATCAAAAAAATTCTAGTGTCAACATAGAACAATAGGAGTGTTGTGTTTAATCTTGGAATTTTTCGGGGTTCCTTTGGCCTTTTGTACATTAACTAGGTTTTCTAGGCATTTTATGTGCATAATTCAAACACTACTAGGAAAAGGGCTATAGATAGGATTGACACTAATGGCGCACCAGGGAGGCAGGGCGCCACTACTATATACTAATGGCGCACCAGTTGGTGATGCACCATTAGTGTGGAAGACACTAATGGCGCACCAGAAAACAGGTGCGCCACTAGTGATAATTTTTTTTTCATTTTTACATACATACTAATGGCGCATCCTACCGAAGTGCGCCATTACTAGTTCTAACTAGTAATGGCGCACCAGACAGGGAGTGCGCCAGTACTGAATTTTTTTTATTCTTTTTTTTGCAAAACTACTAATGGCGCACCGCCTCACAGTGCGCCATTACTAGTTTAAACTACTAATGGTGCACCCTATAGAAGTGCGCCATTAGTATATATTTTGATATCATGAATATTTTTAAATATCATGGGCACTTTTTGATATCAAGAATATTTTCATGGGCACTTTTTGAATTCATGAATATTTTTTCAAATTTGATGATATTTTTGCATATTCAATATGATAAAATATTGAATATTCATGAGGACACTCGATCTCGATCCCCCTCCATCTCGATCTCGATTCCCCTCCATCTCTGCCGGGGTTCTGATCCACAAGCACCTATGGGACCGGCGGACCGAGTCCCTTTCGGTTCGGCAGGGGCGGAGGTCGTGCAAAGAGCGGATCGAGGCGAAGCACACGAGCGGTTTACCCAGGTTCGGGCCGCACGGATGCGTAAAACCCTACTCCTGCTTTGTGGTTTGTATTGAGTTCTTGCTCGGGAGCGCGGAGTGCTACAGTACACACCAGCAGCTAACGAGACCGAGCCTGAGAGTTCTCTCCCCCCCCCCTCTATGTTGCGCACGGGCCTCCTTTTATATGCTCAAGGGGTCACCGACAGGTGGCAACGTGGACAAGGGTAAAAATGGAAAGGTGTTGTGGTTGGTACAACTACCTGCTATAGTGTATCATACCTAACCCTGACGGCAGGGGACAAGGCCATTAAATGCCCGTCTGCGTCGCCTGAATAGTGCAAAAGGGACCATCAGGGACGCCACTGCTCGCCACGATGGCAATCTTGTCAGCGCCGCTTGCCACCGCGCGCCGCTGGCTGCACAGCCTCCCGCCACGTACGCCTGGAAGGGTCCCAGAGCGACACGTTGGTGGATGTGCTAGAGCGCAGGCACAGAGTGGTGGCTTGCCACGGCAAGCGCCTTGCCGCGGTCGTTGTCTTGTCGCGTCCGGGAGCTTGTCGCTCACCGGGACGCGTGGCGCGTCGCGGCAAGTTCCTTGAGATGCCTTGGTTGGCCTTCCCGGCAAGCTCCTCTTATCGTGGTCTTGTCTCCTTAAGTGCCTTGCCTTGGTTGGCCTTCCCGGCAAGCTCCTCTTGCCGGGGTCTTGTCTCCTTGACTTGGATACTTTGTTCCTGAATGGCTCCAAGGGAACCACGGAGGACCTTGGCGGTCACCTGGCAAGCCTTGCCGCGGGATGCTGCGACTGCCCGTGCACAAGTTCGGGATACTAGGGTACCCCTACTCTAGTACACCGACAGGAGCCCCCGGGCCTGGGCCATACACGGTGCCGAGCGCTGTTGGGCCAGGCCCAAAACAGTGCACGGGCACGCGCGGACTAGGTTACGCCGTATCTCTCCCTGTATCCACCGCGCCCTCCCTGAACGGCACGCGTTGAATGCGGCGTCGTGGGAGAGATCATGGGTGGTTTCTTTATTCGGAAATGCGAAACGTCCGCCCCCTCCCTCTTTATAAGCAGGGGAAATAGGGGTAGTCCGCCCATTCACTGGTTGCTACTCCAATCTCAGAAATCTCTACCGCTCCCTCGTCTTCCCAAAGGTGAAAGAGAGCAGCGCCCCGCCCCCCATCGCCACCAGCACCACCAATGCCCTCGACCTCCTCCACCACTTCCGCCATGGCTCCGAAAGCCGACAAGGGGAAGGTTGTGAAGTCGACCGAGGCGCAGTGGCTTGCGGCACTGCGAAAGGAGCGGGCAATCTTCCCCCCCCCCAAGCTCACCGCGAGGGAGCTGAGGGAGAATTACTACCTCTTCTGGTCGATGGAGACGCGAGCACATCCGCGCACGAAGGTACTTCCAGCCGCCGCTTGGAAAACGGCTCCAAACGGATATCCTTTCTTCGCCTTGTTCTTCTACTGCGGGCTCTGCCCGCCTTTCTCTGAGTTCTTCTGCGATATTATGAACACCTACGGGTTCCACCTCCTTGACTTCACCCCCAATGCCGTTCTGACCATGGCAGTTTTCGCACATCTCTGCGAAAAGTTTGTCGGAGTCCATCCCAATGTAGCCCTTTTTCGCCACTTCTTTATGCCCCGAGTAGAGAGAGGAGAGCGTTTATCCGGCGGAATCGCCTGGATCTCGAGGGCCGGCAAGAAGGACACTTATCTGGAGGGAGAGTTCCGCCGCAAGTGGGAGGAATGGAGAGCAGACTGGTGCTGGATTGTCGAGGAGAACCCGCAGCCGTTTACCGCCCGGCGCCAAGCCCCAGTAGCACGCGGCAGCGATTGGAGTGACGTGGCCCCGGAAGATGATAGGCTGAAGATTGCCGTCACCAGGATCCTACGCCTCAGGCTTGCCGGGCTCACTGTAGGCGCTGTTGGCGCAGATTTTCTTCACCGCCGCATGCCCCCCCTGCAGGAACGGGGGAGACCCGCCTGGGAATTCAAGAATGCGGCGGATATCATGAGTCTGCGTCCGGGCCTCAACTTCAACTTCACTGTTCTGGAGCTCAACGCGATGCTTCAGGAGCTGTTCAAGTATGACCCTCAACATCCTGAAGTGTTCAGGTTGCCGGGGGGTGTCGTTCCGCTGTGCAACAACTCCTCGCTCGACCGCATCCGTGCAATGATGCCGCTGTGCGATTCGCATGGAATTGTCCCAACTTGGCAAGAGCCTGCAGACAACGTCGTGTAGGAGTTCTTTGACGGCTTGGTAGAAGTGCCGGTCCGCGCCGACGAAAAGGATAGCCTCACCCGCGACACCACCGATGCGGAGATGACACGCATCACCACTAGGCTGGAAGAGGCGGCGGCAGCCGCAGCCGCGGGCGAATTTGGTTTCACCGTGGAGGAGGCAGATGCAGCAGAGGCGGCAAGCCATGCCGAGCGAGAGGAGCGCGTCGGTGAGAAAGAGCTTGCCGGGCATAACATCGAGTCGAGCGAGCCCGCCAAGGATACAAGCAGCTCGTTGGAGATCAACTCCTCTTCCTCCTCATCTTCAGGCAGCTCGCCGCAAGCAGAGCCTCCATCCCCACCAAGAAGGCGTCTCCGCAAGGCCGGGGACGTAGCGGGGCAGCGGGCAAGTGAACAGCCGCCGCGTCGTGCGACACGCTCCACTGCGGCAAGCACTGTTGCCGCGGGAGCATCTTACGCTATTGCGGCAACTGGAGCGGGGTCCAGCCGGACCACCGCTTCTGCTCCTGCCGCTTCTCATGTCGCGGCGGCGGCCGGAGCGGGATCGTCTCAGACCATCGCCACTGTTCCCGCCAAGCGGCCAAGGGAAACTACTCCTCCGCCTCCCCGCACCGGGCATGAGCCGGACTTCGACTTCTCCGCGTTCAGCTCCGACGAGGAAGAAGAAGAGTAAGATTCTCTTATTGTACTTGCAGTTCTTCAATTCTTGTTGTTTTGTCTTGCATCTCATTTGCTTTACCCTGAACTTGTTCCTTTTTAGGACTCTGGCCCAGAGAGCAGCGAAGAGAGCCAAGGTCCCGGTGATTATCATCGACGACGAACCCACTGCGACAGCAGGGGGTGTGTCCGGGACAACCTTGCCGGACCCGGCAACTTTTCTCCAGAGCAGCCCCCAGCGTAAGTATATGGTTCGCTTTCCGCTGTGAGGTGTGCATGGATACTCTGTATTTGCTGATATGTGACTGTTGGTTTGTGTAGGAGCAGAGCAGCCCCACCAGGAGCGCCCGGAGGCCACCCCTGAAATGCCAAGGAAGAGTCCTCCGGCAAGGGAGAGTTCTCCGGCAAGGGAGAAGTCTCCGGCAAGGGAGAGCTCTCCGGCAAGGGATAGCACCAGCGGCCCTCCGGCGGCGAGGACCACGACTGCAGAACCCGGTACAGGTAATCCTCTCGCTTCAAGACTTCCCTCGGGTTCTTCTTCTTTTGATCTTTTTTTTGGATTTTGGCTTGACTCTTCTCCCTTTTCCGGCCGTCAGACCCATCTGCTGCGGGGCCGATGGAGACCGAGGTTGCCGCCGACGACGCCGCTGCCACCGAAGAAGCAGGTGGGGGGTCTGGCGATTGCACTGACGGCCCTGAGGCCGCAGGAGCGCCAGGCGCTACGTCGACCACCGACCCGTCCGCCGCTGCTGCAGCACCAGGCTCTGAAGAGCCCCAGCCAGGCGTCTACTTGAAGGCCGGCAATGGCGTCTTCATCAACCTCCCCTGGGCGTCAAGCTCCAGGGCGCCGGTCGAGGGAGAGAGCTTCGACGGAGAGGTGCTCGCCTCCGCTGGGCTGACGCTGGTTGATGCGCCGAGCAGCAGCAGCGAGCCTGAAGAGGAGCGGCTGCTGCGGAGGCTGTTGTCGCTCTACCGCGCGCGGAAAGCCAAGCTGGATTCCCGCGAGGCGCTTGTCGCGAAGGCGGGAGCAGACATCGAGAAGCGCGCGAAGGAGCTTCGGGGTCTCCGCTAGGAAACTCTCCGGTCCCTGGCAGAGGAGCGGGAGCAACTCGCCGAAGAGCAGAAGGCCTTCTTCCTCGAGAAGGCCAAAGTTGAAGAGCAACAGCGGCTTGCCGCTGAGAAGCTGTCTTCGCAGGAGGGCGAGCTGGCGCAGCGGAAGGTTAACCTCGACAGCCACGAGGAGGAGCTTGCCACGCGTGAGCTGAAATTCGGCGGAGCCCTTAAGCAAGCAGAGGATGCTGCCGCAGCTACTGAGGACGCCAAGGAGGAGCTGGAGACCAAGGTGGCACAGCTGGAGGCCGATCTCAAGGCGAGTGGCGAAGAGCTTAGTGCCGCCAAGGACTCCAACGTAGATCTTGAGTTGAAGCTGACCAATTTGACCAAGACGTTGGATGGCGCCAAGGAGCAGGAGGTGGCCTTGAAGGAGGAGATCAAGGCCGACAAGGCGCTGCTGGAGAGTGCTGCCGCCGCCCAGAATGCTTTCAGGGAGAATGTGGAGCACTGGACGGAGGGTCTTGTGAATGTTGCCGCAGACATCGACAGGGAGCTGGCGCAGCTTGGGATGGAGGATCTCGGGTATCCCTTCGACGAAAACCTCCAACCCAGCGCCAAGCTCATCTTGTTCCTCAAAGGCGTGGCGACGGCCCTCCAGCGACTCCGGGAGAGGATCCCAAAGCAGCTGGCCGACGAGTCGCGCAAGATCTGCGCGGGAGCTCTTCAAAAGGTGTTGGTGAAGGTGGCCTTCCGCAACCCGGGCCTCAACCTCACCAACGTCCTCAAGACCTTGCCGCCGGTTGCTGATCTGGAGGCGCTCAAGACCCTTGTCGCACCCATTGTGGACAAGGTGAGCGGGATCAAGAGGATTGAGGGCGATCGCATAGACTAGGCCGCCCGTTTTCTTCTTTTCTTGTCGCTGTTGGTCATGTTATGAAAACAATCTGTTAGAGCCGCAACAAGCTATTTTGTAATATAACTCTATTCTGGGTGATGATTGCAATGTTATTCCCTTTACTTGATTCCTCCCTTTGTATGTTTTTGCCCTACGCTTTTAGGGAACTTGCCGGTGCAGGCACCATAGCCGCGAGCGCTGAGTGCGGAACGTCAGCAGCCTGCTGGCGGTGCCGTTACTGACAAGAAACCTTGTCGCAACTCACTTAAGTTGTTGAGCGGACTCGAAACAAAGTAAGGGCGCAACTAGCTACGAGTTGGTTCCTCCGCGCACAGGTTTTCCATACATAGTGCGGTCGTTCAAGGGAGATAACTTAGAAATTGTAAAAAATCTGATTGCTCAGACTTTGGCAACTTAGCTTTTCTGTTGTTTGCTTCCCGGTAAGGCGAAACTTTCTTGAACGACGTCTGGTCCATACTATTATCTTCTCCTTTCCCCCGGCAAACTTGTGGGCGAGGGAATCTTCCTTTACTTGAGAGAAAAGAAAGAAGAGAAAATAAAGATATGGAGCCTTATGGCTCGTTTATTGCTTACCGGTGAGTAGGTGCTGCACAAAGTGTCAGATCACATATGCAAAAAAAATAGAAAGCATGAAATTGACAAGATGTGCGGAGCACATGAGCTTTACTTATGCACGGGGTCTGCGCCCGGCTTTGTACAAATGATTACATGCAACAGCGGCAAGACTTGTACAAAAGGTGGTTGCCGGAATAGGTTCCAGCAACCGCGCCTTACGGGTAAAACTTACGAAGATGCTCAATGTTCCAGGAATTGCTCACCGGAATGCTATCTTCGGTCTCAAGGCGGACAGCGCCAGGCCTAGTGACTCGTTTCACCCGGTAAGGGCCTTCCCACTTCGGCGTCAACTTGTTGGAATTCTTGGCGGACTGAACGCACCGAAGAACAAGGTCGCCTTCCTCGAGACTTCTGGCGTTAACTTTGCGGCTATGGTAGCGGCGTAAAGCTTGCTGGTAGCGAGCAGCTCGTACAGCAGCCTGAAGACGGTCTTCCTCAAGGAGCAGGGCGTCATCTTGTCGCAGCTGCTCTTGCTCAAGCTCATCATAAGCGAGCACTCGAGGTGTCCCGTATACGAGTTCTGTGGGGATAACTGCCTCTGCTCCATAGACTAGAGCGAAAGGTGTCTGGCCAGTGGCTCGATTTGGCGTCGTCCTGATCGACCAAAGAACCACTGGCAGCTCCTCGATCCAGTTTCTTCCGCACTTGTGCAGCCTGTAGAAAGATCTGGTCTTGAGCCCACGCAGCACTTCAGCATTTGCCCTCTCCGCTTGACCGTTGCTTCTCGGGTGAGCAACAGAAGCGAAGCAGACCTTGGCGCCAAGATCTTGGACGTACTGCATGAAGGTGCGGCTCGTGAATTGCGTACCGTTGTCGGTGATTATCCTGTTAGGGGTCCCGAAGCGGCAAACAATCGACCTGAAGAACTTGACTGCTGACTGTGCTGTCACCTTCCTCACTGGTTCCACTTCCGGCCACTTTGTGAACTTGTCGATTGCAACGTACAAGTACTCAAAGCCCCCGACTGCTCGGGGAAAGGGGCCGAGGATGTCGAGCCCCCAGACCGAAAATGGCCAGGATAAAGGGATCGTCTGGAGAGCTTGAGCTGGTTGGTGTATCTGCTTGGAATGGAACTGGCATGCTTCACACTTGGTTACTTGTGCAGTTGCATCCTGGAGAGTTGTCGGCCAAAAGAAACCTCGCCGGAATGCTTTGCCGGCAAGTGCTCTTGCGCCAATGTGGTGACCACATATGCCTCCATGTATCTCTGCCAACAGCTTTTGTCCGTCTTCCCGGTGAATACACTTCAATTTCACACCGTTGAGTCTTCTTCTGTACAGTGACTTGTCGACAAACTGGTACATACTTGACTGCCGGGCTACTCTTTCCGCTTCTTCTTGCTCTTCGGGAAGTTCTCCTGTCTGAAGGAAACGGACAATCCGCTGTGCCCATGCTAGAGCTTGTGGCTCGACAACAAGGACTAAAGGCAAATCTGCTGCTGCGGGAACATCCGTTTCTACGGCGAGAACCTGTGGCTCTGCCGGAGCTTGACGTCCCGGGCAAGCTTGCCGGAGCAAAACTTGTCGGGAGCTTCTGCTTCAACGGAACAAACCCTAGGGCTTGCCGGAGCGGACTGCTCCTCAGCGCTCTTGGCGTTGATCTTGGGGACCTTCTTGGCGGCGGCTTCGGGGAGCTCTACCGGCAAATAGTCATCAGAAATCAACTTCCTCTTCTTGCTTTGTCCAGTTGATGGCGTTACAGACGGTTGAGTCAGCTTGAGCACAAAGATCCCTGGTTCCACAGGTAACTTAAGTGCGGCGCACTTTGATAGGCCATCGATAATGGCGTTTTGAGCTCTTGGAACATGCTCCATCTGTAGGCCATCAAAGTGCTCTTCTAGCTTTCTCACTTCATCGACGTAGGCTTCCATCAACGGACTCTGATAGCTCTTGTTCACTTGGCAGACGACAAGCTGCGAGTCACCCCTGACAATGAGCTTCTTGATCCCAAGGTCTGCCGCGATCCTGAGACCGGCAAGCAAGCCTTCATACTCTGCAGTATTGTTTGTTGCTTGCTCCTTGGGAAAGTGCATCTGGACTATGTACTTGAGGTGCTCTCCGGTGGGTGCGACAAGCAGCACGCCAGCGCCGGCGCCTTGCAGCGAAAAGGCACCATCAAAGTACATCAGCCACTCTTTGCTTGCTTCTTTGATGGGGATGCTCGTTTCAGGAATTTCTTCATCTGGTGTTGGCGTCCATTCTGCTATGAATTCTGCCAATGCTCTGCTTTGGATAGTTGAAGTACTCTCAAACTTGAGGCCAAAGCTTGACAGTTCCAGTGCCCACTCAACAATCCTTCCTGTCGCTTCTGGATTCTGTAGTATCCTCTTCAGCGGAAAATGAGTGACAACTGTGATCTCATGTGCTTGGAAGTAATGGCGCAGCTTTCTCGAGGCCATGAGAAGGCCGAAAAGCAATTTCTGCACGCCAGAGTACCTTGACCTAGCCCCCTGCAGAAGGGAACTGACAAAGTAAACTGGGCGCTGTACCATTCTCTTTTGTATTTCCTCGCGCGTCTGCGCAGATCCATCCTTGTCGGGACTAGAGCTTGTCGCGGAAGCTCCCTGCTTGTCGCTGGATGCGCTTGCCGTGGTTGCTGGCTCGTCATCTGCCTCCCTCTCTGCCACTAAAGCAGCACTAACCACTTGATTGGTTGCCGCTATATACAGCAGCAACTTCTCTTGTGGCTTAGGTGCGACAAGTTTTGGAGCGGAGGACAGGTATCTCTTCAAGTCTTGCAGCGCAGCCTCCGCTTCCGGAGTCCATTTCATTGGACCTGCCTTTTTCAATAATTTGAAAAACGGCAGGGCGCGCTCAGCAGACCTAGAGATAAACCTGCTGAGAGCAGCCATGCAACCGGCAAGTCTTTGTACATCCTTGACACGCTTTGGTGCTTCAATCTGCTCAATGGCCTTGATCTTGTCGGGATTGGCTTCGATTCCCTGCTGAGACACGAAGAACCCGAGAAGCTTGCCGGAGGGGACTCCAAACACACACTTCTCGGGGTTGAGCTTGAGGTTGATCTTGCGTAGATTTGCAAAGGTCTCGTCTAAATCTTGAATCAGAGTTGCCTTGTTCTTGCTCTTGACCACTATGTCATCCATGTAGGCTTCCACATTTCTGTGTATTTGTGGCTCAAGAGCGACATGGACTACCCTTGCGAATGTTGAACCAGCATTTTTTAAACCGAAAGGCATTCGTATGAAACAGTACGTGCCACATGGAGTAATAAATGCGGTCTTCTCCTCATCCTCTTCTGCCATGAAGATCTGATGGTATCCTGAGTATGCGTCAAGAAATGAAAGCAAGTCACATCTGGCCGTGGAGTCAACAATCTGGTCAATGCGCCGCAAAGGAAATGGGTCTTTGGGACAAGCTTTGTTAACATCGGTAAAGTCGATACAAAGTCTCCATTTCTCGTTCGCCTTGCGCACGACTACAGGATTGGCCAGCCACGTAGGATGGAGCACTCCTCTGACAAGGCCTGCTGCTTCCAACTTCTTGATCTCTTCTGCGATGAATTCTTGGCGCTCCACTGCTTGCTTCCTGACCTTCTGCTTGACGGGCCGCGCATGAGAACAAACGGCAAGATGGTGCTCAATTACTTTCCTGGGAACACCGGGGATGTCAGACGGTTGCCATGCAAACACGTCGACATTCGCCCGCAAGAAAGCAATGAGCGTGCTTTCCTATTTAGGGTCGAGAGTGGCACCGATGGTGAAGGTACCACCGGTGCCGTCCTCCTTGGCGGACACCTTCTTGGTCTCTGGCAGAGCTGCCATTGTCTTCTTACACTTGCCAGTGGAGCTCGATGGTGCGTCCTCGATGGCAGCGCAGCACTCCGAAGAGGTGCGCTTGCCGGAGTGGGCATCAGAACTCTTGCCGGACTTGGTCTTCTTCTTCCCCCCGGGAGCTTCAACGGCAGGTGACTTGCAATCTGTTGCGGCTGCTGCTTCCCGGTAGATCTTGTCGGCGCAGATAAGAGCATCTTTCTTGTCGCCAGGGACAGAGATGACGCTTATCGGGCCTGGCATCTTCAGCGTGTTGTATGCGTAGTGAGAGGTTGCCATGAACTTGGCGAGTGCTGGACGGCCGAGTATCCCATTGTAAGGCAATGGAAAATCGGCAACGTCAAAAGTGACCCTCTCAGTCCTGAAGTTCACCTCGCTGCCAAATGTTACTGGCAACGTGACCTTCCCCTTCGGCTTGCTCCTTCCCGGGTTGATTCCTTGGAATGTGCCAGTCTCTTCAAGCTCGCTGTCAGGGATCTGGAGTTTCTGGAGTACAGCGGAGGAGATCAGGTTGAAGCCGGCCCCGCCGTCAACTATATCTTAGTGACCTTGAGGTTGCGGATAGTTGGTGAAACCAACATCGGCAAGCACCCGACTGTAGTTGTGCGATCAGGGTGGTCCTCAATATCAAAGATGATAGGCGTGCTGGACCATTTCAGAAGCTTGCGTGACTCGACAGGTGGTTCCGCCGCATTGACTTCCCGCACCCATTGCTTGAGTTGGCGGTGCGAAGTATGCAGAGAAGCACCGCTGTCAACGCACAAGACCTCTGTGGCTTTCTGGAACTCCTGCTCACTGGTCTCGACATCATCCATGTCTTCGTCGTCGTCGTCATCTTCATCCTTGTCGCGGCCGCGGGGAGGTCTGTCTCCTTGCTGCTGCTTGGCCTTGCCGCGGCGTCCTCCCCGGCCGGCGTGCTTCTTGCCAGATTCTCCAGCGCTTCCTTGGGCCCTCTCCTTGTCGCGTCACTCGTATTCAGCCTTTTGCTGCTGGACAAGCTGCTCGACCTTCTTGCAGCTCTGGAGGTCATGGCCCTTGGTGCGGTGGATCTTGCAGTACTGCTTGTCGGAGCCGTCCTGCTTGTCGGCGACCGCCACAGTCTGGCAGTTGGTGCATGCGGCAATCTCCTTGCCAGAGCTACCAGCTTTGGCTTTCTTGGCGCCACCTCCGTTGCCGGACTGCTCAACGACTAGCACATCTTTGCCTTTCTTCTTCCTGTTGTTCCGCCGCTGGTTTTTCTTTGCCGGGGCAGCATCCTCACTATCAGATCCTCCTGCTCCTGTATTCTCTCCGGGGAGTTTCCTCCCTTCCTCAGCACGTGCACACTTGTCGGCCAGGGCATACAGCTCACTGACGTCTCGGATCTTGCACATCGCCATCTCCTCCCGCATCCTGCGGTTACGCACGTTCTGATGGAACGCGCTGATGACCGCGGCAGGGTGGACATCTGGGATGTTGTGCTGTACACGGCTGAATCTCTGAATGTATTTGCGCAGGGGCTCTCCTTCCTTCTGGGCGAGCAGATGAAGGTCACTCTCTTGGCCATGGGGTTTGTGGCCGCCTGTAAAGGCGCCGACAAACTGATGGCATAGGTCTGCCCAGGAGGATATGGAGTCGTCCGGCAAGTGCATGAGCCAGGACCTGACGTTGGGCTTGAGCACCAGCGGGAAGTAGTTGGCAAGGATCTTGTCGTCCCGCCCCCCGGCAGCCTACACCGCGATGGTGTAGATGCTGAGGAACTCCGACGGATGCGACTTGCCATCGTACTTCTCTGGTACGTCTGGCTTGAAATTCTTCATGCTGGGCCACTGGACTTGCCGCAGCTCACGAGTAAACGCAGGGCAACCTACCGCGTATGGCAAGTCGTCTGGTTCCCCTGGCGCATGCATGTTGACAGAGGGCCCAGCGCGCTGGTCCGATTGACGTCGCGCTTCTCTTCGGGGCTCGATGTGAGTACAAGCGTCTTCTTGCTGTCGTTCGTGCCTGGCTGACTTGCCGCGGCTGTGACGTGCTCGGCTGCCGTTGAGTGTCGCCGTTGGCGAAGCCGATGAGACTCTGAATGGTGGCCCTCCAGTCGTCGATCTTGTCTGCCGTTGGAGGGTAGTCCAGGAGCAGTTGAGCTCGCGCCAAAGCTTCTGCTGGAGTGGCGGGTGGCGGTGGCGAATGGTGCGAGGAGTGGGATATGCTTGGACTTCTAACTATGTTAGAAGGAGCAGTATCCCGTCCAGGCGACCGTGCCTCGCCCGTGCCAGCATGTTGGCGTGCATGCTGGTCTTGAGCACTCCGAGATCCACCAGCTCGATCTTGGTCCAGCAAACGCATGGTACCATGAGTACCATGACGCTGCCGGTCCCGCGCCTCCTGAGATGGGCGCGGTGCATGTACGGACGCCGAGGTCTTGGAGTGCGCCCGGTCGTTGTGGGAGCCGGCTACGCCGCTGATGGGCAGCGCAGCCTCGTCCTTGGACCTGGCAGCACCGTGAGCTCCCTCGTCGACGCCCGTTCTTCCGCCGGCGTCTGCCCCATCAGCCGCTTGCTCCGGCGGTGGTGGGTTCGGCACGGACGGAGCAGCCGCCTCTTAAGCCTTCTTCTTCGGCGGCATGTCGATGAAAATGATGAAGATCTAGCTCGTGTGAACGCCGTATCAGGTTCACACAACTTCGACCCTCCTACCTGGCGCGCCAAAGATGTCGGGGTTCTGATCCACGAGCACCTATGGGACTGGCGGACCGAGTCCCTTTCGGTTCGGCAGGGGCGGAGGTCATGCAAAGAGCGAATCAAGGCGAAGCACACGAGCGGTTTACCCAGGTTCGGGCCGCATGGATGCGTAAAACCCTACTCCTGCTTTGTGGTTTGTATTGAGTTCTTGCTCGGGAGCGCGGAGTGCTACAGTACACACCAGCAGCTAACGAGACCGAGCCTGAGAGTTCTCTCCCCCCCCCTCTACGTTGCGCACGGGCCTCCTTTTATATGCTCAAGGGGTCACTGACAGGTGGCAACGTGGACAAGGGTAAAAATGGAAAGGTGTTGCGGTTGGTAAAACTACCTGCTACAGTGTATCATAACTAACCCTGACGGCAAGGGACAAGGGCATTAAATGCCCATCTGCGTCGCCTGAATAGTGCAAAAGGGACCGTCAGGGACGCCACTGCTCGCCACGATGGCAATCTTGTCAGCGCCGCTTGCCACCGCGCGCCGCTGGCTGCACAGCCTCCCGCCACGTACGCCTGGAAGGGTCCCAGAGCGACACGTTGGTGGATGTGCTGGTGCGCAGGCACAGAGCGGTGGCTTGCTGCGGCAAGCGCCTTGCCGCGGTCGTTGTCTTGTCGCGTCCGGGAGCTTGTCGCTCATCGGGCCTTGCCGGGACGCATGGCGCGTCGCGGCAAGTTCCTTGAGATGCCTTGGTTGGCCTTCCCAGCAAGCTCCTCTTACCGGGGTCTTGTCTCCTTAAGTGCCTTGCCTTGGTTGGCCTTCCCGGCAAGCTCCTCTTGCCGGGGTCTTGTCTCCTTGACTTGGATACTTTGTTCTTGAATGGCTCCAAGGGAACCACGGAGGACCTTGGCGGTCACCTGGCAAGCCTTGCCGCGGGATGCTGCGACTGCCCGTGCATAAGTTCGGGATACTAGGGTACCCCTACTCTAGTACACCGACAATCTCAATCTCGATTCCCCCTCCATCTCGATCTCGATCCCACCCGCGCCTCCTCTCCCCTCTTCATTTAAAAATAATAATAATTAAAAAGTGTAGACTACAATTGTTGTTAAACAACAATTATTACTGTTTTTATAAAAAATATTACTGTTTCATATTCATATTCACTTTCTAAAAATTATTACATGCAACAAAAAAAATTACTTATGGCGCACCTCTGGCTGGTGCGCCATTGCTATATATATAAAAAAAGATTACTAATGGCGCACCTCTGCCTGGTGCGCCATTGCTATGTAAAAAAAAGATTACCAATGGTGCACCCCTGCCCGGTGCGCCATTGCTATGTAAAAAAAAGATTACCAATGGTGCACCCCTGCCCGGTGCGCCATTGCTATGTAAAAAAAAGATTACTAATGGCGCACCGACCGCTGGTGCGCCATTAGTAAGATTCCCCCTAGCTAATTCCCTCCCTCTCGCCAGATCCCCTTCATCCCTCTCCCTCGCCCCCTAGCTAATTCCCCCCGCTGCCCCGACCCACGCCGCCGCCGACGACCCCCCGCACCCTCCCCCGCTCCACCGCCGTCGGCGACCGACCGCACCCTCCCCCGCTCCACCGCCACCGCCGACCCCCT
>NC_041390.1:531141911-531166526 GCF_002162155.2 Triticum dicoccoides | reverse complement strand
CGACCCCCTGCACCCTCTCCCGGCCCGCTCCACCGCGGTCGCCGACACCCCGCACCCTCCCCCGCTTTTTGATAATATTTTCAAATAACAAATTTGATGATATTTTCAAATAACAAATTTGATGATATTTTCAATTAAAAATAAAAAACAAATTTGATGATATTAAAAAAACAAATTTGATGATATTTGATGATATATTTTGTTCTAGTCCTCTTGAAAATAACAAATTTGATAAAAAACAAATTATTAGATGCAACAAGAAATAATGAAAAAAAGAAGTTACTAATGGCGCACCAGAGGAGGGTGTGCCATTGCAATCAGAAAAAAAAGTTACTAATGGCGCACTAGAGAATGGTGTGCCATTTCTATGAGTGTTTTTATGGCGCACCCCTCGATGGTGTGCCATTACTAACATTCCCCCCTCTATAGCTGGATACCCGGCCCTTCGCCCGATACCTCCTTCCCTCTCCCTCGCCAGATCCCCTTCCATCCCTCGCCACACCCGCTCCGGCTCCCCCGCGCCGCCGCCGCTGCGCCCCCCGACCCACGAAGCACGTGGCCGCCGGCCTCCCCACGACCAACCGAGGCACCCAGGAGGACCGCCATCGTCTTCCTCTTCGACTACGAGGACCCGGACGAGCTCGGACGCCCTCGAGCCACCCCTTCGACGCCGCCGCCGACCCTGACCCCGACCCCTCCGGCGACTGGCCACGCCCGCCCAGGTACCTCTCCTCCTTCCTCCCTCTCCACCCTTCCTCCCCATTCACTCCCTCCCTAGTTCTTCTTGCTATATGGATCAGAACATATGGAGCATTACTATTGCTATATGGAGCATTACTATTGTTCTTCTATGAACCATTACCATTCCCTCCCTCCCTAGTTCTTCCTCCCCATTAATTTGCAGGATCAGAACAAGTTTGTAACAGGATGCTCTACAATGTTGATTAGGTGCATTACTATTGCTATATGGAGCAGCAATTTACTATTGCTATATGCTCTAGTTTGTATCAATGTGATTGTAGTTTTTCTTGTCATCAAGTTTAGTTGATGTTTATTTAAATATAGCTTATATGATCAGCCACTCTATGTATGATTGTGGCTTGAAGGTTCTGGAAGAACATTTTTCCTTCAAATTCTATCTGGTGGCATTGTCCTAGACTCCCTAGTTGTGTTGTTAATTGTGCTTCTATTAAAAGAATTGGGAGTAACTCACTGTACTAGAACTCTGTAGGTTGAATTTTAGTTAACTAATACTGACGTTATGAGAATGTAAGCACCTATTATTGCTACTAATATCATTGGCTCATTGCTGCCTTTGTGCAATGCAGAACTGTTAAGAGTGATTTGGAGGATTCAAGATTCTGTGAAGCTCTTTTGACATTTAAAACTCAGAATTGAAGGTACTTAATAAACTCAAAAGCATTGATGATAACTCTTGTTGCCTAGAAACAGAGGTAGTTTATATATTGCATTGCTGGTGTTTGTTTATGTTCAGAGTTTAAGCATGTGTAGTGTAGTGTAGTGTAGTGAGCTTGTTCTAGTGTAGTGAGGTCTGAACCATTGCACGATGTAGTGTAGTGTAGTGAGCTCTGAACCATGTTTAGTGTTGAGTACTTCAAGTTTACTGAACCTATTCATTTTTGTGGACTTAGTGAACATGATAAGACAAGCCAGATGCTCTGTTTTTAATTAACAGTAATCCATGATCAGCAACAGTTTCTTTCACTAATTTTCAGTTAACAGCAATCCATGATTTTTTTCTAGCTAAAACTATTCATGATTTTTTGTTGGGTGACCTATTAGATCTGGAATGGAAGCTCACATAAGTTGAGCTGATTTTTGTCCATATGAAAGCAGAAGACCATATGGTCTGTGGCCTTTTCATCCATATGAAAGTAGCGGCACATTGTGGTGCTAGTTTGCTGGGTTTTGTCTCCGACCATCGTGTCGTGATGATTTTGCAGGTACCCCGAGAGGCCCTTGAGTTTGCCGGAATGTCGATTAACTTTCGTTCCGGAAAATTCGGGTACTCCATATGTCTTATTTTCAGCAAAGGTCATGCTGAAATTTTCCGTGAATTTTAGCATGACTTTGCTAAAAATCGGACATATGGGGTACTTGCTACTAATGCATGGGCCGGGGTATCTTAGTACTTAATTAAGTAGGATCAACTGCCCCGCCATTCTTGCTGCATTAAACCATAGGTGGCAATAGAGCCAAGTGATTAGGCCCAACTTAGAATTCTCGTTAGCATCGATAAACCCTAGATGATAAACCCAACATAGGTGGCAATAGAGCCAAGTGATTAGTGCCAAGTGATTAGGCCCAACCTAGGGTGCCTCGGCATCGATAAACCCTAAATGATGAAAACTTAACTTGGCTTCTATAGGGTGCTTCGGTGTCGATGAGAACCTAAATGATGTACGCTTAGGCTTTTAGGGTGCCTCGGCGTCGACAAAACCTAAATGATGAAAGATTAGGCTTTTAGGGTGCCTCGACGTCGACAAACCCTAAATGATAAAACCTTGGCTTTTAGGGTGCCTCGGTGTCGATAAGAACCTAAATGATGAAAGCTTAGGCTTTTAGGGTGCCTCGGCGTCGACAAACCCTAAATGATAAAAGCTTAGCTTTTAGGATGCCTCGGTTCGACAAACCCTAAATGATGTAGTTTTGAATTATGAATGTAGGATATGTCGTCATCATCATCGGACGACGAAAGTCTCCCGGCGGAGTGCGACTGGTGCCACGACGATCGAGGTTTGTGCGACATGCCTCACCTGGACGATGATCGGCGCTTCAGCATTAAGCTCGAGGAGACCTTCGAAGTTGAAACGGTACACAACGACGACAAGTGTTATTTTCATAATTAAGCATGACTTCAACTATTTCAACGTGTAATTTTCATCTTTTACAATTCGAGTATAGCTTATCCCATGCCATGCAAGACGCTATGTCTTGGAGAGGATGGATTTTGAAGACCATGAAATTTCTGAAACAAAGAAAATTCACCTAAGGACTCATCACGATGTGGACTTTGAAGTAAATCTATATAATTCTGAGAGCGTAACCCATTTTGGTTGCAAAAATTGGGAAGCATTTTGCAAGATGTATGGTTTTGATGAGGGTATGCTTATCACCATGGATCTTGGTAATCCTGACATCAACCAAGACAATATGGACATTTGGGTCCTTGTTGATGCGCCTCCAGTTCTACCGCTATGTGAGTTTCTCAAACATAGTTATTAGCTAATTTATATTGTTTATTTCAAAATAGTTGACAGCTTATTTCCATTGACAGCTTATTTTTATTGTTCAAAGAATGTGCGGGAGATGGTAGACAAAACCCACTACACCGATGGCTCCGAATTAACAACTTACAAGGAGAAAAATCATTTGGTCGGATTTTGTACTGACATTGAGAATTACAATATCTACAATCAAACTCCTCAACATTATGGTAAATACGTGCCACTAGTGCATGTGTTCAACTACGGTAACTACCATGGAGATACCCTGGTAAGATTTTTACTATTACGACATCCGTGCATCTTTTGCATACTTCTAAAACTAGTACATCATTGCTAACTATGAAGTTATTACTATGTTTTTCAACAGATAATCCCAGAGAATTGTGTGCCTCATATGATGTATCTGAAAGGTAGTGTTAATGTTTTGAACATACAGCCAGGTCGTCCTACGAATCTCAACTGTCCATACGAGATTTCTAAAAGAAGTGGAGACATGAAAATCAAAGGATGGAAAAAATGTATGGACAGTCATAAGGAGCTTCTTGGAAGCAAAAGGAAGCGAAGCGTAAGAATTGGAGACAGGATGTTCTCCATTCTCCATAATGGAGAGTCAGGGTCTATATTGTTTTATGCTATTTTAGCTTAAATAGGGTATTTAGGTCCTGCCTAATACTGATGATCATGTGCTAAGAACAATTAAGTAGGGTTGGTTCGATGACTATCAAGATGATGATCGTATGACTTGTTATGAATAACGAGTAGAAGTTGTATGATGATGATTAGTAGGACTTGTTAGGATTAGTATTACTTCCGACAAACTCGATACTCGCGGTCTCGAGACTTGTAATGTTTTATCTTTGTTCGGTCTTTTGAATTTGGAGACTAATATGATGAATTGTATTCGGAGACTAATCTTCTATTGTATTCGATGAATCTGCTGTTGCTGTGTGCTACTGTCTATATTTTGTCAAATAATATATTTTGTAACATGTGCAAAAATCAGAAAAGTAAAAAAAATAAAACCTAATATTCATACTAATGGCGCATCACTACAGAGTGCGCCATTAGTATGCCAAGTATACTAATGATGCATCCATCCGCAGTGCGCCATTAGTGTGCCAAAGCACATGGTTAAATATGGCCCCTGGGAGGCACACTAATGGTGCATGGTGTTATATACTAATGGTGCACTTGATGGTGCGCCATTAGTAAAAATTACTAGTGGCGTGCTACTAATGGCACACCAGCGATGCGCCATTAGTAGGCAAAACTGGTGCGCCATTAGTAGGCCTTTTCCTAGTAGTGAAATTTGAACTACAAGCACATGCTCCAATGTACTAAAGTTGGTTGAGATATCGCATGTGTGTCCTTGGGTGAATTTGTAGGTCCCATGCAAGAGATGGGAATGAAGTTCAAACACCAGGGAACTGTTGATTGCCGGCAAAACGTTGAGATGCCTGGTTTTAAAATTCTAGTAAATCCAAAACTAGTCTGAAATTCATGAAACTTGGCATGCTATCATGGAGTGGCATCAACATGCCGTGGTAAAAAATTTGTCCCATTTGGGGCAGGTTCGGGTATAAGCTTCTCACAAACCAGAGCTTCTCACAACAAGCATGATGGTTTCGATAGGGAACGTACCACCTTTGGGGACGGGACGATATCCATTGCCTCTTATTGCTATCAAAAAAATTATAGTGTCAACATAGAACATTAGGAGTGTTGTGTTTAATCTTCGAATTTTTCGGGGTTCCTTTGGCCTTTTATACATTAACTAGGTTTTCTAGGCATTTTATGTGCATAATTCAAATTTTAACTACAAGCACATGCTCCAATGCACTAAAGTTGGTTGAAATATCGCATGTGTGTCCTTGGGTGAATTTCTTGGTCCCATGCAAGAGACGGGGATGAAATTCAAACACCAGGGCACTTTTGATTGCCAGCAAAACATTGAGATGCCTGGTTTTTAAATTCTAGTAAATCCAAAACTCGTCTGAAATTCATGAAACTTGGCATGCTATCATGGAGCGGCATCAACATGTCGTGGTACAAAATTTGTCCCATTTGTGGCATGTTCGGGTATAAGCTTCTCACATACCAGAGCTTCTCACAACAAGCATGATGGTTTTGATAGGGAACGTCCCACCTTTGGGGATGAAACAATATGCATTGCCTCTTATTGCTTTCAAAAAATTTCTAGTGTCAACATAGAACAACAGGAGTGTTGTGTCAATTTTTGTGATTTTTCGGGGTTCGTTTGGACATTTTTATGCATTAGCTGGGTTTTCTAGGCATTTTATGTGCATAATTCAAATTTGAACTACAAGCACATGCTCCAATGCACTAAAGTTGGTTCAAAAATATAATTTGTGTCCTTGGGTGAATTTCTAGGTCCCGTGCAAGAGATGGGAATAAAATTCAAACACCAGGGCACTGTTGATTACCGGCAAAACGTTGAGATGTGTGGTTTTTAAATTCTACTAAATCCAAAACTCGTCTGAAATTCATGAAACTTGGCATGCTATCATGGAGCAGCATCAACATGCCGTGGTAAAAAAATTGTCCCATTTGGGGCAGGTTCGGGTATATGGTTCTCACAAACCAGAGGTTCTCACAACAAGCATTTCTGTTGGGAACATCCTAGTCCTATTTATAGTGGCCTTGGTCCTCTTCCCAAATGTAAGGCGGGAAGCGATCCCACAACGGCCAAGTTTGAAGGGGGGCAACTAGTACAGGCTATCCTGACAAAAGGTGATCTTCACCTACCAAAGGCTCTGGTGGTGACGCTGCTGTGGGCTCAGTGGTGACCTCCGTCCTGCTAGTCTTGGTCTCGTTGCACCAATATAGAAACCTTTGCCTGATGCCTCAGGACTCCTCGCCTGTGCCTGCCTCTTTAGCACGAAAGAGGAAACTGGCACACTGCGCCTGCTGGTGCCCGCCTGGCCTTGGTCGTCATGGCTCGCGTCATGTGAACCTCGCGAGGTGCCCCTTGCATAGAGATCTCTGCTCCTCGGGAGCCAGCCTAGTGAAGCTGCCCCCAGGGGGTCTTGGCGTCATTCGCCTCGCGAGGGTCTTGAGCTGCTGCTACTGAATATGGGTCGTACCAGGCCGTTGGTGGAGCCATGCACAAGCCCGCAGGCAGGCAAGTCTGGGCACCCCCGGTCCCGGAATGGCGACACCAAGAGCTACTACGAGCGCTGGTAAGGTACACATCAATAACATGTATATAATATATACCTTTGGCGTTGCCGGCCTTCTTATCCGCTAAGTACTTGGGGCAGTTCCATTTCCAGTTACCATTTCCCTTGCAATAAAAGCACTGAGTCTCGGGCTTGGGTCCATTCTTTGGCTTCTTCCCGGCAACTGACTTATCGGGCGCGACAACTCCCTTGACGTCCTTCTTGAAGTTCTTCATACCCTTGCCTTTCTTGAAACTAGTGGTCTTATTCACCATCAACACTTGATGTTCCTTTTTGATCTCCACCTCCGCTGATTTCAGCATTGAATATAACTCAGGAATGGACTTCTCCATCCCTTGCATATTGTAGTTCATCAAAAAGCTCTTGTAGTTAGGTGGAAGCGACTGGAGGATCCTGTCAATGACTGAGTCATCTGGAAGATTAACTCCCAACTGAGACAAGCGGTTGTGCAACCCAGACATTTTGAATATATGCTCGCTGACAGAACTGTTTTCCTCCATCTTACAACTATAGAACTTGACGGAGACTTCATATCTCTCGACCTGGGCATGAGCTTAGAAAACCTTTTTCAACTCTTGGAACATCTCATATGCTTCGTGTTGCTCAAAACGCTTTTGGAGCCCCGGTTCTAAGTTGTAAAGCATGCCGCACTAAACCAGGGAGTAATCATCACTATGCGACTACCAGGCATTCATAACGTCTTGAGTTGCTAGGAAAATGGATGCATCACCTAGCGGTGCTTCAAGGACATATGCCTTCTTGGAAGCTATGAGGATGATCCTCAAGTTACGGACCTAGTCCGTATAGTTTCTACCATCATCCTTCAGCTTGGTTTTCTCTAGGAACGCGTTGAAGTTGAGGGCAACATTAGCGTGGGCCATTTGATCTACAAGACATATTATACATATATTTTTAGACTAAGTTCATGATAATTAAGTTCACCTAATCAAATTATTTAATGAAATCCCACTCAGATAGACATCCCTCTAGTCATCTAAGTGATACATGATCCAAAACGACTAGGTCGTGTCCGATCATCACATGAGACGGACTAGTCATCAACGGTGAACATCTCCATGTTGATCGCATCTACTATAAGACTCATGTTCGACCTTTCGGTCTCTCGTGTTCCGAGGCCATGTTTGTACATGCTAGGTTCATCAAGTCAACCTAAGTGTTTCACATGTGTAAATCTGGCTTACACCCGTTCTATGCGAATGTTAGAATCTATCACACCCGATCATCATGTGGTGTCGTGGAATTGTCACGGCAGATGTCCTCGTGAAAGGACTTAGTCATGGACCATCGCGATGGGTTAGCTTAAAGGGGTTAAAGCGGACAAGGGACGCAAGGAATTATACTGGTTCGGACCCTTACAATGAAGGTAAAAGCTTACTCCAGTTGTGATGGAATTGCTAGGGTTTTGATAACCAGGGAGCGAATCCACTTTGCCTGGCTCTCGAGTTCTTGTTTGTTGTCCCTAAACCGCCGCCAGGTCATCCCTTTATATACACAGGTTAACGCCCGGCAGTTTACAAAATCCCGAGGCCGTCTCATACATGTGCCCAGCTCGGTTTCTACCATTCCTTGCCTTACAACATAAGTTACATATCATATGGCGGTTTATATCTACGGGCCCTAATCCGCCTTCGGGCCCTGGGCCTTCATGTTAGATCTCCTCTGTAAAGTGCCATACTTCTTGTCTTCATGGGCTTCAAACATGACTAACTCATTGTGGGCATAACCCGACCCCTCATGGCCGGTTTATATTTAGTAGTAATATCCCCAACATTAGGCCCCAGATTGATTTGAACTTGTTCATGTCAATCTTCAACATTTAGAAAAATTCCTCCTTCCGCTCCTTCGCATAAATCTTGTAAACCGCCATGACGTCATCTTCCAGGTTTGTAATAAACCGCCATGACGTCACATGTTATTAAAAATTGAATATACCTCACCTTAATTAAGGAGCCTCCGACAATCGAGGCGACCGCTCTGTCACATATCCACTTTTGTGCTCCTCGATTTTCGTGCCTGTCACTTATCCTTTCACCTTATAAATAAGACTAGGGGTCCTTTTCATTTTTTCCTCTTGCCTCCTCGCTTCTTCTTCCTCATGCCGACCTGACCCGTACGCGCAGCCACCGTTGTCAAGCTCCGCCCTCGTCTTCACCTCCGGCCGCTGCATCAACCTGATCGTTCCAGAAAAACGCGGAGCGCCTCTGCTGCTTCAACAGCTTCGGTAAGTTCCTCTTCCCTTCCTCTGTAGATCTGCTAGGGTTCTCGCGAGTTTGTAGAAGCTTCATGCGTTCTACCCTTGTTCTTCACTAGATCCTATATGACAGACTTCAAACTTGACGTTCCTTTGTGCGGTAGCAATGACAATCCTTATTTTGCCTATCAAACCATGCCCTTTGCGTATAAAAACCGATCTGGACCTTTGCAAACTGCTCAAGCACCAACTTTTTAGGTCTAAATCTTTTCCTTTTCCTGACATGTGGTAGATCCAAAATTTCAATGTGAACCTGTGAAACTTGTTTTTCCTCACTTAGTCGTTTTCTGCTTCAAATCTGTACTTTCATTGTCTGCGTAGGCGGTTTATCTTTAGAAAATAATCTGCCATACGCCATTAGTCCCCTTGTAAACTGCCAATCACTTTACCATTTATAATAGCATCAACCTCCGGTTTAACAATTTTGCATGCTTGAATACTTTTTCCTTAACCTGCTATGCTTTATGCTTGCCAATCATGAGTCTTAAACCAGCATCAATCTTTTTCCAGCTCTTCACTTGAAATGGCCAAACAATTTTAAGCCTGTAATTGGGTCCCTTCCGGGGTTACTGAAGAGCAATTAGATGGATGCGTCAGAACTGGTGCTTTACCAAAACAAAGCGAAATCCACTGGCGAGTTCCCGATCCAGAAAATCCTCCTACCCCTAAGGACGGCAAGGTAGTGGTATTTGTTGATCACATGAACCGTGGTTTTAAACCACCTGGATCCAAGTTCTTTCGTGATGTGCTTGCCAGCTTCCAGATCCACCCTCAAGATATTGGACCCAACTCTGTGTCCAATATTTGCGACTTTCAAGTGTTTTGTGAGGCCTACTTGCAAGAAGAGCCAACCGTTGAATTGTTCCGGGATTTTTTCTACTTGAACCATCGTACTGAATTTGTAGATGGGCCCAACACTGAACTTGGCGGCGTCTCCATTCAGAAAAGGAAGGATGCCAGCTTCCCTCACGCCAAACTTCATAGTCATCCTAAGGATTGGAACCAGACTTGGTTCTACTGTAAGGATACCTCCCCTGAAGATGAGAACCCTCTGCCGGGTTATTGTGCTCACCGGCTTACCAACACACATCCATTTCCGCAACTGTTGACTGCCAAGGAACAGCCCACATATGCACCACAACTCGCCAAGCTCAGAGCTTTCATGGCTAACGGTTTGACAGGACTTGACTTTGTTCGTTGCTGGATTTCTTGGAGTATTTTACTGTTAAGCCGTCGCCCCGGTTTAATGTGTGAGTACACAGGGGACTCAAAAGATCCTCAACGACATATTCATATTTAGCTAACAGAGGTTGAAGTTACTGAGTCTGTTAAGAAGATGTTGAATGAATCGGAGGCTGTCTGCAGCAAGACCGGGTTAAGTCCCTTCTATACCTTGAATAAACCGCGAGCTGTAAGAATTGCCTCACTCCTGCTTATACTTGATATTCTTAACTGTGTACTCTTTTATATCCTTTGTCAATCTTTTAACAGGGTGACGACCCATTTTGGAAGGAGAAACCTCAAGACAAACCGGCCAAGACCCCTCAACCTAAGACGAAGGTCGTCAAGAAACCTGCCAAGAAGAAGGCAGCTGAATCCACCAGGTTGAACCTCGATGATGATCTTGATAATCCGGCCTCAGAGGTAGAACTTGACTCTCTTGGTTCATTTTTCATACACCTCATTGAGAACGATTATTATCAGGATGATGCTGTAGGCAGCCAAGCCGATGACGCATAGGTAATTATCCTTTCCTTCGGTTCAGACCCTCTGCCAACACAAAAAATCCGTCAAGCAGTCCGAAAAGTAAGATTTTCTCACCCCCTAGCTCACTTGGACCCACACTTTCTTTTGAAGAAGCAGCAACACGAAGCTCGCCGCACAACCCGACACAGCGGCCAAGTAGTCACTTCAGCTAGTTTACCAAACACTACAGTTCGAAAATGTCGATCTGAGGTCTCACACACTTTCAATACTTCTTATCCCAAGGCGGGTTATTTTCGACAACCTCTTAATCCATCTGATTCAAATTATCAGGGAATGCCTCTTTCATCATCTGGCGAATCAACAGCCCCCACAACTCCCTCCTCTTAAGACTGTTCCTGGGTAAACACTTTAAACTTAATCCTTTTGACGCTTTATACTCGTGTGTTATACTAACCTTTATATCTTTTTCTTTTAGAGCCAAGGCCAGACCCAGCAAGAAAGCTCGGGTAGATAAACCGTCTGATGACCATGTGGTTATTGAACCAGAAAAAACTCCAGAACCGGAAGGAACAAATGTTGACGCCATGTTTGATGATCCGCCACCTGAAGATCATGACTTTGTTGTTGAACAAGTAGAAGTTTATGCAACATGCCATGCTAATAAACCGACAAGCCCGGTCCGCACTGATGATAAACCGTCCAGTCCGACTAAGGCAACTGCTAAACCGTCAACTCCAGTCAAGGCTGCTGGTGACAAGGAGGATGACATTATGATTACTGGTGTTGGCCACACCACCCCTGGCAATCCTGTTGCGTTATCAAAGCATAGTGCCAAGGAAGAACTTTCTGCTATGGGCAAAGGCGAGTGGGGCACAGACTTGTCAAGCTACGCCCACCTCAACACCCAAGAACTTCATTCTGGTTTTTTAAACCGGTTGTACACAAACCGTGACTACGAAGCTGGTTTAGTGAATCTGATGAAGGAGCATTATGAGGTAACTACATAACCTTTTCTCTCTCATGTCCAATTTCAAGTACCAACTCCAGTAGCCCCCAAGGGCGGATTTATGATGCCAATCTAAACCGGGACTTTGCAATATCTCAACTCTGCATGCTTATCCTCCAACGATCGGTTGATCATTTTAAGATGAACCGGTGCTTTAACATTGTAATCCTGTAACTTTCGCCTGTGTAGTCCCCAAGGGCCGGTTTATATTTCCAAGCTGAACCGGGACTTTAACCAATGTTACTTTGAGCAAACGTACATTAGACATGTAATGCCCCGAGACCGATGTGCCAGGTGTCTTCCAGTCATTCGTTGTTGTTGCCTTGTCATTTGCTTGCATGTCGCATCTTGCCATGTCATCATCCGCATTCCATCTGCATGTTTTCAAAACTTGCATCCGTTCGGATTTCCCCAGTTCTGTCTGTTGTCCGTTCTGAGCCCAACCACACTCGCACGTGCCCGCGGCATGTCCGAAATATTATTTTATAAGTGGCGGGAAAATGTTCTCGGAATGGGTTGAAAGTTCGCATGCAGTGTTGTTATAGTGTAGATAGGCCGCCTGTCAAGTTTCATCGCATTCGGAGTCCGTTTGATGCCCCAATGGATAACTATAGCGACAATATAGTCTGTCAAATCGTCGGACGTTTTCGATCTCTAAAAACTGTTGTCAGGCTTTCCCTCTCTTTCCTCCCTAGACCATCTACACAGTCCACTCACCGGCAGGCTCAACCTAACCCTCCTCACATCCGAAGCCGTCCGATTGTTATCGGAGGTCCCCAAAACCCCTCCTAACCACCTGACCCCTCCTTGCATCAGTGCATCGAACCCCTCGCGCGCGTCCGAAAGTTGTCCCGAACCTGACCCGGGCAGTCATCACCGTTGCGTCTGGATCATCCCCAAACATCCCTAAATCATCATTGATTTCTTGTTTGGACTTCCTAACCTAATTATTTCGGGCCGTCCGATTATGATCGGAGAGACCAAATAGTCCCTAGCTAGATCCACCTGCTATATATATATATATATACATACGGGATCCAACCGTAGAATCTAGGAGGTTTGTCCCTCCACCGCCGCCGCCGGGTTGCCTCCCACCTCAGGATCCCCTCGCCCGATTCTCCTCGATCTCCTCGCCCAGCCAGTGCATCCCCTCCAATCCATCCTTGCCGTGCCCACCTCCTCGTCCCCGTGCAGCAAACAGGAGCATAAGCTCCTCCTTCCACACCCCGCGGCCGAGGACCCCAACCCCGGCGTCCGCGTCGCCAAGTCCCTCGAACAGCCGAAGCTTCCTGCAGCCTCGCGCGCCCGAGTCCCCGAGCTCCTCTGCTCGCGCACAAGCTCCACAACCCCAAGCCTCCCCACGCTAGCGCGTCTCCTCCTCCCGCTGCTCCCTGTCTCCCTCTACGGCGTGCAACTCCCAGGAGAGCCGAGCTCCTCCCGATACAGAGCCCCGCCGTCTTCCTCGCGACCCCGCCGCATCGCCTCATTGCCGATGATCACCAGCACCCCCAGGTCACGCCGCCGGGCCACCATCGCGCGCTCTCTTCCTTTCCCTCTCTCTGTCTCACCTCTCTTTGTCTCTCTTCGTCAGGGACAGGAACCAACGACCCGAATCCTCCGCCATGGCCTTGCAGCTCCCGCCGCCTTCTTCGCCGATCAGCACCGCCTTCGTCGCCCCTCCGTATGATCTGTCATCAGTAGAACCCCCATGGTGAGCAGCCGCAACTCCTAGCTCCTTCCTGTCATCGATTCTTTGTGTACGCGGCGTACGCATCATCTCAAGGCCATGGTTGCCGTGCTCTGATGCTCGCGCCCGAGCACAAGTTCGGGGAGCTTCTGCTCTTGCCTCCGTCCTACCACGCGCATCACCGAGGATGGGTTCCTCCGCAGGGCACACACGCGCGCCACAGCTCTCCCGCAAGTCTCTCCATGCTCACCCAGCTCCTGCTGCACGCCATGCATGAGGCGAGCACGAGCTCGCCCTCTAGCTCCCGCACATCTAGCCTTTGCATGCACCCGCCTTGCTGTGCGTGCACACACACACACGTTTTTCCGCACCCCCGCCGTTGGCCTGTGGTCGCGACGGTCGCCGTCTTACTCGCCGGCATCGTCACCCAGTTCCTTGGTGATCCACGAAGAAGAAGGCCTGGTCTCTGGTTTTGTTCAAGTCGAGCGACGCCCTTGTTTTGCACAAACTTGCAGCAGCAGCGCAGTGGTAAACACGCTGCTCCTCTATCCAGGAGGTCGTGGGATCAAGTTCACCCTGTGCCTTCGGTTTATTCGGTTTACATGGTTTGGTTTATACGGTTTTTAGGTTTGTACAGTATTGATACTTCGGTAAATACGGTATAAAAATAAAATACGGTTCAGTTTTGGTATATACCAAATTATTTCGGTATGGTTTCGGTATATACCATAAAAACCAAAGTTGACGCGAATTTGAAAATGACGTAATAATAATTTGCAAATTTACGAGTCAAAACACATACTATTTTACACAAATAGTATATGACTATATATATAAGTATATATACATGCATTGATTCATCTGTTGATGGTTATGGACATGCTTAGCATTTTAAAAGGAGAAAAATGACTATGTTACAAGAAAAATTTAGGTGCTTAGTAGTGAATTTAACTCATGTACAAGAAAAATGACAACTTGTATGGTTGTTTATCTTAAGAAATATAAATTTATTTTTTACTTCGGTTTATTCGGTTAATCGTTCGGTTTTTCGGTATATACCATAAAAACCGAAGTTCAAATCGTTATGAATAGTTCATACTTTACCAAAACCAGAAACCATAAAATCGGTTCAGTTCGGTTTATTTTTGGTATGGTTTTTCGGTTCAGTTTTCAAATGCACAGAATGAGATCAAGTCCCAGCCGGCCTCATTTTTGCTCTGTTTTTCCTGTACTGTTGCACGCACACAGCCACATCCACTTCAGGCCAAATCTGTTGTTGGGCTTCCACAGTGAGCAGCATTCGGCCCGCATTTTTTTTATGTTCGCTGCGATTTGTCTAATTTCAAGTGCATGCATATTTATAGAAAATGCCATCATTTTGAATTGTTCATAACTAAATATCCATGCATCCAAAAAAACATGTCATATATGCATCTTGCTTAGAATTTCATGTACTTTCGCAATATGCAACTGTCGTCCATGTTAAAATGTTTAAACTTTTTGTTTGTATTAATTTGTGTAAATGATATGCTAAAATGGTTTAATTCATAACTAAATAACCATAGCTCCAAACTTAACAAACTTTATATGTAATTGGGGTAGAAAAATGCATAGTTTAACATGGTGCATTTGTATTGCATGTTTAACAACTCTAAAATTGTGTTTAGGGCAGAATAGTACCAAATTCATAATATGCATATGAGGATTTTTTCGGACTTGTTGCTTGTTGTTCCGGCCTCATTTAAACTTGCCTAGTTAGTTAGTTTTCATATGCTTCACCCCTTTTGCCATGCTAACCAACATTTAATATTGTTGAGTATATGAACGGGAGTGAACTGAATAATCGAATGTGGTGTTTAGTCAATATGCAACTTGTTACTTATTGAGCTCCACTTAATTTGTAGTATTGTTTGTTGCACTTTGCCATGCCATGCCTCTTTAAACCGGACATGCATCATACTTGATTGTGCATCATGCCATGCTTATGTGATGGTTGTTTACTATGTTGCTTGCTTCTTTCCGGGTTGCTTCTCGCGTTAGCTTCGGTTTCGTTCCGGAGTTGTGAGGATCCGTTCGACTATGCCCGTTTGCCTTCTTCTTGGACCCGTTCTTATTCCATGTGGGATCTCAGGCAAGATGACCATACCCTCGAAATCACTTCTATCTTTGCTTGCTAGTTGCTCGCTCTATTGCTTTGCCGCGATACCTACCACTTGCTATATCATGCCTCCCATTTGCCATGTCAGCCTCTAACCCACCTTTCCTTGCAAACCGTTGTTTGGCTATGTTACCGCTTTGCTCAGCCCCTCTTATAGCGTTGATAGTTGCAGGTGAAGATGGAGTTTGTTCCTTGTTGGAACATGATTATTGTTGGGATATCATTATTATATCTTGTTTACTTTAATGCATCTATATACTTGGTAAAGGGTGGAAGGCTCGGTCTTATGCCTGGTGTTTTGGTCCACTCTTGCCGCCCTAGTTTCCATCATAACAGTGTTATGTTCCTTGATTTTGCGTTCCTTACGTGGTTGGGTGTTATGGGAACCCCTTGACATTTTGCTTTGAATAAAACTCCTCCACCAAGGCCCAACCTTGGTTTTACCATTTGCCTACCTACCACCATATACCTTCCCTTGGGTTCTGCGGACTCAAGGGTCATCTTTATTTTAAGCCCCCCCCCCCCGGGCCAGTGCTCCTCTAAGTGTTGGTCCGAACTAGAGTCCTTTGCAGCGCCACCTCGGGGAAACTCGAGGTTTGGTTTTAGTTGTACGGAGCGCTCATCCGGTGTGCCCTATGAACGAGATACGTGCGACTCCTATCGAGATTTGTCGGTACATTGGGCGGCTTTGCTGGTCTTGTTTTACCATTGTCGAAATGTCTTGTAACCGGGATTCCGAGACTGATCGGGTCTTCTCGGAAGAAGGAATATCCTTCCTTGACCATGAGAGCTTGTGATGGGCTAAGTTGGGACACCCCTGCAGGGTTTTTGAACTTTCGAAAGCCATGCCCGCGGTTATGGGCAGATGGGAATTTGTTAATGTCCGGTTGTAGAGAACTTGAAACTTAACTTAATTAAAATGCATCAACCGCGTGTGTAGCCGTGATGGTCTCTCTTCGGTGGAGTCCGGGAAGTGAACACGGTTCTTGTGTTATGTTTGAACGTAAGTAGTTTCAGGATCACTTCTAGCTTCTCGACCGTTGCTTTGCTTCTCTTCTGGCTCTTATTTGCGTATGTTAGCCACCATATATGCTTAGTGCTTGTTGCAGCTCCACCTCATTACCCCTTTCCTACCCATAAGCTTAAATAGTCTTCATCTCGCGGGTGTGAGATTGTTGAGTCCTCGTGGCTCACAGATACTTCCAAACAGTTACAGGTGCCGATGATACCAATGCAGGTGACGCAACCCAGCTCAAGTGGGAGCTCGATGAAGATCTTGATCATTCTTTTGTTTCGTTTCTTGTTGATCAGTAGTGGAACCCAGTTGGGGCGATCGGGGATCTAGCATTTGGGGTTGTCTTCTTTTATTTTGGTTCCATAGTCGGACCTTGGTTGTATTCTGGATGATGTATGTTTAACTTGTATTTGTGTGAAGTGGTGATTGTAAGCCAACTCTTTATCCCTTTCTTATTCAGTACATGGGATGTGTGAAGATTAGCCCTCTTGTGACAACCCTACCATGCGGCTATCCCTCTAAGTCGTGCCCCGACACGTGGGAGATATAGCCGCATTGTGGGTGTTACAAGACCCCAAGTGCCAAGAATAATACGTGTATTGTGCTTGGAACTTGTAAAAAAATTCTGATAATCAAGCAAATAGTCATTAGCCCCCAAGTGCCAAGTGTATACCTTGTTATGTGCTTGGTACTTCGAATATTCACTGCCACCTCATAATATGTCCTTCTCTTATAGGCTAAGCTGAGCAAAAAGGAAGCCCAAACCGCTGATCTTCAAGAAAACATCAAATCTCAGCAAGCAGAAACCTCCAAAGCCAAAGAGGAACTGACTAGTGCCTTAGTAGCCATGGAGAAGTTAAAAGAAGCTTTTAATACGGAATGGGCGGATTGGGTCACAAAGAAAACTGGATTACAAAAGAGAGATGAAGACGCAGAAGCAGCCCTTAAACCGGTGGTCGAAGAGCTGACTGGCTTAAAGCGGCAGATAAATGCCATGACATCTGCTGTGTTTGGTAAGTATCCTCATCTGAAGTTTTTGCAATATACATTATCTCATCAGTTACCGGTTTACTGATGCTTGCAATGACACATGAACTCGCATTACCCGTCTGGGCTCTGACATGCGGATGAAGCTGAAGGCTGCCTATACTCTGATAGAGCAGTTATATTCCGGAGCCCAACGGGCCATTTGCACCGCCACCCATAACAAACTGCCTCCAACGTTGATAAAGGAAACCATTGAGAAGCTGTCAATGTTGCCTTCCTGGTTGGACGAACTAAAAAGATCAGCTGCAAGGTCAGGTGCGCTAACTACGCTAATCCAGGCTAAGGCATGGATACTAGATCTTGAACCGTTGGATATAGGCAACGGCTACCCTGGCGTAAAGGAGGACGGTTCAGAGTTTAACAACGACGATCTTCGGAGGTTGACAAGGGAAATGCGACCCTTAGCGAGCAAATTGGTGGAGGAAACAGATCTCTCTCACTAACAGCCAGTTTATTATTCTGATCAGAAAAGATATCTTGTGCCAACACGTGATGTAGAGGATCTTATTCCGCCAATCCGTAAGCACACCTATGCCCCTAATGTTGACCCCTCCAACCTTATAAGTGATGAAGCTGTGTTCCAAGCTTTAACTGGAATCAATTGGGCAACCATTGACTTCCAGCCACTGGGTAGAGAGGAGGAGGAGGATGCACCAGCGCAAGACGACCCACAGCCTTCAAGTCAGCCTGGTGATGAGTCATGATCCGGAGGCCGGTTTACCCTTCTGCGTACTGCCACACTTTCTGAAAACAATTATTCTTTTTCGGCCTTAAAGCGCCTTGTAATAGGCTAGTTCAAAATACTTGGTCTGCTATGCCATCGTGCATATTTATGTTGCCTGATACTGTTAATCCATCCTACTTCAGAATACATTACGTTCATAATCCGTAGCAGTGTTATGCAAACAGCTCCTGCATACAAGAAGTTTGAAAGTGTCCTGGCGGTTTACCGCTGGACGGGTCATGATGCCCAAATATATAGCCAGTTTATAACCAAGGCTGTACTTTGAAAATAATCAAAGATAAAAGAGATGATACTTGTGATATTGAATCACTCTGTTGGTTAACCAACTTTTGTATATTAGGGCTATAACCCCAATCTTGAGTATTGATAACTCCTTCCATGTATTGCCAGTTTATGATAAAACCGTACCGGGTTATAATAAACGCCGGTGTATCCATATAGAATGTTGGCGACTTGTTGTCAAAACTAGACTGGGTCAATAAATGCCAGATTATAACTGATCATGTAGTTACAACTTATCGTTGAAAGCCAACCCGGGTCAATAAACGCCGATTTATCATAAGATATTAAAAATCTCACCAAAGGAGAAAAACTTGTCAAATAAAAACACAAAAAGAACATGTAAGGCTTTTCATGGGCTGCCAGGCCCTAAATGGAGGCTTTTCATGGGCTGCCAGGCCACTGAGTTAAACCATTTTTCGAAGCCTTTTAAGATGGACCTCACATTAACTGATCGTCGTTTTAACTTTGACAAGTTCAGGGTCTATGAGATTAACTTGTCAAATGTTCGGCGGGTCATACCAGGATTACCTGGACGGAGTGGCTTACTTAAAAAGGTAGGATAACCCGGGGTTTTAGGTGAATACACCTGGCTTCCAAGCCTGGCTTGATAGCCTATTGCAAGGGTCTAAGATCTTTGTTATTTGAGAAGCAAAGAGCCCCCAAGCAACATTTGAGATGTGCTCGGTGGGTGCCTATGTTTGAGTTGTGATGTTGCAACACTCTCTTTGGCCCCACATGATTTCCTTTTGGCCTTAAGCCGATCAAGAGGTGTAGCTATGGTTCAAATACAACCAAGCCCCCAAGTGATTTCCCTAATGGCCTTATGACAATCAAGAGGTGTAGCTATGGTTCGAATACGACCAAGCCCCCAAGTGATTTTCCTTGATATATGTGGCCTCATCAGCCGGATCAATGGGAAATAGAACTCCGCTTTATAAACAGAAGCCCCCATGTAACCACACTTGATGTAATAAAAACAACAGAGACCCCACTTTAGCTGAGGCTCCGGTTTATTGTATTGATCATAATGTATACATTGTCATAAATATATATGTACATAAGAAGAGCCTGTGGCTCAAGTATAGTAAGGCCGAAGATGAGCTATATTCCACAGCTGTTGGGTCTCCTCCTCCGATTTACGTGAGTCTTTGTGCTCTCGAACATCGATAAGGTAGTATGATCCATTGTGAAGATTTTTGCTGACCACAAAAGGTCCTTCCCAAGGTGGGGACAACTTGTGCATATCAGTCTGATCCTGGATGAGCCGGAGCACCAGATCACCTTCTTGAAAAGTTCTGGTTTTAACCCAGCGGCTGTGATAACAACGCAGGTCCTGCTGGTAAATTGCCGAACGAGCCGCTGCAAGATCACGCTCCTCATCTAACAGGTCCAGTGAGTCCTGACGTGCTTTCTCATTATCAACTTCAACATAAGCCGCCACACGGGGCGAGTCATGACGGATGTCACTAGGGAGAACCGCCTCTGCTCCATAGACCATGAAGAAAGGCGTGTAACCCGTAGATCTGTTCGGTGTGGTATTGATACTCCATAACACTGAAGGTAACTCCTCCACCCAACAACCCAGCGTCCGCTTTAAAGGAACCATAAGCCGGGGCTTGATGCCTCTCAAAATTTCTTGATTGGCTCTCTCTGCTTGACCATTAGATTGGGGGTGAGCCGCTGATGACACGTCAAGCCGGATGTGCTCACGTTGACAAAATTACTCCATAGCACCCTTGGACAGATTAGTACCATTATCGGTTATGATGCTGTGTGGAAAACCAAAACGAAAGATCACCTTTTTGATGAATTGAACCGCCGTGGTTGCATCACACTTACTGACTAGCTCTGCCTCTACCCATTTGGTGAACTTATCAACCGCCACCAGTAGGTGGGTCTTCTTGTCCTTGGACCTATTAAAGGGCCCAACCATATCCAGCCCCCAAGTTGCAAACGGCCAAGTGATCGGAATCATCCTTAATTCTTGAGCCGCAACATGAGCGCGGCGTGCAAACTTCTGACAACCGTCACACCTCTTTACCAAATCCTCAGCATCAGCATGAGTCGTCAACCAATAGAAACTGTGACGAAAGGCCTTAGCTAACACGGATTTTGAACCAGCATGGTGACCACAATCTCCTTCGTGGATCTCACGCAAAATCTCACAGCCTTTATGAGGAGACACACAACGCTGAAACGCCCCTGTTACACTACAATGATGCAACTCCCCATTGATAATGGGCATTGACTTGGATCGCCGGATTATCTGCCTGGCCAAGTCTTCATCCTCTGGTAAATCGCCCCGGTTCATGTACGCTAGGTATGGGACTTCCCAATCCAGGATAATGTGAAGAGCTGCCACCAATTGAGCCTCCGGGTCAGGAACAGCCAAATCCTCCTCTGTAGGTATCTTGACGGACGGATTATGTAGCACATCCAGAAAGACATTGGGCGGCACCGGTTTACGTTGAGAACCTAAGCAACTTAAAGCGCCTGCCGCTTCATTCTTTTGCCGGTTTATATGGTCAACCTGATAACCCTTGAAGTGACCAGCCACTGTGTCCACCTCTCGCCAATATGTAGCCATGAGTGGGTCTTTAGAATCCCAAGTGCCAGACACCTGTTAAGCCACCAGATCTGAATCCCCAAAGCACTTGACCCGGCTTAAGTTCATTTCCTTAGCCATCCACAGACCGTGGAGCAAGGCCTCATATTCAGCTGCATTGTTAGTCCAAGGGAACATTAAACGGAGAACATAATAAAATTTATCACCTCGTGGGGAAGTTAATATGACTCCAGCCCCCGAGCCCTTCAATTGTCTGGACCCATCAAAATGAATAGTCCAATAAGTGTTATCTGGCTTTTCCTTCGGTGCCTACAACTCTGTCCAATCATTGATGAAGTCCACAAGTGCTTGGGATTTGATTGATGTGCGAGGCATGTATTTTAACCCGTGAGGTCCAAGCTCAATAGCCCACTTGGCGACCCGGCCAGTTGCTTCCCTATTTTGGATGATATCCCCCAAGGGGGCAGAATTGACCATCGTGATAGGATGACCCTGAAAATAATGCTTGAGCTTTTGGCTTGCCATGAAAACCCCATACACCAGCTTCTGCCAATGTGGGTACCTCTGCTTGGACTCAATAAGCACATCACTGATGTAATAAACCGGCCGTTGAACTGGGTACTCCTTTCCGGCCTCTTTATGCTCCACAACAATAGCCACACTAATAGCCCGGGCATTAGCAGCCACATATAGCAACAAGGGCTCTTTATCAACAGGAGCAGCAAGGATAGGCAGTTCAGCTAACTGCCACTTTAAACTCTCAAAGGCTTCATTGGCAGCATCACTCCAGACGAAATGGTCTGTCTTCTTCATCATCTGATACAGAGGGATTGCCTTTTCTCCCAAACAGCTGATAAACCGGCTCAATGCTGCAATACGACCCGCTAGCCGCTGCACATCGTTAATACACGTCGATTTAGCCAAAGATGTAATAGATGTGATCTTCTCCGGATTAGCTTCAATGCCCCTGTTAGACACCAGAAAACCCAAGAGCTTGCATGCCGGTACACCAAAAACACATTTGGCCGGATTAAGCACCATCTTATAAACCCGGAGGTTATCAAAAGTCTCCTTCAAGTCATCTATCAATGTTTCCTCCTTTCTGGATTTCACCACAATATCATCCACATAAGCATGAAAATTGCGCCCAATCTGCTTATGCAGACAATTCTGTACACAGCGCTGATAGGTTGCCTGGGCACTCTTGAGCCCAAAAGGCATAGATACATTAGCAGAAGGCTCCAAAGGGAGTTATGAAAGTTGTCTTCTCCTGGTCCTTAACTGCCATTTTGATCTGATGATAACCAGAATAAGCATCCAGAAAACACAAACGGTCACAACCCGCCGTAGCATCAATGATTTGATCAATACGAGGGAGAGTAAAGGGATCAGGTGGACAGGCTTTGTTCAAATCTATGTAGTCCACACACATACGCCAAGTGTCGTCCTTCTTAAGTACCAGCACCGGATTAGGTAGCCACTCAGGGTGAAAGACCTCCACAATAAACCCTGCTGCCAAAAGCCGGGCTACCTCCTCACCAATAGCCTTGCGCCTTTCTTCATTGAAGCGATGGAGAAACTGCCTGACCAGTTTAAACATGGGATCTATATTAAGAGTGTGCTCAGCGAGTTCCCTCGATACACCTGGCATATCAGAAGGTTTCCATGCAAAGATGTCCCGGTTCTCACGGATGAACTCTATGAGCGCGCTTTCCTATTTTGGATCCAGGTTAGCACTGATGCTGAACTGCCTGGATGAATCGCCAGGAACAAAGTCAACCAGCTTAGTCTTCTCAGCTGATTTAAACTTCAAAGCCGGATCATGCTCTGTAGTTGGTTTTTCAGAGAAGTCATATATGTCGGATCAACATTATCCTTATAAAACTTCAGCTCCTCCATTACACAAACCGACTCAGCATAAGCCGCATCACCTTCTTCACATTCCAAAGCAATCTTCTTGCTCCCATGTATTGTGATCGTCCCCTTATGACCCGACATCTTAAGCTGTAGATAAAAATAACAGGGCCTTGCCATGATCTTAGCATACGCCGGTCGTCCAAACAGGGCATGATATGGGCTCTTTATTTTTAACACTTAAAAAGTCAATGTTTCTGATCTTGAATCATGATCATCCCCAAAAGCCACCTCTAGAGCTATCTTACAAACTAGGTACACCGATTTACCAGGCACCACACCATGAAAAACGGTGTTTGATGGTTTAAGATTTTTATCTGTCAACCCCATGCGATGGAAGGTTTCAGAGTAAAGGATATTGATACTGCTCCCTCCATCCATGAGTACCTTGGTGAACTTATACCCCCAACCTGAGGTGCCACCACTAAGGCCAGATGAGCCAGATTATCAACCCGGGGTGGATGATCCTCTCGACTCCACAAAATGGGCTGTTCAGACCAGCACAGATAACGGGGCATCGCCGGTTCAACGGAATTTACTGCCCTCTTATGCAGCTTCTGATCATGTTACTAAAGGAAATATGCCCTAGAGGCAATAATAAAGTTATTATTTATTTCCTTATATCATGATAAATGTTTATTATTCATGCTAGAATTGTATTAACCAGAAACATAATACATGTGTGAATACATAGACAAACAGAGTGTCACTAGTATGCCTCTACTTGACTAGCTCATTGATCAAAGATGGTTAAGTTTCCTAGCCATTGACATGGGTTGTCATTTGATTAATGGGATCACATCATTAGGAGAATGATGTGATTGACATGACCCATTCCGTTAGCTTAGAACACGATCGTTTAATATGTTGCTATTGCTTTCTTCATGACTTATACATGTTCCTATGACTATGAGATTATGCAACTCCCGTTTACCGAAGGAACACTTTGTGTGCTACCAAACGTCACAATGTAACTAGGTGATTATAAAGGTGCTCTACAGGTGTCTCCGAAGGTACTTGTTGGGTTGGCGTATTTCGAGATTAGGATTTGTCACTCCGATTTTCGGAGGGGTATCTCTGGGCCCTCTCGGTAATGCACATCACTTAAGCCTTGCAAGCATTGCAACTAATGAGTTGGTTGCGGGATGATGTATTACGGAACGAGTAAAGAGACTTGCTGGTAACGAGATTGAACTAGGTATTGAGATACCGACGATTGAATCTCGGGCAAGTAACATACCGATGACAAAGGGAACAATGTTGTTATGCGGTCTGACCGATAAAGATCATCATAGAATATGTAGGAGCCAATATGAGCATCCAGGTTCCGCTATTGGTTATTGACCGAAGACGTGTCTCAGTCATGTCTACATAGTTCTCGAACCCATAGGGTCCGCACGCTTAACGTTACGATGACAGTTATATTATGAGTTTATATGTTTTGATGTACCGAAGGTTGTTCGGAGTCCCGGATGTGATCACGGACATGACGACGAGTCTAGAAATTGTCGACACATGAAGATTGATATATTCGAAACCTATGTTTGGATATTGGAAGTGTTCTGGGTAAAATCGGGATTTTACCGGAGTACCGGGAGGTTACCGGAACCCCCCGGGAATCAAATGGGCCTTAGTGGGCCTAGGTGGAAGAGAGGAGAGGAGGCAGGGGCTGGCCGCGCGCCCCTCCCCCCCTAGTCCGAATAGGACAAGGAGAGGGGGCCGGCGCCCCCCCCCCCCTTCCTTCCTTCTCCTCCACTCCTTCCCCCCA
>NC_041390.1:531104400-531141632 GCF_002162155.2 Triticum dicoccoides | reverse complement strand
AAGGAGGGGAGTCCTGCTCCCGGTAGGAATAGGACTCCTCCTGCACGCCTCCTCCTATGGCTGGCTGCACCCCCCCCCCCTTGCTCCTTTATATACGGGGGCAGGGGGCACCCCATGGACACAACAATTGATCATTGATCTCTTAGCCGTGTGCGGTGCCCCCCTCCACCATAGTCCACCTCGATAATACTGTAGCGGTGCTTAGGCGAAGCCCTGCGTCGGTAGAACATCAACATCGTCACCACGTCGTCGTGCTGACGAAACTCTCCCTCAACACTCGGCTGGATCGGGGTTCGACGGACGTCATCGGGCTGAACGTGTGCTAAACTTGGAGGTGACGTACGTTCGGTAATTGATCGGTCGGATCGTGAAGACATACGACTACATCAACCGCGTTGTGCTAACGCTTCCACTTTTGGTCTACGAGGGTACGTGGACAACACTCTCCCCTCTCATTGCTATGCATCACCATGATCTTGCATGTGCGTAGGAAATTTTTTGAAATTACTACGTTCCCCAACAGTGGTATTAGAGCCAGGTTTATGCGTTGATGTTATATGCACGAGTAGAACACAAGTGAGTTGTGGGCGATATAAGTCATACTGCTTACCAGCATGTCATACTTTGGTTCGGCGGTATTGTTGGATGAAGCGGCCCGGACCGACATTACGCGTACGCTTACACGAGACTGGTTCTACCAACGTGCTTTGCACATAGGTGGCTGGCGGGTGTCAGTTTCTCCAACTTTAGTTGAACCGAGTGTGGCTACGCCCGGTCCTTGTGAAGGTTAAAACAGCACCAACTTGACAAACTATCGTTGTGGTTTTGATGCGTAGGTAAGAACGGTTCTTGCTAAGCCCGTAGCAGCCACGTAAAACTTGCAACAACAAAGTAGAGGACGTCTAACTTGTTTGTGCATGGCATGTTGTGATGTGATATGGTCAAGACATGATGCTAAATTTTATTGTATGAGATGATCATGTTTTGTAACCGAGTTATCGGCAACTGGCAGGAGCCATATGGTTGTCGCTTTATTGTATGCAATGCAATCGCCATGTAATGCTTTACTTTATCACTAAGCGGTAGGGATAGTCGTGGAAGCATAAGATTGGCGAGACGACAACGATGCTACGATAGAGATCAAGGTTTCGCGCCGGTGATGATGGTGATCATGACGGTGCTTCGGAGATGGGGATCATAAGCACAAGATGATGATGGCCATATCTTATCACTTATCTTGATTGCATGTGATGTTTATCTTTTATGCATCTTATCTTGCTTTGATTGACGGTAGCATTATAAGATGATCTCTCACTAAATTTCAAGATAAAAGTGTTCTCCCTGAGTATGCACCGTTGCCAAAGTTCGTCGTGCCCAGAAACCATGTGATGATCGGGTGTGATAAGCTCTACGTCCATCTACAACGGGTGCAAGCCAGTTTTGCACACGCAGAATACTCAGGTTAAACTTGATGAGCCTAGCATATGCAGATATGGCCTCGGAACACTGAGACCGAAAGGTCGAGCGTGAATCATATAGTAGATATGATCAACATAATGATGTTCACCATTGAAAGCTACTCCATTTCACGCGATTATCGGTTATGGTTTAGTTGATTTGGATCACATAATCACTTAGAGGATTAGAGGGATGTCTTTCTAAGTGGGATTTCTTAAGTAATATGATTAATTGAACTTAAATTTATCATGAACTTAGTACCTGATAGTATCTTGCTTGTCTATGTTTGATTGTAGATAGATGGCCCGTGTTGTTGTTCCGTTGAATTTTAAGGCGTTCCTTGAGAAAGCAAAGTTGAAAGATGATGGTAGCAATTACACGGACTGGGTCCGTAACTTAAGGATTATCCTCATTGCTACATAGAAGAATTACGTCCTGGAAGCACCGCTGGGTGCCGGGCCTGCTGCTGATGCAACTGACGATGCTAAGAACATCTGGCAGAGCAAAGCTGATGACTACTCGATAGTTCAGTGTGCCATGCTTTACGGCTTAGAGCCGGGACTTCAACGACGTTTTGAACGTCATGGAGCATATGAGATGTTCCAGGAGTTGAAGTTAATATTTCAAGCAAATTCCCGGATTGAGAGATATGAAATCTCCAATAAGTTCTACAGCTGCAAAATGGAGGAGAGTAGTTCTGTCAGTGAACATATACTCAGAATGTCTGGGTACCATAATCACTTGACTCAGCTGGGAGTTAATCTTCCGGTTGATAGTGTCATTGACAGAGTTCTTCAATCACTGCCACCAAGCTACAAGAGCTTCGTGATGAACTATAATATGCATTCCAAGCATATCTAAGCATTCCAAGCATATTAAAGTTGCCACGTTCATGCAATACCCGGCTAAAAAAGGTTATAATTATGGGCCTACGTCTGATGAGGTCACAACTATCCGGGAGGCAGGTTACGTGGTCTCTGTGCATGAAGCTCTTACTTCCACGTCGTCGTCATCTTCGCCGGTGAAAGTATCTTCTCCATCGTCGGCATCTTCGCCGCCGGCGTGCCCAATCATTCAGTTTGGATCATTACCGCCTTCCCCGTAGGGTTTATCCCATGCATGCGGTACGTCCGGATTCTCGGGAGGTCTGTTGTTACCTGCCACGGCAAGTGCAGATCCACCCGTATTGCCTTCAGTTGCATCTTTGGGCCTTATCACGGCTTTGGGCTCTAGTGCCCAGCCCATATGCCTATCGAATGATGAAGTTGATAGCCCATCTTCGCCGGCGATTCAGTTTCCCTCTCCGAAAGAAATTGTTGATGATCTACAGAGTTTTGATGAGATGATTGAGGATTTAGCCACAAGTTATTGGGACTGCCAAAATTGTTTGGGCATGCGCCACACGTCAGAGACCTGCACGAACCTGATACGGTGTAGAAATTGTTTTCGTTCTGGTCATATTAAAAAAGATTGCACCGGTCGTGCTCCTGACTTATCCCTTTGGGTGCCCAAAGTCCCATCACCCAGCTTTGGAAATTGTGAGAGGAAGAAAAGTTACTCTGCCTCTTCGGCCTCTTCGGTTTCCCAAGAACAAACGCCTCAGCAGCAGAAAACCCCACCTCCTGCTACTCCGCCGGCGTTGCCATCGACACACCCGCCGCCCCAAACCACATATCACCAAGCAGTACCAAGCTCTGATCCTTGCCCGCCCCCTCCAATGGCGGTGTATGAGATCGATCCCTTCCGCTTCATCCCGGCTGACTTCGACATTGTGGATGGTGGTGTGGATAGTCTGCCGCGCACCTACTACACTCCGGTGATCCCTCCCCCCGAGCGCACGAGCAGTACATGGTGGGAATCGTGGAGCCTGCACCCCCGGCTTATCTGGTTGGTGCTTGTCAATAGCAGGTGCTCAACTTCTTAATCCAGACCATGCATGTTCCTATCCGCTCTGCTCAAACTTGGTATCAAGGAGTTGGTTTATTCGAGATGGAATATCCTGTGGTCCGTGCCTCCTTCACTTCGCATCCGCCTTTTCCTTTGGGTTTAGATGAGGATGGTCAGGAGTTCTTTGTCAGGTTTATTTTGCATAACCAAGGAGAGGGTTTTAGAGCTCTACATGGCCACAGGCAGGGTTGGTTGATGTTTATTGGCATACCTCTGGATTATCGTAATACACAATGCATTGCGGATATGGTTAGCACCTTTGGTCAGTTCCACTACTGGAATAGTATAGATCATCGGAAGGCCAGGTCTTTGGTTCGCGCTTCATTCCCTGACAACGCGCTGGTTCCACGCTCTGTTACTTTTAGGGAATTTTCCACTTGGGGCGGTACTCTAGTTTCTTGGACGGCCGGCTGCTATATCCTGGATGGTGACTTTGTGGATGCTTTGATTCCCGCCGATGAGGACCCAATGCCCCTGGATGGCAATCCACATCCTATGCCAGGGGCTAATGCTCCCCCTTAGCCGTTCTGGGCCATGCCACCTTACCCTGCTTTGGGTTGGAATGCGGTGCCCCCTGGCCATGAGCAAGGACACAATGATGCGCCATGCTGGGGACATAACTTGAACAATGACGATGGTTGGGGCCCTTGGGAGGATGCTAACCAGCCTGACCAAGATCATGTACATGACCCAATCGTACAGGATCACAACTCCATGATCCTCAATCCTTCAATGAATTTGGACGATGATGCTGACATGGAAGAAGTTCAACAGCCTTTGGTCCAAGTTCATCCAGCAGGCCCTCTAGATCCTATTAATTTGGGCATTGTCAGGGTATTTTATGGGCCAGTGCTACCGCCAGCAATGATTTGGGAAAGATCCTTGAAGTCTTTGATGCCAGAGTTCTTCATAAAAAATGTTCCAAGTTGCCTGCCAGGTCTTTGCTTCCCACCCGTGCCTGTTAAGATGAGCTCCCCCCTTTTGGAGCAACACTGGCAATCCCTAGCCTATGATAAGTCTGATTTCTGCACACAGCCACGCTCCTCTGTTGTTCTTCAAGAGATACCAGATGATTTGTAGGACCATGTCTCTCAAGCAATACATCATTCCCAGGATGACTTTCAGTTCACAACTGCCACTCCCTCGCCCTTGGGAAAGAGACCAAGACAAGATCGTCGCTCCAAGCGAGATGTTCAAATTGTCGAGGAGTTGACCGATTTTTCTGTCAGAAGGATGACACGCAGCTGTGCAAAAAGGACTGACATGAAGCCCACCTATGCAATTCATGTGAAGCGTACTCCTCTCCATCGCCTCAAGGCCAAGAAGCTCAAGATTGACGAGGAGGCAGGCCAAGACACTCTGCTGCCACCCCCGACGCCCATTGCTACAATGCATGCAATCGGTGCATCACTTGGGATCGCTCCGGAGGAGTTATCAGTGGAGAAGCTTATGGCTTCTCCTAAACAAGCTCCACAAGACGACAGTTCTCATGATGAGTGATCTACAGAGTTATTTGCTGGGACCATGGAAACACCTGGTCGTTTGTTCTTTTGGTTTACTTTTGTCTTATGTTGCTCTGAACTTGTCTGATGTGGCTGTGTGTTACTCTGCGGCACTTATAGCTGAGTTGTTAAGCAGCGCAGTTCGACTCTATTGTCTTTTGTTAGTTATCTATGGAGACTACATCATTTCGTAATTGGAATGTGTTGTGCTGGAATGTGCATGGCCTGAACTCTAATGCTCGACAGCGTGACATTAGAGCTAAGTTAGAGGAGAGCCACTGCTCCATAATTTGTTTGCGGGAAACTAAGTGTGAGCAGTTCGACATTAGGAAGATTCGGTCCTTCTGCCCTAGGCGTTTTGATCAATTTGCTTTCTCTCCTTCTGTGGGTGCTTCTGGTGGAATCTTGGTCATTTGGAATTCTTCAGTATTTGAGGGGGAGCTAGTGGAAAGCCAGCGCTTCAGTATTGTTGTTTCTTTTAAGTATGTTCATAACTCAGAACGATGGACTATGGTTTATGTGTATGGGCCATGTGATGGTCAACCTAGAGACGATTTTGTGCGTTGGTTATATCACCTAACTATCCCCTTGGATGAGAATTGGTTGCTTCTTGGTGATTTTAACTTCATCCGCTCTCTAGATAACAGAAATCTGCCAGGAGGAGATATAAATGACATCTTTCTCTATAATGAAATCATTGGCCATCTTGGACTTTTCAAATTGCCAATAAAGGGTAGAAGCTTTACTTGGTCCAATATGCAGCAAATCCCTCTCTTGGAACAGCTTGATTGGTTCTTCACATCCTCTGATTGGATCTCTCACTACCCTAATACAGTTGTCTTTCCTTTGGCAAAAACCTCATCGGATCACGAGCCATGTGTGGTTTCAATCGACACTAAAATTCCCAAGTCCAAGATTTTTAGGTTTGAAAATTACTGGGTTGAAATGCCAGGGTTTATGGAGTGTGTCAAGAAATCTTGGGAGGCCCCTGTTTTTTTCTGATCTCTCTGCATCCGCAGTTTTAACTAGGAAATTTAAACGCCTCAGATATGACTTAAGAGTTTGGAGTAAAAACCTCTCTTACCTTAAGAAGTTAACTGTGGAATGCAGTAAAGTTATTCTCTATTTTGATAAGTTGGAGGAGTTACGGCCACTGGTTAGATCAGAGTTCAATTTTTTCAGGAAAATTGTCAAGCTGCATTATGAGCATTTGTTGAAGCTCCACTATATCTATTGGAAGCAGAGGTGTACGATTAGGTACATCAAGGTGGGTGAGGAAAACTCAAAAATTTTCCATGCCATGGCATCTGAGCGCATGAGGAAAAACTCTATAGCTAGTCTGAAAACGCAGGGGATGAATGACCCTGTTTCTGATCATGATCAAATGGCGGGAATCCTCTGGGCTTCCTTCAAAAACCGAATGGGCCAAGCCCGGGACATTTCAATGGGCTATGATCTGGGAACACTCATCCAGCCTGTCCCTGGTTTGGAGGAATTGCCGCTTCCCTTCTCTGATGTTGAGATTAAAAAGGTCTTGCAGGAGCTGCCAACTGACAGGGCGCCAGGGCCTGATGGTTTTAATGGCATGTTTGTCAAGCATTGTTGGCCGATCATTGAGAAAGATTTCTTAAGTTTGATCAAAGACTTTTATGAAGGGAAACATTCTCTAGAAAACATTAATGGGTCTCTCATTACCCTTATCCCTAAGATGTTATCTCCTGAGGGACCGGATGATTTTAGGCCCATTTCTCTTACAAACACCTGCTTGAAGTTTCTCACCAAGCTGCTGGCTAATAGGTTGCAAAGGGTGATTCTAAACTGCATCCATAAGAATCGGTATGGTTTTCTTAAGGGTAGAGCAATCCAGGACTGTCTGGCTTGGAGTTTTGAGTATATACATCAATGCAAACAGTCCAAGAGGCCTATTGTTATTCTGAAATTAGATTTTGCCAAGGCTTTTGACACTGTTAATCATGAGGTTATTTTGCTGATGCTCAAACACAAAGGTTTTGATGATAAATGGATTGGATGGATCAAAGAGATCCTTTCTACAAGGTCTTCCTCTATGTTGCTAAATGGCATCCCTGGCAAGTAGTTCAAGTGCAAATGTGGGGTCAGACAAGGGGATCCTTTATCACCTCTTCTATTTGTAATTGCAGCTGACCTTTTACAATCTGTGATTAATCAAATGCTGACACAGGGTGTCTTATCACTCCCAATCCCCACCCATGACCAGGAGTTTCCCATTATACAGTATGCTGATGATATTGTTATCTTTCTGTCAGCTAGAGATGAGGAGCTGGTGGCTCTCAAGAACATGCTGCTCACCTTTCAACAATCTACTGGTCTCAAGGTCAATTTTGCAAAGTCCTCAATGATCCCACTCAACATTAACGAAGGTGAAGCAATTCGGTTAGCTGCTCTGTTTGGCTGCAGGATTGGCCAACTCCCTTTTACATATCTAGGTCTGCCCCTTGGAACCACTAGACCTAGGATTGTTGATCTCATGCCTTTAGTGGATACTTTGGAGAGACGTTTGACTGCTAGCTCATGCATGCTCAATCAAGGATCACGCTTACAGCTCCTAACTTCGGTCCTGACTTCCATGCCAATTTACTTTCTTTGTAGCTTGCAAATCCCTCATGGTATTATCAAACAGTTGGACGGAATCTTTAGACAATGCCTCTGGAGGGGGAGTTCTGATGCTCCAAAGCAATCTTTGGCTGCTTGGGATCTAGTTTGTCGGCCAAAAGATAAAGGAGGCCTTGGGGTGATTAACTTAAACATCCAAAACAAAGGGCTACTACTCAAGCATTTGCATAAGTTCTATAATAAGGTTGACATACCATGGGTGTCCCTCATCTGGAACAGTTATTATGCTGATGGTGTCCCACATGCTACAACCCCAGTGGAGTCCTTTTTGTGGAGAGATATCCTCAAGATCCATGATGCGTACACACCTATTGCCTCAGTGCACATCAACATGGGCGACTCTGCTCTGTTTTGGACTGATGCTTGGCATATTGGTGGATCTTCTAGACCTTTATGTTGGAGACTGCCAAGGTTATTTTCCTTTGTTAACAATGACAAGGTTTCAGTGCATGAATTTCTCATATCAGAGGATATTTTTTCAATGTTCTTCTTGCCGTTGTCTCATGAGGCTGCTCAGGAGTTGCATGTGCTAGAGGATTGGATAATGACCTTGGACAGGGACACTAACATACCGGATGTTTGGGTCTGGCCGGGCAAATCTGGTGCATTCTTAGCCAAGAGTTTCTACACCTTAATGCACTCACATTTGCCCACAATTCAACCGTATAAATGGTTGTGGAAAAGCAGATGCACATTGAAGATCAAAGTCTTTGGCTGGTTACTTTTCTTTGAGAGGCTTAACACCAAGGACCTCCTGATCCGCAGGCACTGGAGATCCCCTTTGGATGATAATCTTTGTGTTATCTGCCAGGAACTCTCATATGAGGATAGGCTGCATTTGTTCTTCAACTGCAATTTCAGTCGGAGCGTTTGGAACTATCTTTGAAGTAATGCTGACAGCTGCCTGGAACATTTGGATCCTCGGGAATGGAAGAACTTTTAGAGGGGAGAGAGCTACTTTTGTTGCTTGGAGGTCTAACTTTGTACATGATCTCACACTTCTATCTCATAGGCTCAAGGAGGATAGCAGCATCAAGCTTAAAGCTTGGATAAATGCTTTAGTCTAATTAGTCCAGGTAGGTTGATGTACTTTGGTTCTTTAGCTTTCTAGACTAGTTTCTTAGCTCTTGTATATATTCCTTTTGTACTTTTGTACAGTTATTTCTTTTTAATAAAGGGCTGTGGGGCTTTGCCTCACAGTAAATATTCAAAAAAAACTATAATATGCAAGGGATGAATAAGACAATTCCCGAGCTCTTCGCAATGCTAAAATCTGCGGAGGTAGAAATCGAGAAGGAGCATCAAGTGTTGATGGTCAACAAGACCACTAGTTTCAAGAAAAAGGGCAAAGGGAAGAAGAAGGGGAACTTCAAGAAGAACAACAAGCAAGTTGCTGCTCAGGAGAAGAAACCCAAGTCTGGACCTAAGCCTGAAACTGAGTGCTTCTACTGCAAGCAGACTGGTCACTAGAAGCGGAACTGCCCCAAGTATTTGGCGGATAAGAAGGATGGCAAGGTGAACAAAGGTATATGTGATATACATGTTATTGATGTGTACCTTACTAGAGCTCGCAGTAGCACCTAGGTATTTGATACTGGTTTTGTTGCTAATATTTGCAACTCGAAACAGGGACTACGGATTAAGCGAACACTGGCAAAGGACGAGGTGACAATGCGCATGGGAAACGGTTCCAAAGCCGATGTGATCGCGGTCAGCACGCTACCTCTACATCTACCTTCGGTATTAGTATTAGACCTAAATAATTGTTATTTGGTGCCAGCGTTGAGCATGAACATTATATCTGGATCTTGTTTGATGCGAGACGATTATTCATTTAAATCAGAGAATAATGGATGTTCTATTTATATGAGTAATATCTTTTATGGTCATGCACCCTTGAAGAGTGGTCTATTTTTGATAAATCTCGATAGTAGTGATACACATATTCATAATGTTGAAGCCAAAAGATGCAGAGTTGATAATGATAGTGCAACTTATTTGTGGCACTGCCATTTAGGTCATATTGGTATAAAGCGCATGACGAAACTCCATACTGATGGACTTTTGGAACCACTTGATTATGAATCACTTGGTACCTGCGAACCGTGCCTCATGGGCAAGATGACTAAAACGCCATTCTCCAGTACTATGGAGAGAGCAACAGATTTGTTGGAAATCATACATACAGATGTATGTGGTCCGATGAATGTTGAGGCTCGTGGCGGATACCGTTATTTTCTCACCTTCACAGATGATTTAAGCAGATATGGGTATATCTACTTGATGAAGCATAAGTCTGAAACATTTGAAAAGTTCAAAGAATTTCAGAGTGAAGCTGAAAATCATCGTAACAAGAAAATAAAGTTTCTACGATCTGATCGTGGAGGAGAATATTTGAGTTACGAATTTGGTCTACATTTGAAACAATGCGGAATAGTTTTGCAACTCACGCCACCCGGAACACCACAGCGTAATGGTGTGTCCGAACGTCGTAATCGTACTTTACTAGATATGGTGCGATCTATGATGTCTCCTATAGATTTACCGCTATCGTTTTGGGGTTATGCTTTAGAGACGGGCGCATTCACGTTTCGAAATCCGTCGAGACGACGCCTATGAACTATGGTTTGGCAAGAAACCAAAGTTGTCGTTTCTGAAAGTTTGGGGCTGCGATGGTTATGTGAAAAAGCTTCAACCTGATAAGCTTGAACCCAAATCGGAGAAATGTGTCTTCATAGGATACCCAAAGGAGACTGTTGGGTACACCTTCTATCACAGATCAGAAGGCAAGACATTCGTTGCCAAGAATGGATCCTTTCTAGAGAAGGAGTTTCTCTCGAAAGAAGTGAGTGGGAGGAAAGTAGAACTTGATGAGGTAACTATACCTACTCCCTTATTGGAAAGTAGCACATCACAGAAATCGGTTTCTGTGACACCTACACCAACTAGTGAGGAAGTTAATGATGATGATCATGAAACATCAAATCAAGTTGCTACTGATCTTCGTAGATCAACCAGAGTAAGATCCGCACCAGAGTGGTACAGTAATCATGTTCTGGAAGTCATGCTACTAGATCATGATGAACCTACGAACCATGAAGAAGCGATGCTGAGTCCAGATTCCACAAAATGGCTTGAAGCCATGAAATCTGAGATGGGATCCATGTATGAGAACAAAGTGTGGACTTTGGTTGACTTGCCCGTTGATCGGCAAGCAATTGAGAATAAATGGATCTTCAAGAAGAAGACTGACGCTGACGGGAATGTTACTATTTACAAAGCTCGACTTGTTGCGAAATGTTTTCGACAAGTTCAAGGGATTGACTACGATGAGACCTTCTCACCCGTAGCGATGCTTAAGTCTGTCCGAATCATGTTAGCAATTGTCGCGTTTTATGATTATGAAATATGGCAGATGGATGTCAAAACTGCATTCTTGAATGGATTTCTGGAAGAAGAGTTGTATATGATGCAACCAGAAGGTTTTATCGATCCGAAGGGAGCTAACAAAGTATGCAAGCTCTAGCGATCCATTTATGGACTGGTGCAAGCCTCTCGGAGTTGGAATAAACGCTTTGATAGTGTGATCAAAGCATTTTGTTTTATACAGACTTTTGGAGAAGCATGTATTTACAAGAAAGTGAATGGGAGCTCTGTAGCATTTCTGATATTATATGTGGATGACATATTGCTGATTGGAAATGATATAGAATTTCTGGATAGCATAAAGGGATACTTGAATAAGAGTTTATCAATGAAAGACCTCGGTGAAGCTGCTTATATATTGGGCATTAAGATATACAGAGATATGTCAAGACACTTAATTGGACTTTCACAAAGCACACACCTTGACAAAGTTTTGAAGAAGTTCAAAATGGATCAAGCAAAGAAAGGGTTCTTGCATGTGTTACAAGGTGTGAAGTTGACTAAGACTCAATGCCCAACCACTGCAGAAGATAGAGAGAAAATGAAAGATGTTCCCTATGCTTCAGCCATAGGCTCTATCATGTATGAAATGTTGTGTACCAGACCTGATGTGTGCCTTGCTATAAGTCTAGCAGGGAGGTACCAAAGAAATCCAGGAGTGGATCACTGGACAGCGGTCAAGAACATCCTGAAGTACCTGAAAAGGACTAAGGATATGTTTCTCGTTTATGGAGGTGACAAAGAACTCATCGTAAATGGTTATGTTGATGCAAGCTTTGACACGGATCCGGACGATTCTAAATCGCATACCGGATACGTGTTTACATTGAACGGTGGAGCTGTCTGTTGCTGCAGTTCTAAACAAAGCGTCGTGGCAGGATCTACATGTGAAGCAGAGTACATAGCTGCTTCAAAAGCAGCAAATGAAGCAGTCTGGATGAAGGAGTTCATATCCGATCTAGGTGTCATACCTAGTGCATCGGGTCCAATGAAAATCTTTTGTGACAATACTAGAGCAATTGCCTTAGCGAAGGAATCCAGATTTCACAAGAGAACCAAGCACATCAAGAGACGCTTAAATTCCATATGGGATCTAGTCCAGGTGGGAGACATAGAAATTTGCAAGATACATATGGATCTGAATATTGCAGACCCGTTGACTAAGCCTCTTCCACGAGCAAAACATGATCAGCACCAAGGCTCCATGGGTGTTAGAATCATTACTGTGTAATCTAGATTATTGATTCTAGTGCAAGTGGGAGACTGAAGGAAATATGCCCTAGAGGCAATAATAAAGTTATTATTTATTTCCTTATATCATGATAAATGTTTATTTTTCATGCTAGAATTGTATTAACTGGAAACATAATACATGTGTGAATACATAGACAAACAGAGTGTCACTATTATGCCTCTACTTGACTTGCTCGTTGATCAAAGATGGTTAAGTTTCCTAGCCATTGACATGGGTTATCATTTGATTAACGGGATCACATCATTAGGAGAATGATGTGATTGACATGACCCATTCCGTTAGCTTAGCACACGATCGTTTAATATGTTGCTATTGCTTTCTTCATGACTTATACATGTTCCTATGACTATGAGATTATGCAACTCCCCTTTACCGGAGGAACACTTTGTGTGCTACCAAACATCACAACGTAACTGGGTGATTATAAAGTTGCTCTATAGGTGTCTCCGAAGGTACTTGTTGGGTTGGCGTATTTCGAGATTAGGATTTGTCACTCCGATTGTCGGAGAGGTATCTCTGGGCCCTCTCGGTAATGCACATCACTTAAGCCTTGCAAGCATTGCAACTAATGAGTTGGTTGCGGGATGATGTATTATGAAAAGAGTAAATAGACTTGCTAGTAATGAGATTGAACTAGGTATTGAGATACCGACGATCGAATCTCGGGCAAGTAACATACCAATGACAAAGGGAACAATGTATGTTGTTATGCGGTTTGACCGATAAAGATCTTCATAGAATATGTAGGAGCCAATATGATCATCCAGGTTCCGCAATTGGTTATTGACCGGAGACGTGTCTCGATCATGTCTACATAGTTCTCGAACCCGTAGGGTCCGCACGCTTAATGTTACGATGACAGTTATATTATGAGTTTATATGTTTTGATGTACCAAATGTTGTTCGGAGTCCCGGATGTTATCACGGACATGACGAGGAGTCTCGAAATGGTTGAGACATGAAGATTGATATATTGGAAGCCTATGTTTGGATATCGGAAGTGTTCCGGGTAAAATCAGGATTTTACCAGAGTACCGGGAGGTTACTGGAACCCCCCGGGAATCAAATGGGCCTTAGTGGGCCTAGGTGGGAGAGAGGAGAGGAGGCAACGGCTGGCCGCGCGCCCCTCCCCCCCTAGTCCGAATAGGACAAGGAGAGGGGGGCGGCGCCTTCCCTTCCTTCCTTCTCCTCCACTCCTTCCCCCCAAGTCCTAATCCAACTAGGAAAAAGGAGGGGAGTCCTACTCCCGGTAGGAGCAGGACTCCTCCTGCGCGCCTCCTCCTATGGCCGGCCGCACCCCCCCCCCCTTGATCCTTTATATACGGGGGCAGGGCGGCACCCCATGGACACAACAATTGATCATTGATCTCTTAGCCGTGTGCGGTGCCCCCCTCCAGCATAGTCCACCTCGATAATACTGTAGCGGTGCTTAGGCGAAGCCCTGCATCGGTAGAACATCAACATCGTCACCACACCGTCGTGCTGACGAAACTCTCCCTCAACACTCGGCTGGATCGGAGCTCAAGGGACGTCATCGGGCTGAATGTGTGCTGAACTCGGAGGTGTCGTGCGTTCGGTACTTGATCGGTCGGATCGTGAAGACGTATGACTACATCAACCGCGTTGTGCTAACGCTTCCGCTTTCGGTCTACGAGGGTACGTGGACAACACTCTCCCCTCTCGTTGCTATGCATCACCATGATCTTGCGTGTGCGTAGGAATTTTTTTGAAATTACTACGTTCCCCAACAGTTACATAGGCTAGTGGTGAAGACATGATACTGCCCACTATTCAACTGCTTCGGATTACTCTGATAACCCGATTGTTGCTGCTGCTGGGCCCCCTGATGATTGTAACCGCCCTGGTTACCCTGACTGCCTTGATTGCCATGTCCGGTTTGATTGCCTTGGAAGCCTGAACCGGAGCTGCCTCCACCATAACCCGACCCATGAGAACCGCCTCCTGAACCGCTGGGCGGTCCCTGGTCGTATTGGAAAGAACTTGAATTTTTAAACTCTCGCATGATGAAACAATACTTCCAAAGGTGCGTAGCTGGCCTCTCTCGCTACCCGTGCTTTGGGCAAGGCTCATTTAATAGGCGTTCAATATTGGGACCTGAACCTCTACCCCGCTGGGGCGGTTTACCCTTACGGCGTTGACCATTATCCTGGGTATTGGTGTTGGCCACAAAACCCAAGCTGTTATCAGCCTTGCGCTTATCGTTGTTTCCATGACCCGCCAGGTTATGCCGCTGCCCCTTGGCACTGCCATTCTTCTTTCCCTTCCCCGTCTTTTCATCCTCAGACTCAGGGTCCTTGGTACTATCTAAATCGTCATACTTAACCAGAGCTACCATAAGCATGGACATGTCATTGTAATGACGCTTGAGCCTTCGCAACTTCAGCTTCAAAGGTGTAAACCGGCAGTTGCCTTCCAATGTTAAGATTGCTGTGTCAGCATTGATGCGGTCTGACAAATGCAGAATGGCTAATACCCGCTTCACCCAATGGGTTGTAGACTCCCCTTCCTCTTGAACACAGGCGGCTAAGTCCACAATTGACATGGGTTGTTTGCATGTATCTTTGAAATTTTAGATAAACCGGCTTTTTAACTCAGCCCATGACCCAATGGAGTTAAATGGTAAAAAAATTAACCAAGTGCGAGTTGTTCCTTCCAACATCATGGTGAAGTACTTAGCACATGCCGCATAATCCACGTCTAGCATCTCCATCGCCATCTCATAGCTCTCAACCCATGACTCAGGGGGTAAATTGGCAGTGTAATTGGGCACCTTACGAGGACCCTTGAAGTCCTTGGGCAGCCGCACGTTATGTAGGGCCGGGGTAAGACACGGCTGAGGGAGTCCTGGATTAGGGGCTCCTCGGACAGCCGGACTATATACTTTGGCTGAACTGTTGGACTATGAAGATACAAGATTGAAGACTTTGTCTCGTGTCCGGGTGGGACTCTCCTTTGCGTGGAAGGCAAGCTTGGCAATTCAGATATGTAAATCTCCTCCCTTGTAACCGACTATGTGCAACCCTAGCCCCCTCCGGTGTTTATATAAACCGGAGGGTTTAGTTCATAGGACAACAACAATCAGAATCATAGGCTAGCTTCTAGGGTTTAGCCTCTACCATATCGTGGTAGATTAACTCTTGTAATACTCATATCATCAAGATCAATCAAGCAGGACATAGGGTATTACCTCCATCGAGAGGGCCCGTGTGACGCCCCGAGACCGATGTGCCAGGTGTCTTCCAGTTACTCGCTGATGTTGTCATGTCATTTGCTTGCGTGTTGCATCTTCTCATGTCATCATGTGCATTGCATCATCATGTTTTAAAACTTGCATTCGTCCGGGTTCTCCGAGTTCTCTCCGTTGTCCGTTCTGAGCCCAACCACACTTGCACACGCCCGCGGCATGTCCGAAATAGTATTTTATAAGTGGCCGGAAAATGTTCTCGGAATGGGATGAGAGTTGACGTGTGGTCTTATTATAGTGTAGATAGATCGCCTGTCAAGTTTCATCGCATTCGGAGATCGTTTGATGCCCCAATGGATAACTATAGCGGCAGTATAGTCGGTCTAACGTCAGACGTTTTTGGTCTCCGGAAACCGTGTCGGGCTCCATCTCTCTCCTTTTCTCTCAGACCAACCCGCTCTTCACAATCCGTCAGGCCCTACCTAACCTCTCTCATCAGCCCGCGGCCCTCCTCGCGCGCACGTCCGAAAATTGTCCCAGACCCGACCCGAGCAGTCGTCACCGTTGTGTCCGGATCATCCCCAAACGTCTACAAAACATCTCCGTTTTGTTAATTGGACTCCCTAGCTATTTTATCCACGATCGTCCGATTGCGATCGTAGGGTCGAGATAGCCCCTAACCTAATCCGTGATGTATATTTATAGTCCACCCCTAGTCTAATTTCAGACCAAATCCCTAAATTCTAGGGATCCTCCCAGCCGCCGCCACACTCATTCCCCAACCTCGGGATCTCCTCCCGATCCACCTGTGCCTCTCCTTCCGTGCCCAGCCACTACTCTTCTTTGATCCAGATCCTCCCCGTGCTCCTCCTCCTCGCCTCGTTGTCCAGCGCCGCCGCCAGGGACCGAACCAGCCAGCAAGATGAGCATCTGCCGCGCGCCCCTGCTCCTTTCTTCTACCCTCCTGCTTCGTCTCTCTCCCTCCTCTGCTCTAACCTCATCTCTCTCTTCCTCTGCATCTTCTCACAGGAACCGGAAGGAGCAAGCCATGGCCTCTGCACTTGGCAGGAGCACACCCAGGAGCACCAACCGGCGCCACCATCGTCGGAGATGGACTCCCGCTGCCCAGATCCGTCCATTTCCCCGTTGTCCACCGGCCTCCCCTTCCTTCTCAGGAGCTGCATCGCCCCTCTGTCGTAGCTGCTGTCGGTGTCAAAATCGGCGGATCTCGGGTAGGGGGTCCCAAACTGTGCATCTAAGACGGATGGTAACAGGAGGCAGGGGACACAATGTTTTACCCAGGTTCGGGCCCTCTTGATGGAGGTAAAACCCTACGTCCTGCTTGATTAATATTGATGATATGGGTAGTACAAGAGTAGATCTACCACGAGATCAGAGACGCTAAACCCTAGAAGCTAGCCTATGGTATGATTGTATGTTTCCGTTTATCGACTAGCCTGGCCTCGGTTTATATAATGCACCAGAGGCCTAGGACAACAAGAGTCCTAGCCGAATACGCCGGTGGGGAGGAGTCCTTGTCTTGATCACCAAGTCTTGTGGAATCTTCCATGCATGCGGCAGCTGTCCGAACTGGCCCATGAGTATACGGCCATGGGGGTCCTCGGCCCAATCTAACAGATCGGGAGACGACGTGGTGAGTACCCCCTAGTCCAGGACACCGTCAGTAGCCCCCTGAACCGGTCTTCAAGTTAGGGACGCTCCTCGATTCTTCTGAATTGTTCTTCATCTTCGGTTGTCGGTCTTGAAAACTGGTTCAACAAATCTTCTCATCTTCGATCTTGAGGATCGCCAAAATGCATTCGACGAGTTTACACGTCGGGTATCCGAGGAGCCCCTTTAAGTTTCCGGCTTTTATCAATGCCTTGTTATTTTTATGCCACACCTCGGGTTTGAAGTTGTTCCCGGGAGGCAGTGTACTCTTTCGTCCGAGCTCCAACGCCGGACTGCATTCGAGGTATCTTTTGCAGACGAGCACCAACGCCGGACCGCTTTCTAGCTCCAACGCCAGAATGTATCTGAGCTCCAACGCCGGACTATGTCCAAGCTCCAACGCCGGACTATCATAAATCACCTTGGTTCAAAAAAGTTGAAGGAGTTTAGCCGAGCTTAATGCCGAAAATGCCCTCTATGGAGCCAGCCACTAGCGCCCGGGCTTTATGCCGGACTGCTTCCGAGGTGGTGCACCACCCTAACTGTGGGCCAATTTTTTGTCAATATTTTTGATTGGTGCAATTTATTCTCTGCTGAGATATATAGCTAGTAGCCCTCAAGGTGTGTATCGGTCTAAAACCCGAGATGCACCTGAAGGATGATGTAAGACCGCTGATCCCAGTAACCGCTGAGACTCAGGTTGATTTGCAAAATCGGCCTGAGGATCAAGTCCTAGCTCGGCAAAATACTTCGGGACACAAAAAGCGGCGTGCTCAGTCCTCGAGACTCAGGTTGGGTGCGGCCGACCAAGCTGAGGATCAAAATCTCCTCGGCAACTGTATTGCACTTAAAATTTTCTGCATTGAACAGGCAATGCAGTAGCCCCCGAGACACCGGTCGGGTGGCAACACCAGATCAGGGGATCGATGTGCCCCTTTAATATGTGTAAATAATAAGCCCGAAGCCCAGTAGCCCCCGAGCCTTAATGCGGGCACGGGTGGCCGAATTAAGGATTGATATCCATAGTAAAATCACAAATTATGTGTAATGACTCTATGTATCCAAGTACTTTACATCATTAATGCTCGGATCCGCATTGTACAAAACTTTGGTGACCGACCATTGGCTTCCACCTCATCGGCCAGTAGCCGAGGAGTGTTTGTCCTACTTTATAAAGCCTTTATGAGGGCAAAGATTTATGACAAACAAGGCAATCTGGCCATACGGTTTTATAAACAAAGGTACGTAGAGAGATATGTTATATTACTGTTTAACATAAGAAATGTCTTCCAAAGAAAATAGTTTCGCTATCGGATCCTTTCTTTGGGTTGTCATGCTAAGCATGATCATGAAACCTCAGCTCTAATGTAAGAGCAAAATATCGAGGACATAGTTTGGGAGGCCAGTTAATAGCCCCCGGTAGTGTTTGGCGACAGTCGAGGTCAAGCTGTAAACACTTCGGCCATTGTTATGAATGGCCCATCATTTAACACAGTCATCGGATCGCTGACCAGTTTACGCTTATTGTGACAGCCAGTTTTCGGCTTTCTCCACTGAGGTGCTTAACCATGTGAGCTGGAAGCACAATCGCAGTGGTTCTCCCTTTGCACACCTAGCCGAACAAAGCGGAACGTAGGAGGCAAGCGCAGGAGCCGGGAAACCCAACTATTGGCTGAAGACACAATTCGAAACCGATGCATATATAGCAATATCCGAGAATGTTTTTGCCAAATCACTAAAGGTGTCCGGCGTTGCACTGTGAGACTTGTGAAGTGCCATAAGCTTGGAAAACCAAAAAACGTCAGTAAAAACTTGACGTCCGAACAAGATCAAGTGTTCGGTGCCAATCCGAAAATTGGACTTTAGAAGAAAAAAGTGCTTCTATCGTGCTTTAAAATGACACATCCTATCTCAAGACTTCAAGCGGCTCAGCATACGGCTTCAACCTCCTATCCCGAAGGCGGAGTACTTCTCATTAGGCCAGTTTAGCAAACTAAACTCTAGCAGCTTTGAGAGAGAAATTAGGCTCCCCGGCTAGTGACCACACGCTAGTGTCGAAAAAAGGAGTGATAAATAATAATAGTAATAAAAACTTTGCAACAACTAAGAAGAAGAACACTTATTATAAAACGGCTCATATAAATTTAAGAGCCCCCAAGTGACTTGGGTAAAAGAATTTTATGTATAATGATTGTATGTACTGAAGTACTTATATCATATTTATGTTCACCCGGACTTTAAACGCGTCTTAACCGACCGTCGGCTTCTCCCTCTTCGGCCAAGGGCCGAAAAGTGTCATGTAATCCGCCTGTCGAGAGTATCGACGGTGTTTCCGATGACCAGGCAATCATGCCATAAGGCTGTAACAAACAAAGCGCGCTCAGGGAACTTATGCTATATTACTAACAAAGTGTAAGAAGCATCTTCGAAGAAAATAGTACCCCCACCGATACCTTTCTTTGATGCTCATTATTACTATGAGACTTATGCAATAGATTTTTTTTGTACTCATGAGTTCCGTTGTGTGCCGACCATGATTGAAAACAATAAGAGCGCTAGCTTTCGACTTCACCTAGTCTGAGGTCAGAGCTCGAATGACCCGGTCGTGACAATCGCAGAGGTGCTCCCTTTACTCCCTAGCCGAACAATCGGGAATGTAGGGGTAAGCACAGGAGCCAGGCAACCCAGCTTGCAAATCGCTTAGGTCAATATGGTGGATATTGTGGCATAATACACGAACAAGGAACGAAGCCGTACAAGTATAATCATATGCAAGAGGAAAAACTTCATGAAGGAAGCCCCCAAATGAATTGGGTATTTGAATTTGTGTGTCACAGACAAGGTTATGACAAGGAAATTTTTTTACAAGCAACTTTTTTCCAAAAAAGTATAATGCTTGGTCGAACCGAACACAAGTTAGAAATTAAAGCTTTGAGCATGAAAGCGACTTAGCTGGTTAATGTGTTCGGTATTGATGACGCGGTCCGAGCTTGATGCGGGACAAGGTTCCATCCCCCAAGCCGGTCCCGAGGTGGCGGAGCGGAGAGCTTGACACGCCGAAGAGGTGACATAGCACGGTCAATGCAGACCGGCAGAGTGACGCCGAAGTCACCGAATCATTTTCCTGTGCACAAAAATAGTGCAAACCGGAGATAATAGTAATAATGATAATTAAAAAAATTGTTGCATAATAAATAAATTGTGCAAAGTGAGTAATAAAAGAAATATGTCCTGGCACCAAAGTCAATGTCGATGCAGGGCGTCGGCGTGATGCGGTAAAGGCGTGGCAAAACCTAAATTTACAGGTCGGTCCGAGCTCCGGATGCGGCGTTCGCCAGACTATGTACGGAAACTGACCGAACCACCATGCGACTGTCGTTAATGCGGCCACCATTTGATAGACCTGTGTACATATTATGGACAAACCAGAGTAATAATTCCTTGGTAAGAATGAACCCAAACAAGCAAAAAATACTAGGATTAATAGCACCTGGTTTATTTGTTGTAGCGATCCGAGGAAAGGTGATTCCCAAAATTGGGACTCGATCCGCACACCCATTGCCAGATGGACGATAAAGCGATGGCATGGCGATGCTGGCAAAGGTTGGCTTGCCGAGGCGAAGCCCTCAGTCCAGCTAACGTGACGAAGTTGGTCGGATGGTGACGCCGAAGTCATCGGAGTATGTTGATGAAGAGATGATGAAGCCCTCGATCTAGCCGAGGTGTTGGAGCAGCTCGCCGAAGAGATGCCAGAGTCTACCTGTCAGCCAATGTGTCAAAACAGGTCGGCGTGTTTGATGATGATTTGAAGAAGAGGCAGCATGGTGATGCCGACGCAGGTCAAGACTTGTGACGTGATCGACGCTGCTTGATGCAGCTACTACGTGGCGATGCCGGTGTGCCCGCTCCGTGTAGTCCGTGGGGCAGCGACGTTGATGATGATTTATCCTTCGTGATGCCGAACTCTTGTTCAGCTTGCCGAGATGATGATTGAAGGAGTTGAGCTTGGCTCAATAAAGCGGCGACGTGTCTAGCGCAGGTCGACAGCCGTGGAGCTATATTGCTGGACTGGTTTGACACCGGCATGATGTTGAAGATCATGTTCAAAAGATCTTGAAGTTAGTGGGATGTGTTCGGGAACAAAACACAATACCCCATACAAAACTTCCTTCAAAAGGGATTGTAACACCCTCGATGCGGCTATATCTCCCACGTGTCGAAGCATGACTTAGAGGCATAACCGCATTGAAAGCAATGTCGCAAGTGAGGTAATCTTCGCAAACAACCCATGTAATACATAAAGGGAAAGAGATACATAGTTGGCTTACAATCACCACTTCACACAACTACATGAATAAAGCATTACATCATCCAGATACAATCAAGGTCCGACTACAGAACCAAAATAAAAGAAGACTACCCCAAAAGCTACACAGATCCCCGATCGACCCCAACTGGGCTCCACTGGTGATCAACTAGTACGAAACAACATAAAGGACAAGATCTTCAATGAGCTCCTCCTTGAGCTTGGTTGCGTCATCTGCACGGTATCATGGGCACCTGCAAGCTGGTTTTGGAAGTATCTGTGAGTCACGGGGACTCAGCAATCTCACACCCTCGCGATCAAGACTATTTAAGCTTATAGGTAGGGAAAACGTATGAGGTGGAGCTGCAGCAAGCGACTAGCATATTTGGTGGCTAACATATTCGCAAAAGAGAGTGAGAAGAGAAGGCAACAGCACGGTCGAGAAACTATGATCAAGAAGTGATTCTAGAACAACCTACGTCAAGCATTACTCCAACACCGTGTTCACTTCCCGTACTCCGCCGAGAAGAGACCATCACTGTTACACACGTGGTTGATGTATTTTAATTAAGATCAACTTCAGGTTTTCTACAACCGGACATTAACAAATTCACATCTGCCCATAACCACGGGCACGGCTTTCGTAAGTTCAAAACCCTGCAGGGGTGTCCCAACTTAGCCCATCACAAGCTCTCATGGTCAACGAAGGATATTCCTTCTAGCGGGAAGACCCGGTCAGACTCGGAATCCCAGTTACAAGACATCCTCGACAATGGTAAAACAAGTCCAGCAACACCGCCCGAATGTGCCGACAATCCCGATAGGAGCTGCACATATCTCGTTCTCAGGGCACACTCGGATAGGTCAAGCTACAAGTAAAACCAACCCTCGAGTTTCCCCGAGGTGGCCCCGCAGGCTGCCCGTTTTGGACCAACACTTAGAGAAGCACTGGCCCGGGGGGTTAAAATAAAGATGACCCTTGGGTCTGCGAAACCAAGGGAAAAAGGCTAGGTGGCGAATGGTAAAACCAATGTTGGGCATTGCTAGAGGAGTTTTATTCAAGGTGAACTGTCATGGGGTTCACATTATAACCCAACCGCGTGAGGAACGCAAAATCCGGGAACATAACACTGATATGACGAAAACTAGGGCGGCAAGAGTGGAACAAAACACCAGGCATAAGGCCGAGCCTTCCACCCTTTACCAAGTATATAGATGCATTAATTAAATAAGAGATATTGTGATATCCCAACAAATATCCATGTTCCAAACATGGAACAAGCTCCAATCTTCACCTGCAACTAACAACGCTATAAGAGGGGCTGAGCAAAGCGGTAACATAGCCAAACAACGGTTTGCTAGGACAAGGTGGGTTAGAGGCTTGGTTCAATAATATGGGAGGCATGATAAGCAAGTGGTAGGTATCGCACCATAGGCATAGCAAAAGAGCGAGCATCTAGCAAGCAAAGATAGAAGTGATTTCGAGGGTATGGTCATCTTGCTTGAAATCCCGCAAGGAAGAAGAACGAGTCCATGAACGAACGTAGTTGAACGGGTCCTCACAAACGCGACGTTACCGGAACCAACCCGAAGAAGCAACACCGGAAAGAAGCACACAACATAGTAAACAAACAGCACATGAACATGGTATGATATGCGGTATGCGGTGCATATGCATGATTTGCAAAGGGATGATTGAACCTTGCCTCAACTTGGAAATCCAGGAGTGCCACTGGAAAGGTGAGGTGATTTTGGTTGAAATCGATATAAAGATCACCGGAATCGGATGCACGGTTTGGAAATGGCAAGCAAAACAAATATGGCATCAGTCTGCGATAAACAGCAAGTAACCATCTAAATGCAACAAGATAAATATGCTACAACACTCAAACATGACAACAGAATACATGGCAGGGATCCACTCATGATGCTTGACAAAAGATGAACACTGAGCTACAGCTAAAACATCCATTAACAGGTTCAAATAAGCATGGCAAAAGTGCAAATGATAACAGGTTTCAGACTTTGTGAAATTAACACAAGTCCAGAATTTATCATCAGGAAGCAATGTTTAGAGCATGATAACTACATGCTACAGGAACTTAACATGGCAAAGAAAGGCATGGCATGAAGCTTCTCAAAGAACTTCACAAAAGTCCCTTAGTGACCTTGAGACAAAAGGGATCATAAAATACAATTGCAAGCATGTGAACATGGCAAAAACATAAACAGATCTCGGACTTGGTGAAAAACTGGAGCATGCAAAATAGTTAACGAGTAGGCATGTTTACGAGCTCGATGCACTCACTACAGAGCATTGCATGACAAACTAAGCATACACCCATCAAGAATACATGGCATAGAAGCTATACATGGCAAGAACAACAACATAGCATGCACGGATCAATAGCAACATCCTCGGCAAAATCGCTAACAAGTCAACAATCTGCCAGGATCATAATTTAGCAAAAGTAGAGCTCGATTGACTCAAGCTAGGGTGCTCCATAAATGCAAAAGAATACATGGATAGATAGAGCACCACAATTTTAACAAAACATCCTTACTGATCATCCTCAAAAGAGGCACGGATCACTAGGAAACAACATGAACATATGGCATGCCGACAAAATCAGGACAAGGACTTAGAGAAATTCTAAGTCCCTGAAATCAGCATTACCGATTACGCTACTTTGCAAACTTGTGCTAGTCACCACAAATATCACAAAAATACATGGCAAGAACCACTGTAAATATGGCATGGCATATAACAAATCACATGTAGAGCTCAGCATCTGTCAAGACCCCGACTCAATGCCACATCGATCTAGCATGTAACACCTCATATCACTTTGCGGCCTCACGCACGGTATTCCCACGGGTGTCTCCTTACCTTTGCCCGGGACCGTTTGCGCCTTTTGGCACACGTATATGACAGTGTCGCTAGCATCCATATGATAAGGAGCCCGGGCTGACATGGCTAGTCGTAAACCCAAAGTGGCACAAACTTACAGGGACAGGCATCCATGACCCAACATCGAACGTGTCGGTCATCAGCGAGTGAATCCAGGCTGTAGCACTGGGCTAGCAGGACTCCGGTGAACCGGGCTGTAGCGGGCTAACAGGACTCCGGTATTCATCGCGTGACATTTCCCCGTAGGGACAGACACAGGAACGAAGAAGGACACATGCCGGCCAGCCTAAGTGTTCCGGAGCAGTAGCAAGCTACCATGGCTCGGTGGAAACACTAGGAGACATTTCCCGGTAAGAGAGGCTACTAAAGATAAACAACTAGATGGTCAGATCCCACACATACCAAGCATTTCAATAGCATACACACAATATGCTCGATATGTGCAAATACAACATGGCATCACAACATGACTCTACGACTCAAGTAATTTATTCAATAGGCTCTGAGGAGCGAGATATTACAAACATGGGTCTCATGACCCAACAATCAGAGCATACAAGTCAAAGCACAAGCGGAAGCTATCATGTCTGAGTATAGACATCTATAAATGAAAAGGCTGAGAAGCCTGACTATCTATCAGATCCTGCCGAGGGCACAAGATCGTAGCTGAGGTAACAAGCTAAACGTCGAAGACCACGCGGAATTACTAGTGAGACTGAAGTCTCTCTGCAAAACATAAAATAGGCAAACGTGAGTACAAATGTACCCAGCAAGACTTACATCAGAACTATCTACATATGCATCATTATCAACAAAGGGGTGGTGGGGTTTAACTGCAGCAAGCCAGCTTTGACTCGGTGGCTATCCTAAACTACGACTGCAAGCGACTCTTTTGAGGTGGCGCACACGAGTCCACATATTCACCATATCAATACACCACTATGGATCCGCTCCCGTCTCCCTACGAGAACGCCTTCCATAGCACTCACGCTTATCTTGCGTATTTTAGAGTATCCACTTTCACTTGTCTATGAACTGATATAAGCAACCCAGAAGTCCTTTTCCGTGGACACGGCTATTCGAATAGATGATGTTAACCCTGCAGGGGTGTACTTCTTCATACATGTTTCCACCACTTAGTGTCTACACACGACATGTGCTCGGCAGACTTCAAGCGAAAGCCGACGTGGGTGTAGACCATGACCTACCTAAACACTCAAGTCTCTAGTCCAGGTTTATCGCCTATTCGGGTTCCATCCATGAGGAGATCCGGCCGGAGTTTCGCTCACAGCCCCAAACGATGTGAACAGGGTTCCGTGACACCAAACGGGTGCCCGGTTTACCCGGCCACGTGCCTACCGCATCACAGCCCACCCCTACGGCCAGCGCTGTCCACGGCCTCCAGCATACTACAAACACCAGAAACTACTTGCAACTCCTGGACAGAGGACAAGGGTGAATAAGAAGTCGAGCGGGGTCATATTTCAGGGCCCAATGCATGGTAGTAGCTGAATCATGGATCACAAACACAGAACTCAGTTCCTGAGGACGGCTGCAATGAGACAACCCACCATGTACTCCTACATGGCCTCTCACCGCTACCTTTACCAAATCGTGTTCACACACTTAGCTCACACACAGTAGGACATGTTCACACACCTCTAATTCATCCCCGATGAATCAGACCTGACTCAACTCTAAGCAGTAGCAGGCATGACAAACAAACATGAATGAGTAGGCACAACAGGGCTCAAACAACTCCTACTCATGCTAGTGGGTTTCATCTATTTACTGTGGCAATGACAGGTCATGCAGAGGATAAAGGGGTTCAGCTACCGCAGCATGTAACAGTTGAATCGGTGTTGTCCTAATGCAGTAAAAGAGAGCAGGAGCGAGAGAGTGGGATTGTATCGGAATGAACAAGGGGGTTTTGCTTGCCTGGCACTTCTGAAGATAGCATTGAGTCTTCATCAGTGTCAACGATCGCATCATCGGTATCACGTCTATCGAGAGGGGACAAATACCGGCAACACAGAAGGGAACTCAATCAATGCAATGCACAATATGATGCATGATCATGACATGGCAAAATGAATGTGTTTTGGGCTAATGCAGCTAGCAACAGATTAAACGAAGTTGGTTTGAATACAAGATTCAAATTCAAACTCCATATGTGATTATTCAAATGCCATTTAAATGATTTGTGCTAAACAGCACCTATAAGTTGTTCTAACATGCATGAAAATGGTACATAAGGATTCCTTGAATTTTTCTGATAATTTTTCATATGTAAATTATTTAATTTGGAGTTACGGTTAATTTTCTATGATTTTTAGAAGTTTTAGGCATTTTCTGAAATTTCTTATATAAAAATAAATTCAGAAAATAAGTTACTGCGTCAGCATGACGTCGGCATGACGTCAGCAAGTCAAAGGCGTCGACCAGGTCAAACCTGACCAGTGGGGTCCACTGGTCAGTGACCCAGTCAACTAACCAAGTTAGTTAGCCCTAACTAACTTAGTTAGCCGGGCGGGGCCCGCATGTCAGTGGCTCACCTAATTAACTAAATTAATTAACACTAACTAACCTAGCACTAACTAAGCAGGCGCCTGGGCCCACACGTCAGGGGGTCAAACCCCGGGTCAACTCACCGGAGTTGACCCGCGGCTCGTCGCCGGCGGAGCCAGAGACGGCGGAGGGGGTCGGAATTCCTCCTCCGGCGACCAAATGGCCGGCGGAGGGCAGCTACGTGACGCTGAAGATCCCGCGCGTCGAGTGGTGCGGTCAGTTAGGCCGGGGGCGACCTATATCGACGGCGGCGAGCTCAAAGGCGGCGGCCGGAGTTCGGGCAACCGCGGAGATGGCGTTATAGGGCATGGCAGGGAGCACTCGTGGGTGTTTCGGGTTCGCAGGAGCGCGGTGAGCACGCTGGTGATGCTCGGGCGAGCGGACGAGCTCAGGAGCATGGAGCTCGTCGGCCATGGCGGCGGCGAGCTTCGGCGGAGGTGGGGAACGGGGCTAGAGCAAGAACGCGAGCAGGAGAGGAGGGGGAATCGATCCAAGAGCTCACTGTGGTTGCAGAGCGCGTCTCAGCGGGCTCGGGGGCGACCTGTCGGCGGTGAATCGAACGGCGACGATCGCCGGCCGTGGCGATGAAGATGGCGGTGATGGCGTCACTGCAGGGCTTCCGGTAGGGCGTGGGTCGGTGGGGAGGAAGAGGGGGTCGAGGCGGAGCCTCTGGTCCGGTCAGAGAAGCGAGGGGAAGGCGGTGGCTGCAGCTACGGCGAACGGCGTCGGCGGCTGCGCTCTGCTTCGGGGGAGGGGGCGAGGGAAGCGAGGCAGGGAGAGAGGGAAGAGATGCACGGGAGAGTGAGGGGGGGTCAGGGGTCCAGAGCGATGCCGAGGAGGCTTCGAGGCGCCTCGGTGAGGCAGGCAAGGAGGGAGGTGGCGTGGCGAGCTCGGCGGCGTCGCGGTGTCCCTCCTCTGCCTACTGGCGCGAGGAGGAAGGCGACAGGAGGAGGGATGGAGATGGGCTGGGCTGGTCAGGTGGGGGAGCTGGGCCAGGCTCTGGTGGGCTGCACGGTAAGGCCAGGTAGCTTCCTTCTCTCCTTTTCTTTTATTTTCTGTTCTGTTTTTCTTTTATTTAATTCTTTTGCCACTGTTTTGAATTAAAAATAATAATTCAAACAATGCCAAAGTTCCTCTGAATATTTTATATTGCTAGATGGACTTTTCCAAAAGCTTATAAAAATATTTCAGGGGTATTTGAAATTATATTCTAGTTATATGAATATAATTCAAATTCAAATAGCTAATGAATTAAATCCAAAGTCCCAAATATAATTCCTTAAAAATGTTCAATATTTTGGTTGGGACCAGAACCCTTACCAAAAATTATCAAACATTTAAAAAGGCATTTTTGGAGCAATGAATGAGATTTCTAGGGTTTTTGCCCCTCTTTTATTTAGGGTTTTTGAGGCTTCCAAAATTCCTTAGTTCAAGTTTCAAAAATTTAAACATGATGCAGAGATGGAAGCAAGCATAGGACAGGCCAGAACTAGGGATGTGACAACTCACCCCCACTAAACAAGAATCTCGTCTCGAGATTCAAGCGTAGGGTAAGGCGATGGGAAACACAACCTAACACAATCTTCACGATCCAGGTTGCACTTCAAATGAACGTTGATTTGAACACCATCTTTGTTTTGTCGTCTTGCTCCGAGAAATCCTGTCAACATGACATGGAGGGAAGAAGGAGACTCTAGAAGGGTCGATCTTCTCGAAGATCGAACAACTCACGGAATGAGACATAGGACCATCTCTCGGGTTGAGATACGAGATACACATCAAGAGGGGTGGAAAGAAATGGATGACGAAGGTTCACTAGGTAGACAACAATTTCACGCTTAAGAAGGTGGTAAACGATTGTCAACGTAGCGAGGAGTTGAGTTGCCATGATACCATAACGATACACCTTAGGGAAGGTGACTCGTAGAGATATTCCCTTAAGTGGAAAAAAGAATTACTTTTGATTCAGAGATCATTGAAACTCTTTAAACCAGCCTAAGACAATTCTCGAGCGATCGTTTGGAGGGGGTCGGTAGGATGGCATACTCGGACTTGGATGATGTGGATTACCTTGTTGAATACAACGTAATGGATGAATTTGCTTATCACCGGAAATGGAAGAGACCCATGGTAGAATGACACATTGTCGGTGCAAGCTGGAAACAAAATGCAAATGCTGGGAATGATTCTAGTAACTGGGAAGAACCCAACACTAGAGAGTTAATTCACTGTTTGAATAGGTCATAGCATTGCCGAGGAAACTGAGAGCACTCCAGTTAGTGTCGATGATAACACCTAGCGCTTGTGCGTGCTCTCAAGAACTTGAGCAATTCCATAATCATCAAGGTTTTACCAACATCCGTGTCAAGGGTCCGGTAACACAACTTACTACCATAATGAATGGTGATGGAGGATGCAGATGCCAAAGGAAGATAACACCTTCTCAGATTTCACCCTTGGCGGGGCCAAGGAAATAAAATCTGGATGATCGACCGAGAGACATTTAGCACTCCGCTTCTAATGTTCTCCTTGATGTGCTAGTGTAAACCACTCATAGATATGGTTTGATAACTAGAACATCAAGTAAAGGTCGGACTTCGGGATCTCAAAATCCATAGGGGCAACTAGGGAGTAAATCCTACGAAATCTCTATGGGAGGGTGGCCAACTTCATTAATCAAGATATTATAATAACAGGTCTTCCGGCTGGGTGGGTTGGCCACGACATCGACTTTACCGGTTATCGCGCGACCAATATTATAATTCTTGGGAAATATTCCAACCATCATATCTGCCTGAGATTCAGATCTGGTTGGTGTCAGGATATTCCAGACTCATCGAGTCTAGGAAGAAAAATGAAAGTTTGCAACACAAATCGACGAGATGACGTTGCGGGATTCTCGGGAGATGAACTACGATAGCAAGCTCCAAAACATGAGCTGGTTCTGCTACAAACATGTGAACACGTTGTCCCAGACAAGCATGACCACGTGGTAGTCTTATAATAAAACACTACCGAGTTCAGGAGGGGGAACCATCAACGAGGGTATCGAAGTCCTTACATAAGTCCGGATTAGCTCTTATGAAGGAACTCCTTCTCCTTGAACAAATCAATCAGTGGCTTGGTGTGCTAGGGATACATATAGATTGAAGGTTGCAAGTCTTCAAACCACAGCATTCTTCGCACGTGTGCATGACTGATTTGGAATGATTCCAAAGAAAGCAACATTGACTTTCTCGAATCCACGGCGGCAACTTGCATCAGATGCACATGAATTAAAGGAAGTCACTACCTTCATCCAAACATATGCTTCATGAGCTAGCATGAACAAATGCTTTCAAAAGTTTCCAACACTAGCTTAATGTCCAACAAAATCATGGAGGAGATAAGGATGTTGTCAATGGGCTCAACAACAATTCATATGGGTTTCCCTTTAAAAGGAATTCCATAGTTAAGTGCACAAGTGATAGCATTGGTCAGGCCAAAGATGTAATGGTGTATGCTCGAGGGATCAACCACGAATAAGACAACATTACGAGCATCATTGGTACTGATTTGATTTGACGATAGCCCACACTCAAATCAAAGGATTGATAAGACAATAGGTCCAGCAACTGATCACAGGGACCAATCGATGAAGATATCATCTTTCTTCAACACACACTACACAAGAATATCCCTTTGGAACGAACTAAGTCAGGCAAGCTTTTATCTTCCAATTCTCCAAGTTGTTGTTTAGCTTATCCAACTAGCTCAGGGTATCCAACACGGATTCTTGGAGAAAGGGTGGTTTACAGGAATAAACCAACTTGATCACGAACTCAACATAGCGGTCAGGTGACAACCTGGTAATACTTCTGAGAAGATATTCAGAAAATCACGAACCACCGGTATGTTACTAAGCTCGAGAACAATCTTGCTTTTGAGGGCGAGACGATATGATCTAATGAGTGAGGACTTGACAAGATCCTAACTCATCAATCGAAGGGTGCACCGAAATAAGGAGTAGGTAGCACGATCAGTCTTAGAAGGATGATTCAAAAACCAACACGCTAAGAATGAAATTATTCTCCTTTAACTACCAAGCAACAAGGTTGCTAGGAGTACTGATTTCACACGCCACGATTCACTTGTCGGCATTCTGGTTACAATAACACAGGAACCGAGGAATGAACAATGATGGCAAGAAGTATCACTGTACCAAGAGTTCATAGGATGGCGTGCAATTCCTATAACAATCCCGATATAAAGATGGTAATACTCCAAGGTAGAACAGAACAAAAGCTGGATTGGCATTTTGATCTGCGGAGTACGACTTCTTTGACCCAATCCTGGATATGGAAGAGGTACTGGAGTTTGTTTCTCCTAGTCGTTCTGCGATAGAATGGCTTGACGGACCACAAGAGTAATAGGCATCGATAAACAAACGCACGCATACTCTTGACTATCAATTGATAGACGAGGGTCAGAATGCAACTAAAGAGAACAACTCAAAGGAACATATAATTTTCTGAGTTGTGGATGCATGGTTTAGCATGTCGAACGAAGTTCAACATATTTCTTCCGGATAACCCATGCAGAAAGGTAGAACTGGCAGAGTCACGATTTATGAATGGAGAACTCCTCAAGAGTACTCTAATTGTGATCTTTTGATCCAATAAACATCTGCCATAAGCGGTTCATAGTATTTGGAAGAAGGAAATACCACGGACCTCGAGGACTATCGCAAAGTTACTAATATCCTAAAGGAACTAGCAAACACTATCAACATGAGGTAAGTAGAGTGAATCTCGGGTTCAAAGCCCAAGGAGTAGAATACCTACTACTAAGTAGCATCACGGGATGCTTCCGAGAATAAAGGCCAGAATCTTCACACTAGGACACAAATCATGGCTAGACCACTAGATGATCCCCTAAGCACTTAGGGTCATAATAATAATTCCAACATATATGTCGAGGCAATAATTACCTCAACACACCGATTAGTGTGGTTAATCTGGCCCATGGGAACATCGGAAACAGAAGGAAGGGATTTGCAAATGCATCGGACTATTTAGAAACCTGGGATGACTCGGACAGCATAACGGCTATAATTGCTCAAAAAGATTTGAGACAATCACAAAAATGGTGGCATAACCACTCAGAAGCACAATATCAAGGTTCCGAGATCAACAATTAACATACGGAAGTAGTAGGAACTGAACTGAGACTTAAATCCAACAATCTTATAAGTCTACTGATTAGTAACACGTGATCCTGATAGATAGATGAGAAGACCTAGTTCCTTAACCCCGTAGGAAAGATAAGATGACTCAGATCAGAAGGGCATGAGGTATAAGGAGTAAAAAGAGCCTTACGTTCCATCCCACAATCAATTCCCTTATATAACTAAAGAATTTCTAGACTCGACTTCGACCAGTTTGGCTTGGTAATCCTACAGGCAGTCAAGCTCTGATACCAACGCTGTCAGGACCCCGACTCAATGCCACATCGATCTAGCATGTAACACCTCATATCACTTTGCGGCCTCACGCACGGTATTCCCACGGGTGTCGCCTTACCTTTGCCCGGGACCGTTTGCGCCTTTTGGCACACGTATATGACAGTGTCGCTAGCATCCATATGATAAGGAGCCCGGGCTGACATGGCTAGTCGTAAACCCAAAGTGGCACAAACTTACAGGGACAGGCATCCATGACCCAACATCGAACGTGTCGGTCATCAGCGAGTGAATCCAGGCTGTAGCACTGGGCTAGCAGGACTCCGGTGAACCGGGCTGTAGCAGGCTAACAGGACTCCGGTATTCATCGCGTGACATTTCCCCGTAGGGACAGACACAGGAACGAAGAAGGACACATGCCGGCCAGCCTAAGTGTTCCGGAGCAGTAGCAAGCTACCATGGCTCGGTGGAAACACTAGGAGACATTTCCCGGTAAGAGAGGCTACTAAAGATAAACAACTAGATGGTCAGATCCCACACATACCAAGCATTTCAATAGCATACACACAATATGCTCGATATGTGCAAATACAACATGGCATCACAACATGACTCTACGACTCAAGTAATTTATTCAATAGGCTCCGAGGAGCGAGATATTACAAACATGGGTCTCATGACCCAACAATCAGAGCATACAAATCAAAGCACAAGCGGAAGCTATCATGTCTGGGTACAGACATCTATAACTGAAAAAGGCTGAGAAGCCTGACTATCTACCAGATCCTGCCGAGGCACAAGATCGTAGCTGAGGTAACAAGCTAAACGTCGAAGTCCACGCGGAACTACTAGCGAGACCGAAGTCTCTCTGCAAAAACATAAAATAGGCAAACGTGAGTACAAATGTACCCAGCAAGACTTACATCAGAACTAACTACATATGCATCATTATCAACAAAGGGGATGGTGGGGTTTAACTGCAGCAAGCCAGCTTTGACTCGGTGGCTATCCTAAACTACGACTGCAAGCGACTCTTTTGAGGTGGCGCACACGAGTCCACATATTCACCATATCAATACACCACTATGGATCCGCTCCCGTCTCCCTACGAGAACGCCATCCATAGCACTCACGCTTATCTTGCGCATTTTAAAGTATCCACTTTCACTTGTCTATGAACTGATATAAGCAATCCAGAAGTCCTTTTCCGCGGACACGGCTATTCGAATAGATGATGTTAACCCTGCAGGGGTGTACTTCTTCATACATGTTTCCACCACTTAGCGTCTGCACACGACATGTGCTCGGCAGACTTCAAGCGAAAGCCGACGTGGGTGTAGACCACGACCTACCTAAACACCTAAGTCTCTAGTCCAGGTTTATCACCTATTCGGGTTCCATCCATGAGGAGATCCGGCCGGAGTTTCGCTCACAGCCCCAAACGATGTGAACAGGGTTCCGTGACACCAAACGGGTGCCCGGTTTACCCGGCCACGTGCCTACCGCATCACAGCCCACCCCTACGGTCAGCGCTGTCCACGGCCTCCAGCATACTACAAACACCAGAAACTACTTGCAACTCCTGGACAGAGGACAAGGGTGAATAAGAAGTCGAGCGGGGTCATATTTCAGGGCCCAATGCATGGTAGTAGCTGAATCATGGATCACAAACACAGAACTCAGTTCCTGAGGACGGCTGCAATGAGACAACCCACCATGTACTCCTACATGGCCTCTCACCGCTACCTTTACCAAATCGTGTTCACACACTTAGCTCACACACAGTAGGACATGTTCACACACCTCTAATTCATCCCCGATGAATCAGACCTGACTCAACTCTAAGCAGTAGCAGGCATGACAAACAAACATGAATGAGTAGGCACAACAGGGCTCAAACAACTCCTACTCATGCTAGTGGGTTTCATCTATTTACTGTGGCAATGACAGGTCATGCAGAGGATAAAGGGGTTCAGCTACCGCAGCATGTAACAGTTGAATCGGTGTTGTCCTAATGCAGTAAAAGAGAGCAGGAGCGAGAGAGTGGGATTGTATCGGAATGAACAAGGGGGTTTTGCTTGCCTGGCACTTCTGAAGATAGCATTGAGTCTTCATCAGTGTCAACGATCGCATCATCGGTATCACGTCTATCGAGAGGGGACAAATACCGGCAACACAGAAGGGAACTCAATCAATGCAATGCACAATATGATGCATGATCATGACATGGCAAAATGAATGTGTTTTGGGCTAATGCAGCTAGCAACAGATTAAACGAAGTTGGTTTGAATACAAGATTCAAATTCAAACTCCATATGTGATTATTCAAATGCCATTTAAATGATTTGTGCTAAACAGCACCTATAAGTTGTTCTAACATGCATGAAAATGGTACATAAGGATTCCTTGAATTTTTCTGATAATTTTTCATATGTAAATTATTTAATTTGGAGTTACGGTTAATTTTCTATGATTTTTAGAAGTTTTAGGCATTTTCTGAAATTTCTTATATAAAAATAAATTCAGAAAATAAGTTACTGCGTCAGCATGACGTCGGCATGACGTCAGCAAGTCAAAGGCGTCGACCAGGTCAAACCTGACCAGTGGGGTCCACTGGTCAGTGACCCAGTCAACTAACCAAGTTAGTTAGCCCTAACTAACTTAGTTAGCCGGGCGGGGCCCGCATGTCAGTGGCTCACCTAATTAACTAAATTAATTAACACTAACTAACCTAGCACTAACTAAGCAGGCGCCTGGGCCCACACGTCAGGGGGTCAAACCCCGGGTCAACTCACCGGAGTTGACCCGCGGCTCGTCGCCGGCGGAGCCAGAGACGGCGGAGGGGGTCGGAATTCCTCCTCCGGCGACCAAATGGCCGGCGGAGGGCAGCTACGTGACGCTGAAGATCCCGCGCGTCGAGTGGTGCGGTCAGTTAGGCCGGGGGCGACCTATATCGACGGCGGCGAGCTCAAAGGCGGCGGCCGGAGTTCGGGCAACCGCGGAGATGGCGTTATAGGGCATGGCAGGGAGCACTCGTGGGTGTTTCGGGTTCGCAGGAGCGCGGTGAGCACGCTGGTGATGCTCGGGCGAGCGGACGAGCTCAGGAGCATGGAGCTCGTCGGCCATGGCGGCGGCGAGCTTCGGCGGAGGTGGGGAACGGGGCTAGAGCAAGAACGCGAGCAGGAGAGGAGGGGGAATCGATCCAAGAGCTCACTGTGGTTGCAGAGCGCGTCTCAGCGGGCTCGGGGGCGACCTGTCGGCGGTGAATCGAACGGCGACGATCGCCGGCCGTGGCGATGAAGATGGCGGTGATGGCGTCACTGCAGGGCTTCCGGTAGGGCGTGGGTCGGTGGGGAGGAAGAGGGGGTCGAGGCGGAGCCTCTGGTCCGGTCAGAGAAGCGAGGGGAAGGCGGTGGCTGCAGCTACGGCGAACGGCGTCGGCGGCTGCGCTCTGCTTCGGGGGAGGGGGCGAGGGAAGCGAGACAGGGAGAGAGGGAAGAGGTGCACGGGAGAGTGAGGGGGGGTCAGGGGTCCAGAGCGATGCCGAGGAGGCTTCGAGGCGCTCGGTGAGGCAGGCAAGGAGGGAGGTGGCGTGGCGAGCTCGGCGGCGTCGCGGTGTCCCTCCTCTGCCTACTGGCGCGAGGAGGAAGGCGACAGGAGGAGGGATGGAGATGGGCTGGGCTGGTCAGGTGGGGGAGCTGGGCCAGGCTCTGGTGGGCTGCACGGTAAGGCCAGGTAGCTTCCTTCTCTCCTTTTCTTTTATTTTCTGTTCTGTTTTTCTTTTATTTAATTCTTTTGCCACTGTTTTGAATTAAAAATAATAATTCAAACAATGCCAAAGTTCCTCTGAATATTTTATATTGCTAGATGGACTTTTCCAAAAGCTTTTAAAAATATTTCAGGGGTATTTGAAATTATATTCTAGTTATATGAATATAATTCAAATTCAAATAGCTAATGAATTAAATCCAAAGTCCCAAATATAATTCCTTAAAAATGTTCAATATTTTGGTTGGGACCAGAACCCTTACCAAAAATTATCAAACATTTAAAAAGGCATTTTTGAAGCAATGAATGAGATTTCTAGGGTTTTTGCCCCTCTTTTATTTAGGGTTTTTGAGGCTTCCAAAATTCCTCAGTTCAAGTTTCAAAAATTTAAACATGATGCACAGATGGAAGCAAGCATAGGACAGGCCAGAACTAGGGATGTGACAGCATCATAGCATGCACACAATAATCATGTCAAAAATGACAAAATGCCATTTGCTGAAACAGATCTGACAAATTCCTCACATAGCCCTCCAATAGCATTTCGGGCATCAAGATGAGCTCAAATGAAAATGATGCAGTGAGATTAAATGATGTACTCGTCGAGACGAACATTTTGATATGCTACACGCTCAAAACGGAGCCACAGATGATGAGTTATGGCATGATGAATAGAGGCATATGAATCAGGAAAATCTCAGGACTTGGTGGATATTTTACCTCCGCGAAAAGTCAACGTGGGGACGAGACGAAGCGGGATGAGGAGATCCAGGATGGAGGGGCGCCGTTTGGATGGGGAATCCGGTGGATCTGGTCCCGATCTGGGTCAACTCCGGCTCCGGCGAACTCTAGGCTCCGGCGATCGCCGGGGCCGGCGAGGAAGGGAGCGGGTGGCCGGATCCGGTCCGGCCCGACCGGATCCGCGACGAGGTGGTGCGGCCACCGGCGATGAGGGCGGCACGAGGCACGGTTCCGGTGGAGGAGTGCGGAAGCCGAGGCGGCGGCGCGAGGCTCCAGTGACAAGGCGCGGCAGGGAGAGCGAGCGGCGGGCGGCGGTGCGCTGCGGCCGGCAGCGGCCGGTCACCGGAGACGGACGCAGGCGGCGGGAGGTGCGAGGGCGCGG